>NW_012106197.1:237817-240426 GCF_000951045.1 Mandrillus leucophaeus
GTCTTGGTAGGTCCCCGGTGGGACAAGAGCATCTCAGTAGGTTCCTGACAGGAGGACAGCATCTCAGTGGGTCCCTTCCTGGCAGCATGGCTCCTGGGGCCTGGCTTGCAGGGATGTCCCCAGGGAGCCCTGGAGGACTTGGCTCTGGTAGAGAAAAAGCAGCTCCAGGATTTCCTGGCCAAGGTTTCCTGCATTTTCAGATGCACAAAACATGCACAATTTAGTAAATATGTAAAACAGTTCTATGGCATAGTGGGAAACTGGAAGAAAACCTGGGGTTTCTACTAAAACCACGGACGGGATCGTGTGTAACCAGCCTGTGTTTCGCACAGTCATGTGGAGGGTGGTGTTGGGGCCACATCGCTTCACATGAACCCAGTGAGCACAGCCTGGCCCCAAATTCTTTGGCCTGAACTTCTGAAAGACACGGATGGACCCGTCTCCCTGTGGACAACCGTTCTGTGGACTCTGTCCTCTGTCCCACGGCCACATTCAGTAGGTTTTTGGGCAGAGACTGCCTTGAGATTCAATGACCTTGTGTCTCTGGTCCCTAAACTGTCACACACCTGTGCTTCTTTGGGGCAAAATGTTTTTGTTTGCCTAGCTTGTGACTTTTAACAAGACATGCGATTTTCTGCATATCTTTCATTACGTAATTACTGAAGTATCCCAGACACATTAGTTTAACCTCGCTGAGCCTGGAGAGTGGTTTAAAATGTTCAGTTTTGTGGCTGGAGTGAGGCCCCAGTAAAGGAGACACTGGTGATCATTGTTTACAAACAGCGGCCACCACAGAACCGAGGGCGCGGGTGGTGGATGTTTGTGAGTGGATGTTAAGGGGAACTCATGTGAGGAGCTGTGGCCAGGGCAGGGCATCAACCTTCACTTAAAACACCAGCTGAAGGCAACAGGGACTGGAGGAGGCCGCGAGCTCCGTGCCACACTCGGGCAGCTCTGCATTTCCTCTTCGGGAACACCCTGACAAGAAGGGGAAACAGAGGTTCTCGGCGAAGCTCCCGTGACCAGCACAGATGAGCCAGAGAGCCCAGGAGCGGCTCTAATGGGTCAACCACGTCCCCTGCATGGACCTCCCGGACCCCGGCTCTGTGTCCTCTGTGGATGGAGGACGTGGGCTGGGTTGGCCCTGGGATAAGCCAGGACTGGGACTACCCTGGCCAAAGCAGAGGGAGGGGACATGAATGAGGGGTCAGCCACCCCCGTCCTGGGAACAGATGCCAGACCAGCTGAGACTCTAGTTACAAATCGAGTAGTAACTTCAAAGACCGGCCACCACTGCGGGATGCACGTCAGCACTAATTATATTAAGATTGGGTTGTTGGCACAATTTAAAAAGAACAAAGGGGAGCTGGAGACACTGTGGGAATTCTCACCTTCCTGTTCCAGCTGTGCTCTCAGCATCCCTCTTCCTGCTGACTCCTCAGGGGTAACAGCATCAGGACCAAGCCCAGGCCACACTGAGAGGGATGCACCACCAACTGCAAAGGGTGTGACTGCACTGTCATCGTGGCCCTCATCTGTCCAGTATTCCTGCGAGGCCCCTGTAATTATAAGCAGATGCCATGTATTGTTTGGCCTTTAAAAATTGTGGCACAATATATGTAACAAAAAATTACCATTTTATTCATTTTCAAGTGTGTAATTCAGTGACCTAAGTGTCATATTGTTGTGCAAACATGGACACCATTCATCTCCAGGACTTTCTCATCTTCCCAAACCGAGACTGTCCCCATTAAACACTCACTCCCTATCCAACCCCTCCACCCCCGGCACCTCCATCCCGCTCGCCGTCTCTGTGACTGTGACGACTCTAGGGACCTCATAGAAGTGGAATCAGACAGTATTTGTCTTTTACGATTAGCTTCCTCCACTTAGCACCACACCCTCAGGTTTCACCACATCGTACATGTGTCAGAATGTCCTTTTGAAGGGTAAATCACCATGTTGTATGGATAGACCACATTTTGTTTGTCCGTTCACCCATTGAGGGACTCTTGGTTGTTCCCATGTTTTCACTGTTATGAATAATACTGCTGAGAACATGGGTGTACAGGCATCTCTTTACGAGCTGCTTTCAATTCTTTTGCATACAGATCCAGAAGCAGCATTGTTGGGTTATGTGGTAGAACCATGTTTTCATCTTTTGAGGAAACGCCCTACTGTTTTCCATAGTGGCTGCATCATTTCACATTCCCCCCCACGCAGGAGAGTTCTCACCGCCGCCCTGCTGTACCGACGCTGGGTGTGGCGTGTGTTGGTTAGTAGCAGCGGCACTGTTGGGGGTGAGGTGTTGTCTCACTGTGGCTCTGAGCTGCGTCTCTGGACAGTGAGTGATGCCGAGCGTCCCACTTGCTGGTGGAGCCTCCGTGTGTCTTCTTTGGAGAAATGTCTATTCAGGTCCCTTGTCAACTGTTAAAATCAGATCATTTTTACTGCTGTTGTTTAACTGTGGGAGCTCATTCTGTATTGTGGACATTAACCCTCTGTCATCTGTGTTATTTGCCGGGTTTTCTCCTGTTCCATGAGTGGTGTCTCGGTTGCTGACACCATCTTTCGATGCACCCGTGTATTCAGTTCTATTTGCCGGGTTT
>NW_012106197.1:241226-242935 GCF_000951045.1 Mandrillus leucophaeus
CTGATAATTACTAGTGTTAATGTTATACTATGATCCTCATTTAACATAAGACAGGGCTGATACTTATAACTTCCACATGATTATTCAGTTATCTGCGTTTACAGTGAGACACACACAATACCGACATCTTCAACACAATCATTCAGTTATCTGCCTTTACAGTAAGTCACACACAATCCCGACATCTTCAACACAATTATTCGGTTATCTACGTTTACAGTGAATCACACAGGATACCGACATCTTCCACACAGTTATTCGGTTATCCGCCTTTATAGTAAGTCACACACGATACTGACATGTTCAACACAATTACTCAGTTATCTGCATTTACAGTGAGTCACACACAGTACCGACACCTTCAACACAGAAAGGTTATCTGCCTTTATGGTGAGTCACACATGATACCTGCCAACATTGTCCACACCGTCATTCGGTTATCCACCTGTACGGTGAGTCACACACAATACCGTCATCTTCCACACAGTTATTCGGTTATCCACCTTTACAGTGAGTCACACAAAATACCGACATCTTCCACACAGTTATTCGGCTATCCACCTTACAGTGAGTCACACACGATACCGACATCTTCCACACAGTTATTCATTTATCCGCCTGTACAGTGAGTCACACACGATACTGACATCTTCCACACAGTTATTCAGTTATCCGCCTGTACAGTGAGTCACACACGATACTGACGATATCTTCCACACAGTTATTCGGTTATCCACCTGTACCTTGAGTCACACATGATACGACATCTTCCACACAGTTATAGTAATTCAGTTATCTACCTTTACTGTGAGTCACACACAATACCGACATCTTCCATGTAGTTATAGTTATTTGGTTATCCGCCTTTACAGTGAGTCACACACGATACTGACTTCTTCCGCACAGGTATTCGGTTATCCACCTTACATGATACCGACATCTTCCACACAGTTATTCGGTTATCCGCCTTACAGTGAGTCACACACGATACTGACATCTTCCACACAGTTATTCAGTTATCCGCCTGTACAGTGAGTCACACACGATACCAACTTCTGCCTTTACAATGAGTCACACATGATACCGACAACTTCCACACAGTTATTCAGTTATCTGCCTTTACAGTGAGTCACACAAAATACTGACATCTTCCACACAGTTATTCGGTTATCCACCTTACAGTGAGTCACACACGATACTGACTCCTGCCTTTACAATGAGTCACACATGATACCGACAACTTCCACACAGTTATTCAGTTATCTGCCTTTACAGTGAGTCACACATGATACTGACATCTTCCACACAGTTATAGTTATTCGGTTATCTGCCTTTACCATGAGTCACATATGATACCGACATCTTCCACACAGTTATAGTTATTCCATTATCTGCCTTTAAAGTGAGTCACACATGATACCAACATCTTCCACACAGTTATTCGGATATGTGGCTTTACAGTGAGTCACACACGATACTGACATCTTCCACACAGTTATTTGGTTGTCCGCCTGTACAGTGAGTTGCACACGATACCGACATCATCCACACAGTTATTCGTTTATCCACCTGTACAGTGAGTCACACATGATACCGACTTCCACCTTTACAATGAGTCACACATGATACCAACATCTTTCACACAGTTATTTGGTTATCCACTTCTACAGTGAGTCACATGTGATACTGGCATCTTCCACACAGTTATT
>NW_012106197.1:249279-251389 GCF_000951045.1 Mandrillus leucophaeus
AGCTAATTTTTTATATTAATTAGTAGAGACGGTATTTCACTGTCTTAGCCAGGATGGTCTCGATCTCCTGACCTCGTGATCCACCTGCCTTGGTCTCCCAAAGTGCTGGGATTACAGGCGTGAGCCACTGTACCTGGCCTGCTGACACCGTCTTTTGATGCACCTGCATGTTTGGTTCTATTTGCCTGGGTTTTCTTCTGTTCCATGAGTGGCGTGTTTGTTGCTGACACCATCTTTCGATGCACCCATGTGTTCGGTTCTATTTGCCTGGGTTTTCTCCTGCTCAGTGAGTGGCCTCTCAGTTGCTGACACCTTCTTTTGATGCACCTGTGTGTTTGGTTCTATTTGCCTGGCTTTTCTCCTGTTCGGTGAGTGGACTCTCAGTGGCTGACACTATCTTTTGATGCACCGGCGAGTTCAGTTCTATTTGCTTGGGTTTTTTCCTGTTCCATGAGTGGCTTCTTAGTGGCTGACACCGTCTTTCGATGAACCTGCATGTTCGGTTCTGATGCGTTCGGTTCTGTTCCACCTTTTGTTGTTCTGCTTTATTTATATTTTAAAAGGATATTGAAAAGTTATGCTGGAATAATTTCTCCATACATAATATCAGCTGAGCTATAATTACCATTTTACTTTCTAATCTAAATGTCTTCTCTTTTCAATTTTCTTTTAACCATAGATATTTTTACTTTCACAGAAGCAAAATCTCTCTAGCTGATAATTACTAGTGTTAATGTTATACTATGATCCTCATTTAACATAAGACAGGGCTGATACTTATAACTTCCACATGATTATTCAGTTATCTGTGTTTACAGTGAGACACACACAATACCGACATCTTCAACACAATCATTCAGTTATCCGCCTTTACAGTAAGTCACACATGATCCCGACATGTTCAACACAATTATTCAGTTATCCACCTTTACAGTGAGTCACACAGGATACCAACATCTTCCACAGAGTTATTCGGTTATCCACCTTTATAGTAAGTCACACACGATACTGACATGTTCAACACAATTACTCAGTTATCTGCGTTTACAGTGAGTCACACACGATACCTGCCGACATTGTCCGCACCGTTATTCGGTTATCCACCTGTATGGTGAGTCACACACAATACCAACATCTTCCACATAGTTATTCGGTTATCTACCTTTACAGTGAGTCACACAAAATACCGACATCTTCCACACAGTTATTCGGTTATCCGCCTTACAGTGAGTCACACACGATACCAACATCTTCCACACAGTTATTCAGTTATCTGCCTTTACAGTGAGTCACACACGATACTGACATCTTCCACACAGTTATAGTTATTCGGTTATCTGCCTTTACCATGAGTCACATATGATACCAACATCTTCCACACGGTTATAGTTATTCCATCATCTGCCTTTAAAGTGAGTCACACGTGATACCAACATCTTCCACACAGTTATTCGGATATGTGCCTTTACAGTGAGTCACACACGATACCGACATCTTCCACACAGTTATTCAGTTGTCCGCCTGTACAGTGAGTCGCACACGATACCGACATCATCCACACAGTTATTCGGTTATCCACCTGTACAGTGAGGCACACATGATACCAACATCATCCACACAGTTATTCGGTTATCAGCCTATACAGTGAGTCACACACGATACTGACTGATACTGACATCTTCCACAACATTATAGTTTTTCGGTTATCTGCTTGTACAGTGAGTCCCATATGATACCGACATCTTCCACAGTTATTCGGTTATCCACCTTTACAGTGAGTCACACACGATACTGACATCTTCCACACAGTTATAGTTATTCAGTTATCCGCCTTTACAGTGAATCACACACGATACTGACTTTTCCACACAGTTATTCAGTTATCCGCCTTTACAGTGAGTCGCACGCAATACCGACATCATCCACACAGTTATTCGTTTATCCGCCTGTACAGTGAGTCACACATGATACCGACATCTTCCACACAGTTATTCGGTTGTACATGAGTACAGTGAGTCACACACGATACCAACATGTTCTACACAGTTATTCAGTTCTCTGCCTGTACAGTGAGTCACACACGATACCGACATCTTCCACACAGTTATTC
>NW_012106197.1:251439-252961 GCF_000951045.1 Mandrillus leucophaeus
ACATCTTCCACACAGTTATTCGGTTCTCTGCCTGTACAGTGAGTCACACACGATACTGACATCTTCCACACAGTTATTCGGTTATCTGCCTGTACAGTGAGTCACACATGATACCGACATCATCCACACAGTTATTCAGTTATCAGCCTGTACAGTGAGTCACACACGATACTGACTGATAGTGACATCTTCTACAACGTTGTAGTTTTTTGGTTATCTGCTTGTACAGTGAGTCCCATATGATACCGATATCTTCCACAGTTACTCGGTTATCCACCTTTACCGTGAGTCACATGCGCTACTGACATCTTCCACACATTTATTTGGTTATCCACCTGTACAGTGAGTCACACACAATATGGATATCTTCCACACAGTTATTCGGTTATCCACCTGTACCTTGAGTCACACATGATATCAACATCTTCCACACAGTTATAGTAATTCAGTTATCCGCCTTTACTGTGAGTCACACACAATACCGATATCTTCCATGTAGTTAGAGTTATTTGGTTATCCGCCTTTACAGTGAGTCACACACAATACTGACTTCTTCGCACAGGTATTCGGTTATCCACCTTTACAGTGAGTCACACACGATACCGACATCTTCCACATGGTTATAGTTATTCAGTTATCTGCCTTTACAGGGAGTCACACATGATACTGACATCTTCCACGTAGTTACAGTTATTCGGTTATCCGCCTTCACAATGAGTCACACATGATACCGACAACTTCCACACAGTTATTCGGTTATCCGCCTATACAGTGAGTCACACACGATACCGACATCTTCCACACAGTTATAGTTATTCGGTTATCCGCCTTTACAGGGAGTCACACATGATACCGACACCTTCCACACAGTTGTAGTTATTCCGTTATCCACCTTTACAGTGAGTCACACACGATACCGACACCTTCCACACAGTTGTAGTTATTCTGTTGTCCACCTTTACAGTGAGTCACACACGATACCGACATCTTCCACACAGTTCTTCCGTGATCCACCTATACAGTGCATCACACACAATACCGACATCTTCCACACGGTTCTTCCATGATCCGCCTGTATAGTGCGTCACACACAATACCGACATCTTCCACATGGATCTTCCGTGATCCGCCTGTACAGTGCATCACACACAATACCAACATCTTCCACACGGTTCTTCCGTGATCTGCCTATACCGACATCTTCCACACAGTTCTTCCGTGATCTGCCTGTACAGTGCATCACACACAATACCGACATCTTCCACACAGTTCTTCGGTTTTCCGCCTGTACAGTGTATCACACACGATGCCGACATCTTCCACACAGTTCTTCGGTTGTCCTCCTGTTCAGTGTGTCACACACGATGCCGACATCTTCCACACAGTTCTTCGGTTGTCCGCCTGTTCAGTGCGTCACACACAATGCCGACATCTTCCACACAGTTCTTCGGTTGTCTGCCTGTTCAGTGCGTCACACACGATGCTGACATCTTCCACACAGTTCTTCGGTTGTCTGCCTGTT
>NW_012106197.1:253141-270273 GCF_000951045.1 Mandrillus leucophaeus
CTTATCACAGGCCAGAATTCAAGAGCCAGCGACAGGGCAGAGTAGAAATGAGTTTGTGAGGCTGCTACATAGGCGGAGCCACGAGGCCTGCTGGTAGCTGTTTATGCTCATTTCTTGATCACATGCTAAACAGGGGCTGGGTGATTTCTGGGTGTCCTGGGAAAGGGGTACAGTCTTCATAAATATTCTGGGAAAGGGGTGCAGCCTTCATGGATATTCTGGGAAAGGGATGCAGCCTCCGTGATTATTCCAGGAACGGGGGGCTCAGTCTTCACGAGTGTCCCGGGAAAGGGGTGCAGCCTTCACGAGTGTCCCGGGAAAGGGACACAGTCTTCCCCTCACCGAGAGTCCCTCCCTTTCTAGACCATGCAGGGCGACTTCCCAAGGTTGCCGGGTGTCTGTCAGCTGTGCTGGTGCTGGTGGATGTCCTCGGCCGCGACTGCATTATAATCAGGTATAACAGGCAGCCAAGGCACCCAGGGTCACTTCTGCTGCTGTCTTGGTTCTGGTGGGTTTGGCCAGCTTCAGTCCCCACCCTGTTATACCAGAGAGGTCTGGTACCTTTGTCTTGGGAAACCCGTCCTTCCAACCTCCTGTCTCACTTGCAAAGTCACCTGAGCCTTCAGTGGTGTGTCCCCCACTGCTGGAAAACCAGTCCTCTAAGTATCTAACCAGCAGGTAGTTAGTTATCTGGTGAGTTGCTTCTGGAGGGAAGGCCCAGGATGGGCATGGCCGGCCGGCTCACGTGGACGTCCCTGTGGCTTCACCCTTAGCAAAGGGAAAAGCTGCAGCTATGAGACCACATCAGCCAGATGCCCCCGACCTGCCTGTGGGGACCCCACCCGACCACGGGTGGGCTATGCCCTCACACCTATTTCCCTTCTCCCTGCCCACCTCTGCGTTCAGCTCTAAAGCCTCCCACTGTGGCTCTTCTCTTCCCCTACAAAGGCAGGGGCTGGCGAGGGTGAAGGGATGCCACTGCCCCTGCAGGCGCCGGGAACACAGTGGATGGAGCAAGCAGCTCCTTTGCAGTGTTTCCCTGGGGTGACTTCCAGCTGCTAGAAAGGAAATTCCTATTGCACCTGGGATGCCCCCCACAGCCCCACCTGCCCCAGGAAGTGGCCGACCCTGTCCAGCCTGGGATGCCCCTCACAGCCCCACCTGCCCCAGGACGTGGCTGACCCTGTCCAGGTGTCACCGGCCAGAACTCAGTCCGCGGGGGAACCGTGGCTTGCCGCCGCCGCACACCTGGTTTGTGGCTCCAGGGCTGCTGGAAATGTGGCTTCCTCCATGGCTTTCCTGAATGAACCCGAGAGGCTGTGCTTCGGGGGAATCTGTAGTTTCTGCAATAAAAATGGGAGCTGTGCCGTTCCCATGAAGAGCCTGTCAGAGCCCTCATTTAAAAGTCACCTATTATGAATTTGAGATGTGAGTTATTCGGGATTCACTGATTACTTAAAATTCAAGTTAGGTTTTCCCCATGGTGCAAGTTCTTCTGTGTTGAATACACCTGTCTATGACTTTCTGGGAAAATATATTAGAAAAGAACAGACAGCAAATTCATTAAAGCAAACATCAGTTTTAGAATAAAAACAGTGTTTTATTTAATAGACACTTTTCTTTTTGCCTCCAAGAATTATATGCCAGTATGTACTCAGAACAAAATTCAGTAGGATTATTGAATCATTTACAACTTAAATGTTCTCAGATGTCTTCCAAATGCAACCAGAAAACAAACTGGGAGGAGGTCATCACAGGAAAGATTTTAGTTGACTCTGCCCTGGAAAGGACACAAACCCTACAGTTTCTTAAAAGCTACAGAAGCAGGTATGGCGTCTGCCAGCAGGAAAATTCCACCTGGATTATGAAAGAGAGCAGGTGGCACTGGAGGTCAGCCTCGTGCACAAAATGGCCTGAGTTCTGCTGGGGTGGGTCTTTGCCCCTGCGTCTTTGCCTCTGTCTCTTTCTCTATGTGTGTCTCTGTCTCTCTGTGAGTTTCTGTCTCCCCCTGTCTCTCTCTATCTCTCCCTGTGGGTTTCTGTCTCCCCCTGTCTCTCTCTATCTCTCTCTGTGTCACTCTGTTTGTCTCTGTCTCTGTTTCACTCTCTCTTTCTCTGTCTCTCTATCTTCCTGTCTCTCTTCCTTTCTCCCTCTCAGAATTCTGAGTGAGTCATCTGACACATTCTCCAACTGCTATTTCTCTGTAATGAAGATTACACAGCAGCCATTGGTATTAAATTATAGATAGAAAATGATGTATTAGTATAGCTGTGGCCAAAGAAACAACAGCAGGGGGATGGAGGAGACGCTGCTGGTTGCTCGGGGCTGCAGGGTGATGGTCTGGCTTTCTGCTGTCTTTCTCCCTCCCCTACACTTTCTGTGGCTTAAGTGAATAATCTCTGAGATGGGAATGTGTTGGTGACGGTGAGTGCCCTAGAGCTGGGCTCCTGACAGCGGCACACCTGGAGCCTCACCCTCTGTGTAGGCCTGGATGCTCCTCAGTGATTGGCTGTGCGGAACAGAGTGGGACGTGCCATGGGTTCCAGGCTGTGTCCAGCGAGTCCTGATATGGGGTCAGGGCAAACCAATGTGCACCTGCGGAGTCACGGGGACGCCCAGGGTGCGCAGGTGGCTTCACCCTCCTGATACGGCCGCAGCTGCCTCAGCAGGGGAACCCCAGATACCTCTAGGCAGCCCCAGACCTGGCTTTTCCTGCCTCTGTCTGTGCCCCTGGGTCCTGGGAGCAGGTGCCTCCGCCCTGAGCCCCAGGTCTCATCCCCCTCTGTGGACGCGAGCTGGACCCTGCTTACCTGAGCCCCAGGCCTCATCCCCCTCTGTGGACGTGAGCTGGACCCTGCCTGCCTGAGCCCCAGGCCTCATCCCCCTCTGTGGACGCAAGCTGGACCCTGCCTGCTCTGGCACAGAGGAGGAGGATGTGGTTCCCTGGCCTCATCCCTCAGTCTGTGATCGTCCCACCCTTCCAGAGGCACCAGCTGCGGAGGGGAGATGAGGACTTGGAAGCCCTGAGCGGTGGCCACAGCGTCCAAGGAGGCGACCTCGGGCTGAGCTACCCAGGAACGCACAGTCTCCGCCGCTTACCACGGCACCTGTGGTTCTTCCAAGAGTCCGTGGGAAGACACAGAAACACCCACCGAAGCCGGGAGAAGGAATCATCCCAGAGATAAGCCAGGGTTTCTTCAAGCAGCTCAAGAGCAAGGGGTTTGTGGGATATTTACACTAAAATCACATTCGTCTTTTCTGACAGTTTGGGGCCTTGCTCTGTTTGAAACGTGTCTCAGAAGAATGCGCAAGTTAAGAAGAGCGTCCTGGGGCGGGTTCCCCAGGAACCAGCATTGAGTGATGGTGATGCCGCTGGGGGTTGCAGATCCAGGCGACCTGGGTCTGCACCTGACAAGTCTGGGAATCTGTGTGGCCTGTAAGGTACAGACACACACACGCGGTTTGCTTCTAACACCTAGGATTGAAAACTGATTCGGATTTTTGCTTTAAAAAATGTCAGGTGCAAGTCAAGCCAGGCCCAATCGCGCACCGGGCCACCAAGCGCAGCTCGGCACCGGGAGGACACATGTTTGTTCTTCATCAGCCGCTCCAGGCCTGCAGCAAAGCTCCAGCTTCCAGAGAGGCGGCCGCTGAGACTGCTTTGCACACACTTAGTGGCTTCTCACTTATCCATGCCCAGAGACCATTAAAGATGTTTTCATCTTGCCAAATGGAAAGAAAATCAGTTTTGAAAGATAATTAGCCGATTTCTATGGACATTTCTTGATGGGAAAGTTGGTTGTCCCCTCGTGCTCCTGTCTGGCTCTGAAGAGACCCGTTTCTGCAGAGGGGAGAGAGAGCTGCGTGGGGTGCGGCTTTGGGTTTGGTTTTGTTTGTTATTTTTCCTGCGGGGGAACCGGCAAATTGGCTTCCTGACATTTCCTGCCCTGTGGTATTCATCAGCGCCATATCTCACAGCGCCCATCAGGGTGTTTGTGGAAAACTATTGACTCGGAGCAGAAATAATCCACGTGCCCCACAGATCTCTCCAGAGCGCCTTCGGTGCTGCGGGCTGTGCTTCCACCGCTGCCCGCCATTCTTTCTGTCCCGCCCGGGTTTCCTGGTGGGGAGGCGGCCCCAGGTGCCCTGGGCTGTGGGCATTCTGGGTCCTGCTGGGACCGGGCTGACCCCTCTGCAGAGGCCTGGGAGGAGCAGTGGATGGTGCGCGTCACACCACAAGGGAGGCACCGCGTGTCCACACCATCGCGCTCCCTGGCGGGAAGGAACTGCAATGCCCTGAGTGAGTGGTTTCAATGCAAGTTCATGGATATGAGTGTCATGACTAAGGTGTGGTGTGGACATAGCTCTCGGCCAACCCTGAGACCCCTGCCCATGCCGAGGCCCCACCTACCCTGAGCCCATGCACAGGCCGAGCTCCCAGCTTCCCCAGGGGCATCCTGGCTGCTTTCCCAGTGGGACACGTGTGGCTGAGGGACAAACCCTGGAGCAGGTGGACTGGCTCTTTCCAGCAGGACACGGGGGGCCATGGGATGAACCTGGAGCAGGTGGACTGGCTCTGTCTTCAGTTTCCACATCCCAGTGACCTAGAAGCTCCTGCAGGCTGCTACTGCCCTGCCAGCCCCTGGCACAGGCATAAACCCCAGGATCTCAGACAGGTGAGGGCGGACATGACTCTGGGGACCTGCGCTGGCCGTGTTAGGTCCTCACTTCAGCATCGGCAGAGGCGGCCGCCCTCCACAGAAGCAGATGACATGTCCTGTGGGACGAGGGCCGGGTCTGAAGCCGAGGCACCTACAGAGCTCCTGCCACCCCCATGGACACGCCCTCCACACACCGAGGCCTCTCTCCCTCTCAGCTCAAATGCTCAGAACCCCGAGAAGTGAGGAACCAGCAAGAACTGGGTTAGAATAAAGAAAAAGTTTGGAAAGAAACAAAAAGCCAGACAAAGCATTCAAGAATCTGTGTGCTTGGGGCTGCAGGCCTTGCCCACCCCTCTCCCCACGACACAGCATGGGACGTTCTCGGGGAGAGGCCAGGACCCCCTCCCACAGCGCGGGGTGTCCCTTCTCCACCTCGGGGGGGCTTTCGGGGAAGCCTGTGCTGGACGCCTGAGAGGCTGCCGTCCCCCAACACCAACCAGATGCTCAACAGGTACTTTGCTAACTTTGGATTGAAGATTTTGAAGAGAGAAGGAAAAAACCCCAAATGTGTGACTGTCTCTACCAAACAGGAGCGATTTGGCCAATTGGAAGCCCAGGAGGAGACGGACAGGCAGGCAGGGCCCCGAAGACCAGGCCTCCCTCACGCCAGGCCGGTCACTGCACCGCAGGCCCAGAGGGAACGGAGGGAAGCGGCTGAGCTCCGCCTTCCCAGGTCCCTTTCCCAGGGAGAGGAGGCTTATTTCCTGTTTCCTCCCATTTGCCTACACTGCAAGATTTTATTTTGAATTTAGAGTGAAATGAAGGGGCTGTAGTTATTTTTGTTTAATAGAATTGCTGACTCGAGGCATCTTTATTTTTTCAAGAAAAAGCCCAGCATGGCTTTGGAGACACATTTGTTGAAGAGTAGATATTTGATTTTCACAGATATTTTCAAACATATTTGGTTAGACCCTGACTGATTAACATTTTCTTCAAATGGAAAAGTTTCCACCACTTGTAAACAAATAGGCATTTTCGCGTAAACAATAGCAAGAGCTTGGAATCAGTGCTTCTCTCTTGTCAGGCGTGTGGGGCCTGCGCTGATCCTGGGAGGGTCATTACCGGCCCCGTGGTTGCCATGTGGCTGTTTACGGGTCACGCATGTGGCTGTTTACGGGTCACGCATGTGGCTGTTTACGGGTTGTGTGTGCGGCTGTTTATGGGTCGTGCGTGCAGCTGTTTACGGATTTTGCGTGCCGCTATTTACAGGTCATGCGTGTGGCTGTTTATGGGTGGCACGTGCGGCTGTTTACAGGTCATGCGTGTGGCTGTTTACGGGTCGTGCGTGCGGCTGTTTATGGGGTTTGCATGCGGCTGTTTATGGGTCGTGCGTGCGGCTGTTTATGGGTCGTGCGTGTGGCTGTTTATGGGTCGTGTGTTGCTCTCCCCAGTTCCAAATGAACAGGTTCCCCCAAAGAAATGGAAAACGATCCAGGAGCTCTGAAACTGAGGTTTGGAGAACAGTTGTTAATGGAATAAATATTTTGATAAACAATGATGTCTTATCCTCTAGGTATTTTTAAGTAATTTAATGTACTTTTATGTAGTCTAGGTTTATAAGTTATTGTCTAGAAAATGTTTTCTAAAGATATGGCTAAACAGCAGCTTTAAAAACATTTTGTTTATCAATGATCTGCATTTCCGGTGTGCCGTCACCCACGGGGGTTGTGTAAGTATTAGTTACACCAGGTGTGGCGCAATGCAATAGAACCTATTAATAGGTATTAATATCTCAACATGCTTCATCAATTTTTCACACATTTTATTAAGCGCAATTAATGGTAACATTCTTCTATAATACAAAATTCTCAAAGTCTCATAATCAGAACCTGAGAGAGCAGCACACGTGTTCATCTGAATAAAGGTTAAGGCAGGAACTGCCTGTGGCATGGGCTGCTTCTGCCAGGCCTGCGGCAGGGACGTCTGTCTTAGCCGGAGAGGGTGTCTGGGGCCACAGGGGCAGCCCCACCACTCACATCGTGGCCTCCTCCCTGAGCATGACGGGCAACCCTTGAAGCTGGACTTCAAGCTGGACTTTCTGCTGAACCCATCCCGAGGCATCTTCCTCTCTGCTGCTCTCCCTTGCTCTCTCTGAGATTTTCCCTCTCGCAACTTGGACCCCTCGTGTGTCCCCTGGCCTCTGCTTCACTGCCTTTTCTGCTCAGAGTTTAACCAAGTTTATGTTTCTCTAAATATGTCAACATTTAATCACATAAATAATGACTCAAAAAGCAATACCTGGTGATTAAATAAATGAATTCTGATAAACACACAATCCCAGTACTTTTAAGTGCCATGTGATGTGTGCTGTAAGTCACGCGTCTTAAACCGCGCTCGCAGAAGCTCCATGCTCCGCGTCAAAGATGTGAGGCTGGCCAGGGCTCGGGATGCCACTGTTTTTAATTAGCAGTGAGCAGGTGCCTGTCAGCTGGCGGTGCCCAGGTTCACAGAGGCCTCGTCTCAGGACATGGTTGTTCTCATGCCCTGCATGAAGGGGTCAGGTGGGAGCCACAGCCTTGGGAAGCAGCCTGTGTGTCTCACATCCACAGAGGAGGTTCCCGTCCTATCGAGGAGAATGAACATGGCACCAACGCTGAGCCAGGCCCAGCTTTTCCTCTACAAGTATTTCTTTATACTTAGAAATCAAACCTCTTAATTGGAAGAACTCTTCTAAGATTTCTGTGGATCTGCTAGCCCTGACTATTCTTGGATCATTATCCATTGCACTTACCAGTTAATTTAATATTTAAAGCCCATACCCGGTGAGAATGTGGCGTGGCTTAAAGAGAAAGTGTGGCTTCCTGCAAATCTCAGGTGAAAAAGCACCTACATAGGTTAAATACATCAAATCTTATGGTGTTCTCTCTGGCTAGGAAATAAACAAACCAGGCAAGCTTCTCAATTAGAATGGTGACTTTCTCAGGTCCTGAATTTAACGATGTTCATCACTGTCCATGCGTGAAGGCTCTCCAGCCCCTTCCAGGGCGTGCCCCCGCCAGCGTGTGGCCAGGCATCAACAACAGTGTCTGCGGTTGAAATTCCTCGCTGGCTCATCACTGAGGGTGAGTGAAAGCGCTCTTTGGTCTTGGCTGCAGAAGCAAAATGGTGAAGGGAGCGTCGTCGTTTGGAAAATGTCACAATGTGAGACTAGCACACGGCGCTGCCACCGTGGCTCTGAGGCCTGCCACCCTCAGAGTCAACCTGTGGCAAATGCGGCTGCCCTGCCAGGTGCCCGAGGAAGTAAGACTAGGGTATCAGGGCTAACAGGCAAAAACCACCAGGGCTGGGCAGATGAGGCTCTTAAAAATTGTCTGCCACAGATTCAGGTGTACATTCCATGATAGAACAGCGCCTGAACCCCAGAGGGTAGTGCGGCTCACCTGCAGCATTTCAATGAGACTCATGCAATGAATGTTTTAAGTAAGTAAATAAATAAATAAAATAAAGATTCATAAGAAGGCTCTGACTGTCCAGTGTGTCTAGTAAAGGCAACATTGGAGGTTTAGAGTTGGAGACACTGCATCAAAGACTAGAAGTCGGCTGGCCACTGTGAGGTCCCCAAGACCAAAGACAGCACCCAGCCACACTCGGGTTCCCCCAGCCACACTCAGGATCCCCCAGCCACACTCGGGATCCCCCAGCCACGCTCGGGATCCCCCAGCCACACTCGGGATCCCTCAGCCACACTCGGGATCCCCCAGCCACACGCAGGTTTCCCAGCCACACTCAGGTATCCCCAGCCACACTCAGGTATCCCCAACCACACTCAGCATCCCCCGGCCACACTCAGGTTTCCCAGCCACACTCAGGATCCCCCAGCCACACTCAGGTTTCCCAGCCACACTCGGGATCCCCCAGCAGCACTTGGGATCCCTCAGCCACACTCAGGTTTCCCAGCCACACTCGGGATCCCCCAGCCACACTCAGGTTTCCTCAGCCACACTTGGGTTCCCCCAGCCACACTCGGGATCCCCCGGCCACACTCAGGTTTCCCCAGCCACACTTGGGTTCCCCCGGCCACACTTGGGTTCCCCCAGCCACACTCAGGTTTCCTCAGCCACACTTGGGTTCCCCCAGCCACACTCGGGATCCCCCGGCCACACTCAGGTTTCCCCAGCCACACTTGGGTTCCCCCGGCCACACTTGGGTTCCCCCAGCCACACTCGGGATCCCACAGCCACACTTAGGTTCCCCCAGCCACACTCAGGTTCTCCCAGATCGCAAGGGATTGGGCATGGCCTGTGGATCCCAAAGAGCTGAAAAATGCAGAGCCAGCTGCCTTCAGAACATGTCTCAATGGTGAATTATGGAAAACATTCATTTGGACACGTTCTCTCTTTTTTTTTTTTTTTCAGTGACAGGTTTTGTTTTGTTTCTAAGTTCTGGGGTACATGTGCGGGTTTGTTCCATGGGTAAGCCTATGCCATGGTGGTTTGCTGTACAGAACATCCTGTCACCCAGATATTAAGCCCAGCATCCATTAGCTATCTGTCCCGATGCTCTCCCTCCCTCCCCACCTCCTGGACAGGCCCCGGTGTGTGTTGTTCCCCTCCCTGTGTCCATGTATTCTCATTGTTCAGCTCCCACTTATAAGTGAGGACATGTGGTTTTCTGTTCCTGCGTTAGCTTGCTGAGGATAATGGCTTCTAGCTCCATCCATGTCCCTGCAAAGGACATAATCTCATTCCTTTTTATGGCTGCACAGTATTCCATGGTGTATATATACCACATTTTCTTTATCCAGTCTATCATAGATGGGCATTTGGGTTGATTCCATGCCTTTGCTATTGTGAATAGTGCTGCAATGAACATACATGTGTGTGTATCTTTATAACAGAATGATTTATATTTATTTGGGCATATACCCAGTAATGGGGTTCCTGGATCAAATGGTATTTCTGCTACTAGATCTTTGAGGAATTGTCACACTGTCTTCCACAATGGTTGAACTAATTTACACTTCCACCAACAGTGTAAAAGACATGTTCTTATATATAAACAAACAAATACTGATGTTGCTTAAGATCTATGGCACTCCCTTAATGAGAATCTTGCTAAACTGTTCTAAATAAGCCAGTCGTTTTGCATCGGATTTCACTCAATGCTGACCGAAGGCGGAGTGGCTCAGCTCTGTCTTCCTTGCTATCTGGGTCTCCATGAGGGACCATTAGTGGTTTGTGTCACTATGGATGAGCGGTTCTTGAGTTATCGGAAGTCAGCACGCACACACTGTTGACCACATTGTACCCTGAGTATACTGTATAGCTATGTTGAAAGGTTACTAATGTAGCTCTTTTAAAAACAATATGCTGAACTATAACTGTATAAAGGTAGCAATTATTCATGAACAGTATGACAAAATTACAGTTACTTATTTCAATAAAAAAATTATTCTTTATAAACAAACTTACTGGCAAGTGAAAATTATATTTCCCCAAATCATCAGATATAAAGATTTATTTGAATTCTTTAACATGAGATACACTTTATACTTTTTAAAATAAATTATCTGGTTCTCACAAATAAGCTATATGTGTAAAAGATTAACACAACACTTTTTCTTTCTTGATGGATAAATTTGACCTGGAGTTAACGTTTTAGCCATTTGTCCTTGGATACTCCATAATGGTGGGGTAAAGCTGTGACGTCACTTAGGGTCAAGTGACCCCCGACAGAGTATGAACCATGTGCTGTGAACTGTGAACCCTGACACCTGCTGGGAAGACAGCTCTAGGCTGTCCAAGTGCCAGACCCCTAGACACCACCTGTCCCCATGAGGACCCAGAAATCGCGGATGATGTTGCCACAAGATACTGTTCTCGCGGGCTGTGGGGCTTCCAAACCTACACTGACCATCATGGCAGCCGCTAGCCACATATGGCTATTTAAATTCAAATCAATTAAAATTAATCAAGTTAAAAGTTCAATTCCAGGGCTGCCCAGGCACATCTCAAGTGCTCACTCAAGCGCCACTTTGGGCAACGGGCCTTATGTTGCACGGAGCAGATGCAGGATAACTTTCTCATGCCAGAGTCCCCACAGGACCGCACGGGGTTGAAGGAGGCAGGCTCGGCTCCTCTAGCCCTGACCGCCGTTGGGACAGGGTGCTCACTAAAGAACGTTGGATGCCACAGGACACAGGCAGCACCACCTGGCCGCATTGCGTGATAAACCTGCGTCAAAGGGACCTGGGGCAACCTTGTCAATGTCAATATGGAGTTAACAAGGCCTCCTGGGGGCATTGCAAGCTGACTGTTAAGTAAGGACTGACTGACCCACTGAAGTGCAGACAAATATGTTAGCAGTGTTTCCACCCATCACTTTTACAAATGCTTTAAAAATACCATCTTCCTGTGGGAGGCCAAGGCAGGCCGATCACCTGAGGTTGGGAGTTCGAGACCAGCCTGACCAACATGGTGAAACCCCCAAAAAATTAGCCAGGCGTGGTGGCAGGTGCCTGTAATCCCAGCTACTCAGGAGGCTGAGGCAGGAGAATTGCTTGAACCTGGTAGGTGGAGGTTGTAGTGAGCTGAGATCGTGCCACTGCACTCCAGCCTGGGTGACAGAGTGAGACTCTGTCTCCAAAAATAAAAAATAAAAAAATACCATCTTCATGATGTCATCGGAAACATTCTGCCAGCTCCTGTTGCTTTCAGCGCCCTCCCCAGCAGCCAGACAGGACGAGGTCCATCATCCCCGCAGAAGATCAGCCACGAAGGATGAGGTCTGTCCTCCGCACTGCACATCTCCTTGGAGAATTCCCGTGTGCATTTGCTCCGATTCCAAGCCTTGCTGGGATTCGCTGAGGGAGCTGAGGTAAAACACGGCCGTAGTTGGTGAGTTACAGAGAGAGAAACGATATTCTCAGCATCCCTGTTCAGGTTAAGGCCTGGTGCAGACGCTGAATGCAGCCACGTGGGATGACATGAATATTCATGATTTTGGTGTGTTTCTTAGTCTGAGCAGTAAATTCAAAGCGTTCCTTAAAGATTTTTGTTGGAATCTGCTTTGAGGGGAGATTTTCTCCTAACTCAGCAACGGAAGTCGATATTTAACACGGCTGTCTAGAGACTAATAAAGGTGGCAGAGAGTGGACCGAGGCACCCCACAGAGGCCCGTGCCCTCCCGCAGGCGGAGGAAGAGCAGTTCTCCAAGAAGATCCGCTTTAATTCATTCTTCCCACCTTCTCAGAGTTCCTGCAACGGCTCCATCCTGCCCAGCGTCCCCTGGGAGTGAACGGAGGCTCCGTGGGTGCCGGCAGAATGGCCCGCAGGAAGTGGCCGGACAGAGGAACACACGGGGCCTGAAAGACCTGGGGTCACATCCTGCTGATTTTTCCACGGCGGAATCTACTTTGAGGGCTGGATGGGGCCACATCAACCACGGAGCCCACGTTTCATGACAACCCTGCCTTGTCGGTGACGGATGGGAGCAATCAGTCCGCCGAACCCGGCTGTGAAGTCACAGGATCCCGGGTCCCTGATGGGTGGGAACAGTCAGACGGCGGAACCCGGATGTGATGGGTGGGAACAGTCAGACGGCGGAACCCAGATGTGAAGTCGCCGGATCCTGGGTCAGTGACATGTGGGAGCACTCAGACGGAAGAACCCGGATGTGAAGTTGCCGGATCCTGGGTCAGTGACATGTGGGAGCACTCAGATGGAAGAACCCGGATGTGAAGTCGCCGGATCCTGGGTCAGTGACGTGTGGGAGCACTCAGACGGAAGAACCCGGACGTTACAGGTGGGAACAGTCAGACGGCGGAACCTGGGCCTGAAGTCGCAGGATCATGGGTCTGTGACAGGTGGGAGCACTCAGAGGGCAGAACCCAGATGTGAAGTCGCAGGCTCGTGGGTCTGTGATGGGTGGGAGCAGACGGTGGAACCCGGATGTGAAGTTGAAGGATCATGCGTCTGTGACACGTGGGAGCAGTCAGAGGGCAGAACCCGGATGTGAAGTCGCAGGCTCGTGGGTGTGTGATGGGTGGGAGCACACGGCGGAACCCGGATGTGAGGTCGAAGGATCATGGGTGTTCAGACACACACACGCTGCTCCTTTCCCAAGTGCGTGTTTGTGCTGGAGCTGGGGAAGGTCACTACAGGTGTTGGCATCCAGCTCTGACACAGGAGAAAGTCTCTCACAGACGCCGCCGCATCGCTGCCCTCTTCACTTGTGAACGAGCCAGTGGGGCCATGTGAAGCATCTCAACAGCACTAGGATGAGAATAAACTCCCCGAAGCACCCTCAGATTCACAGTACAGAATTGCTTAAGACATGTTTAAAAGATGTTTTAAAAATGTTTTAAATTTATGTTGCAGAACATAAAAACATTGAAATTAGATTTTTCTTCTATGATTAATATAGTTGGCTAAGTTCTCAATGAATCTTGTCAATGCAATTAATGTATTTCTAAAATATATTAATAAAGAGACTATTTCATATCACCTAACTTCCACTATAATTGAAAATATGTGTTTTCACTGAAAAAAACTATTTCCTAGCACATAGTGTCTTGGCCGTATTTGAGAGCTGGCCTCATCTTCCGGAACATTTGCTGACATCCGTCCCATGCGCCTTTAATTCTGTCCTGTCATCATCATCATTTGGCCTTAGTCCTAGAAATTGAAATTATTTCCAAGTTACAGAGTTTAGGAGACTCCACACTCCCTGACGTGTCCCCCAGGGTTGGCTCTTTGTGCCCTGGTCCAAGCTTACTCACGGCACAATCCTGTTTCCAAATTTCACTGTGAATAAGCCGGCACCCATGGCGCTGGGCAGGATAAGGGCAGGTCCCGGCTGCCCTGGGAGTGGCTTCCTCAGGAGCTCTGGAGTGGAGCAGGAGCCTCACTCCCACCCAGCCCCGTGGCACCTCTCCAGAGGTGTGCCCTGCTGGGCCTGAGAGCCCCTTGGGGTCCAGATGGTGGACCTGCTCTGTGCCTCACAGCCTGGGTGGGATTGTGAGACCATGACTCTAAGGCTTGATTTCTTCTGCAGAAACTCCAGATAACATGAAACTTACTGTGCTACTGGGAAAGGCCTCTTGCTGGTGACCAGGGGGTTAGGGGTAGGTGTCCCTGGGCACCTTATCAGGTGGAGGAGGACCTTCCAATTGTGAGATTGTTGGGACAATTGTCATGAATGGTTGTCAAGTTTTTAGATTCTCTTTATCCATCCGTCAACATGAACACATAGGTATTACTGTCCTTTAAAATGGTGTGTTACAGCCGAGTGTGGTGGCTCATGCCTGTAATCCCAGCATTTTGGGAGGCCAAGGCAGGCAGATCACCTGAGGTCAACAGTTCCAGACCAGCCTGGCCAATATGGTGAAACCCATCTCTACTAAAAACACAAAAATTAGCTGGGCGTGGTGGCACACGCCTGTAGTCCCAGCCACTCAGGAGGCAGAGGCAGGAGAATTGCTTGAGCCCGGGAGGTGGAGGTTGCCATGAGCCGAGATCATACCACTGCACTCCAGCCTGGCGACAGAGCAAGGCTCTTCTCTCAAAAAAACAAAAACAAAAAACACAACAGTGTGTGTTACACCAATTAATTTTCATTCTAGACCAGCCTTGCATTCCTGGGGCGAATCCCACTGGGCTGTGGTACCCATGTTTTCATACGTACCTGGGTTCGATGTACTAATATTTTGTTAGCTGTTGCTGCATCTGTATTCATAAGTGAATGCATGGAGAAACGTTTCCTCCAACTGCACTTTCTAAAAGGATTAGAGTTTGAGAAGGATTGGCGTTATTCATTTCTTAACATTTGACGGAATTCACCATGGAAGCCATTTGGATCAGAGAGTTTTTCTTATTAAAATATTTTTAATTATTCATCCAATTTTGTCACTTGGTACAGTTCTATTTAGACTTTATATTTTTTTCTTCAGTCGGTTTTCATAATGTGTGTCTTTCCAGAAATTTGTCTATTTCATCTAAATTGTCTAATCTGTTAGTGTAATGGGAATCCTAGTATTCCGCTGTCATTTTTTTAATCCCACAGGGTCAGTCACGATGCCCTTGTTTCATTCTTGGTTTTGGCATTTTGTGTCTTCTCTTTTTTTTCTTGATTGTTTCAGCTCTGGGTTTGTTCATTTTGTTGATATTTTTAAAGAAGCATGTTTTGTTTTGTTTAATTTTTTTCTGTTTTCTATTTTTAAAATTTCTGTTACTTATTATGGTTATCCTTCTGATGGCTTTGGATTTAGTTTGCTTTTATTTATCTTTTTTTTTTTAAGGTAGAAGCTTACAGTATTGATACGAGGCTTTTCTCATTATCTATTAAAGGCATTTAAGCTAAAAATTTTCCTCTAAGAAATGTTTTAACTATAATCCTGTAAATTTAAATATGTTGAGTTTTGTTTTCATTGAACTCAAAGTCCATTTTAGTTTTGTTTGTGATTTCTTAATTAACCTGTGTTTTTTAAAAGAATGTTTAATTTTCAAATACTTTGTGACTTCCAAAATATTCTCTTAAATTGTTTACTTCTAATTTAACTGTATGATGGTCAGAGAACATACTTTATGGTTTTGTTTTAAAAAATTCTGCACACGTTACATCCTAGTCCATGAGGCACCCTAGAGAACACCTCATTTGCACTTAGAAAGACTGTGCGGCCCAGCCGGCTTCCACTGGGCATTCGTGCTAACAGTATCTGTTCAGATAACCGGACAGTATTGTCCCGATGCTTCCTGCTTGCATGGAATAATTTGTTCCATCATTTTATTTTCAACCTATTATTTCTTTGCAACTAATGTATTTTTTCTTATAGACAATATATATTGAATTATTCTAATCTATTTTGAAAACCTCTGCCTGTTGGTTGGAGCAGTATTTGGTTGATTCAAGTGTAATTATTGATATGGGTAAATGATTTGCTAGTTGTTGTTTCTAAGTTTTACATTTTTAAGTTTTTCTCTGTTCCTTTTTTCTTATTGCTTTTTGGAGTTAAGCCAAGGGTCAGAATTTTTTTTACTTACAGTGACAAATGATGCCTGTTTTAGGCTTATGGGTCATACAGTCTCTGTTACTGCTTTTGAAATCTGCAGTTGTATGTAACCTAAAAGCAGCATAGACGCATTGTGTAGACAAGTGGGCGTGGCTGTGTGTTAGCACAGCTGCATTTATTACCACAGGCCACTGCTCTGCAGGCCACGGTATCACGGCTGCGTTTATTACCACAGGCTACTGCTCTGCAGGCCACCGTCTGCCAACCCTGGGCCCCAGAGGAATTTTCAGGGCAACTGGTTCATTCCCTTGCCTTGTTGTCATTGTTTACTTTGACTTACTTTCCTAGAGGTTACTTTACTGACTACACTGTGAGCCTTACTTTGTCTTATTCTAATTCAGGTCAGTGCTCACCTGTCTCTGGTGAAACATGAGCATGCTCCAGTGCATTGAGCGCCAACCCACCTCTGTGCTCCTACCACCATCAGTATGGCATCTGCATATGCTGTGAGCCCAGCAGCACACAGGTGTGGTGACTGTGATTACTGCTCTGCACACCCTTACCTCTCATTCTGATGCTGATGCCCTTTAGAACAGATGGGCCCTGCCCGAATCCGGTGTCAGTGTTGAGCTGATGATGCTGCCTGCCCGTCAAGGTGCACCACATTGTTCACTGCTCACACGAGGAGGCTTTCTGGGGAGGTCCTGACAGGTTTCTCAAGTGAGTCCAAAAGTGCCTTAAGAGGCGAGGAAAAGGAAGCTGATCAGGGGTTTTACGGGAGGCAGGGAGTGTTCCACACATGGGCCGGGCTTGCGGGTTTTGAGCCTCCCACCAGCACCAGAAGAGAGAGCACCTGGAATTTCTTCTCATCTTGCCCAGACAGGGCAGGGGGAAGAGGGAGGGATGGGTTTATGAGCCAGCAACATCAAACATGAACCCCACGCCACTCTCATCCCCTCTGCTCAGATCTGGGAAGCTTCCAGTCAAACTTCAGAGGCAAATTGTGATAAGGAGTCTGACTCCATTGTCAAAGTGTCTCTTTCTCTGTTGAATGTCTCCATTTGTTGAGCTGTTGTTACTACACTTTCCTTTAATTCTTTGTAACATTCTCCTTTATTTATAAATAACTTATAATAGTTGTATTGAAGTATTTATCAACCAAGCCCAGCATCTGGGTCCCCATGAAGATAGTCCGTGGCCACCTGGACCTGAGCTCGTTCTTTCTTGCTCCTTCACAGGCCTTTAACATTCTGACACAATAGATTGTGCAACCCTGGATTCTAATTTTCCTTTCTGCTGAGGGGTGGTTGTTATGCTGTTTCTGTCTGTTTAGTTACCTGCGTGTGCTAAGTCTGTGGAATTTGCTTCCCCATGATATGGAGGTGGGTGTTGGGGTTTTCACTCTGCCCAGGGCTCCCTGCTGGGTGCTGGGGTTTTCACTCTGCCCAGGGCTCCCTGCTGGG
>NW_012106197.1:270323-286674 GCF_000951045.1 Mandrillus leucophaeus
CCCAGGGCTCCCTGCTGGGTGCTGGGGTTTTCACTCTGCCCAGGGCTCCCTGCTGGGTGCTGGGGTTTTCACTCTGCCCAGGGCTCCCTGCTGGGCACTGGGGTTTTCACTCTGCCCAGGGCTCCCTGCTGCTGGGCTCTGGTGGATCCTGCTGCACATGTGCCTGGTCCCGTGGTCAGTGTGGATGCAGAAGCAACACAGGCACCTCCACCGAGCCCAGCCTTTCCAGCAGGTGAGGAGGGTGGGGCTCACTAGGACTCTTTGCTGTCTCCTCCTCCAGCACTTTCTGTGAAATGTCTGGGCAGCGAGCTGGTCGCCTTACAGACCACACCCTAGCCCTGGGCCCCAGCCTTCCCATTTGCCTCCCAGGTCCCCACTGTGCTGACGACACTGCTGGGCACGGGGTCTTCCCTTCACCAGGTGAAGGCAGCTCTTGGCCAGAAGCCGGTGCGTTTCAGGGCCAACCCCCACCGTTATGGAAACATGGGTGAGCCAGGGGTGAGGCCTCTCCGTGAGGAGCGCCATAGACATCACCGTTCTTGCTAAGGCTCCACAGCTTTTCCTAAGTGTCTCTCAGTGTGTTGAGTACCTTGGTTGGTTTCCAGAGCCCTGGGATGGTTGCTTATGAGTTTTGTCTGGTTCAATCTGTGTCTTTGAGGAGCCCGTCCAAGCCCTGCCACGCCTTCACGGAGGTCTTCAGTGATGGTTTCGTAATCTGGTTTACATTTCTACTCTCCGAACAACAGGAACTGATACGCAAGGAAATGAAGATCACAGCAGATTCGGGACCACGTTCCCTTGCTCTGAGTTTTTGGGCAGACGCTTGCCTGAGCCTCTCCCACGTGCAGTTAATCCCCTCCATGCAAGAGAGGGTGAAACCACGTGGAAGGCCACTGAGCTGAATTGCAGACTGAGCGTGAGTGACGGTGCCCCACGGGGATCAACTTCGGCCACCACGGGGCGCCATCGCTGCTACTCCCCAACCAAGCTGCTGCCTGAAAGGCCTTCAGCAAAAACGCACACGATTTGTTCCACTCCCACCAGGTCCCAGACAGGGTCTACAGGATGAGATTGTTGTGACGGGACACGTCATGCTGCAGAAGTGACTGGAACCAAGCTGCTAGACAGTAGTTACAAACGTGATTTTTGAACTCAAATTAAAGAATGTCTTTGTTGCTCTACATTGTTGATGAAGCAGGTGCGGCCGTATTGCTGACACTGCTGGCCTCACCTCATTCACATGCTGTGAATGCTGCCAAAGATCTCATGATTCGTGCAGCGTAATCCATTCATTCCTGCAGCATAATTCATTCATTCACGTCATTTACATTAGGTCAGGTGTGGAAGACTGGGACCAGATACGTTTAACTTACTCGACAAAGATCAAATTTATTGGTGATCAACTGGCACAAAACCTCAAGTCTTCTGATTTCCAAAAAATCAGTGATGTAGGAAGACTGTGTGGAGACCCTTCTCTGGGCTATTTATGCCATCAGCTGTGGTCATCTCCCAGCAGGGAAATAGTTAGCAAAGTGCCTCTGCGTCTGCTCTACAGTAATCCAGTGTGGCGCTGGGTGTCGTCACCGTCTCTCAGACAGGAGGCGTTTCCGTGCCCAGTCCTCCCAGCTGTGGCCTCTGGAACGGCACTGACACAGCCCTGTGCTCACACACAAGCTGCTTCTTATGCTTATTTTCCTTTCTGGACCTTCCATTTTATTTTTAGATCAAAGTGTGAACCGGTATCATCACGATGAGGGTGGAAATTTCAATCAGGATGTGGCTGGTGGAATGTGTTCAATGCCGTTCATCACAGGCTGTTCAGTTTTATAAAACTGCGGATGTTTTCAACAAAAAGAACCAAGTCTCCCTCAGCCCCTGAGACTGAGAATTTGGAGCACTCCAAGCTCTTACGGCACCTGCCATCTGCGTATTAATTTTAACATTTGCATTTTTGACTCAAAGTTAACAATGATTCTCACTGTCCATGTACCCTGGAGGGGACGAGGCAGGTATCAGGGCTGCCAGAGCACAGACGGCACAAAGGCAGGCTGGGAATGACCCCCGCTGCGTCCACCGCCCTTTGCAGGGCCTGTGAGGAGGGGGAAGCAGTTCCAGCCTCAGCCTCCCACCGCCAGCCTCGGTCCGCTCTTTCGATGGGTTTTCTTATATTTTCACTGCATTTGGGAGAACATCTGAGAAATATCAGGATCAAAGGAAAATATGAACCTTCCTGAGCAACTGCAATGCCTTTTGTCTGCCTTTGAGGATAAACGTGGTTGGCTGGGAGCGTGCTTGGGTTTGGTGTGCAGGGTTCTGCCGCATCTTCCTAAATGTGCCTCCCTGTGACTGAGGAGGGTCTGGGCAGGGAAGGTCTGGGCCAGGTCTGGGGCCCTGGAAAGCGGCACTGCAGTGCCCTGATCTGGGAGAGGAATTCCAGGCATCATCTTCATCAGCTCACATTTGGACTGAGGGACGTTTGTTAGCAGGACCATGTGACAGTGACGTGGTTTAGTGGCCGTGGCCGTCCCCGGGGGCCGCTGTAATGAAACGTGGCTGAGGGTGCAGACTAAGCCACAGACACTCCCTTCCCACAGTTCTGGAGGCTGGAAGTCCGAGACCAGGGGGCCGGCAGGTTCACTGTCTGGGGAGGACTTGCTGGTACCTGGGTGGCGTCTTCTCACCATGTCCTCACGAGGCAGAAGCGGAGAGAGCTCTCTGGGGCCTCTTTTACAAGGGCACTGACCTCATTCACAAGGGCTCTGCCTTCACAACCCAACAACCTCCCAAAGGCCCCACTTTCTAATATCATCACCCCCCAAGGTAGACTTCAACCTGTGAAACCTGTGAAATCTAGGGGGACACAAACATTTAACACACAGCATTCTGCCTCTGTCCTCCCCCGCCCAATTCAGGTCCTACTCATATTCCAAGCACATTCTTCCCTTCCAAACAGTCCCAAAGTCTTAACTCATTCCACCATCAATTCAGCATCGAAGGCCCAGAGTCTCCTCTAACGATCACCTAAATCAGGCATGAGGGAGACTCAAGGTACAACTCATTCTGAGGGAAACTGCTCTCCAGCTGTGAAACTGTGAAGTCAAACAGTTCACGTGCTTCCAAAGTACAGAAGTGGGACAGGCACAGGACGGATGTTCCCGCTCCGGAAGGGAGAGAGTGGCAAGAAAAGTGGCTGCCCGAGACGTCCAAAACTTTAGGCCTGAGAATAATCTTCTTCGAGTCAGAGCTCTTGTCCAGCCCCACTGAGGTGGAAGGTCACACCCCTAGAGCTTTGATGGGGAGGTCAGGTCCCGGGGCTTGGGAAAAACACCTCCAGGATGGGCATCTCTCCGGGAGAATCCTCGGCCTTCTGAGTAGCTGGAACTGCAGGTGCATAGCACCACACCTGGCTACATTTTTTAAAAAATTCTTGTAGAGACAGAGTTTTGCTTTGTTGCCCAAGCTGGTCTGGAACTCCTGGCCTCAAGTGATCCTCCCATCTGTGCTTCCCCAAAATGCTGGGATTGCAGGTATGAGTCACTATGCCTGGCCTCAGTTATACTTCTTTAAAAATAAAATTAATAGTTGCCCCAGGTTCTGCAATATACGTTTACATTTAATCCAAGTCCATTTTCAGATAACAGTATGCCACATCACCAGTATTGTCAGTAACTTATAGTAATGAAGGAATCCTAATTCCTCCCCATCCATGATATCATTGCTCCAATCCATTCACTTGTATGTGGGACAGGTAAGCATACCTATAAATATATAATATATACATGTATATGTATATATGCATGCATTAGAAAATATACTTTTCGCTGGGTGCAGTGGCTCAAGCCTGTAATCCCAGCACTTTGGGAGGCCGAGATGGGCGGATCACAAGGTCAGGAGATCGAAACCATCCTAGCTAACACGGTGAAACCCCATGTCTACTAAAAAATATGAAAAACTAGCCGGGCGAGGTGGCGGGCGCCTGTAGTCCCAGCTACTCAGGAGGCTGATGCAGGAGAATGGCGTGAACCTGGGGGGCGGAGCTTGCAGTGAGCCGAGATCACGCCACTGCACTCCAGCCTGGCCTGGGTGACAGAGCGAGACTCCATCTCAAAAAACAAACAAAAAAAAAGAAAATACACTTTTCTATTGTTGTTCTAAACAAGCTGTACCATTAGGTCAAATAAGAATGAGAAAAATGTTTTTATTTTACCTTCACTGATTGCTTCTTTGATGCTCTTTGTTTTGTTATGTGGATCCAAGTTTTTGACCTGTATTATTTTCATTCTCTATAGGAAACTTTTATTCTAAAGTTTCTTGAGAGGCCAGTCTATGGGCAGCAGATTCCCTCAACTTTTGTTTGTCTGAGAAAATGTTTATTTCTCCTTCATTTTTGAAAGATAATTTCACAAAGAACAGAATTCTAGGTTGGTGGTTTTCTTCTCTTAGCAGTCTCTTTCAATATTCCACTCTCATTTTGTTGTGTGGTTTCTGGGGACACGTCAGGCGCTGTTCTTATCTTTGCTCCTCTGGCAGTCAGGTGTTTCTTTTTCTTCTGGTTTCATTCAGAACTTTTTCTTTATCTTTGATTTTCTTTAGCTTGAAAATGATAGGTCTGGATGCCTGAATTTGTGGTTTGGTGCCCGACATTAATTTGGGAAAACTTTTCAGTCATCATTGTTTCAAATATTTTTTCTGTTCCTTTCCCTGTTTATTCTCCTCTGGTTTTCACATAGTTCTGAATATTTTATTGGCTTTTTGTTCAGCCTTTGTCTCTTTCTGTTTCAGTTTTTTTGCAGCCTTGAGCTCGGAGGTTCCAGCAGTGTCCACTCACAAGCCTGACCAAGCCCTTCACTCCTGTCATCGTGCTTTGATTGACAACTCCTGTCATGGTGCTTTTGCTGACAGCTCCTCTCAAGGTGCTTTGGTTGACTGACAGCTCCTGTCATGGTGCTTTGATTGACAGCTCCTATCATGGTGCTTGTGGTTGGCAGCTCCTATCATGGTGCTTGTGGTTGGCAGCTCCTATCATGGTGCTTGTGGTTGGCAGCTCCTGTCATGGTGCTTTGATTGACAGCTCCTGTCACGGTGCTTGTTGCTGACTGACAGCTCCTGGTCTTTTTGGCTGTTTATTCGGATTTCCGCCTGTCTGCTTACGTTGTCCATGGTTTTTTGTGATGTTAATTTATCCATGAGAGCCCTTAGCAGATTAATCACAGGTGTTTTAAATTTCTGGTCTGAGAATTAAAGCATCCCTGTGGTATCTGAGTCTGGTCACGATGTTTGAACTGTTTCTTTAAACTGCCTTTTGCTTTGCGGTGTGCCTTGTAATGCTGTGTTTATAGCCCACATGATATAATGAGTAACAGAAATGGCTGCAAAGCAGCTTTTAGTGGCATGGGCTGCTGAGATATGGGGAGGGGAAGCTGGACCAGCCTCAGCCTTCCAGAGCCTGTGCCCCGGGGCAGGTCAGTTCTGTGTCCCCCTTGGGTGGTACGGGATGGGTGGGGGGCTGTTGGGTCCTGATGGGACCCTGTGGTTTACACTCTGTTACCTGTTGTCTCTGGAGGGCAGGCCTTGCTAAAGAGAACCTCAGGCTCTGGCAGATCCAAGTTTTTGACCTGTATTATTTTTCTTCTCTGTAGGAAACTTATTCTAAAGTTTCTCGAGAGGCCAGTCTACGAGCAGCAGGTTCCCTCTTCCCTCCCCTGCCAGAAGCATGAGGGTTTTTCTCTACTATTCACTGTGAGAATCTGGTGCAGCTCTCGGAAGTAAAACTCACACCAGTTTTGGACTCAGTGAGACAGGGTCCCCTGAAGCTTTAACGCACAGACTGGCCCACACCAAGTGTGCAGCAGGGTGTGAATCCCAGCTCCAGCCCCTGTCCTGGTGCCAGGCCCTGTGGGTCACCGCTCTGGAAAGTGTCGATTCTCTGTGCCCACCTGTTTAGGAGGCGGTGGTTTGCACTGTGACTTCACTTCTTCACCAGATCTACAAAGGGTTGCTGATTTTTCAGTTTGTTCAGCTTTTTACTTGTTATTAGGACACAGTGGCGACTTCCAAACTCCTTGCATCCCCAAACCAGGAAAAGGAAGCCAGCTGATGTACATGCTGGTGCTGATGTTGTTCGTGTGATGATGTCACACGATTACGTGATAAACGTGATCACACGAGTAGTGACTTGTGTTCAGGCATCTAGAGCGGCGGCATTTTAGTTGCTTCCCAGTTTTCCACGGAGCACTGGCGCTAGGGTCATTATGTTTCTAATGCTTGAATTAATTAGTGTCTTCATACAACAGATTTATAAATATCAAGTTATTTTAACCAGATAACAGCAATCTTGCTAACATGCACAAGCCAGTGTACTTAACACCTTGCATGGACTCTTACAGCCCTTGGAGGACACAAGCTGTGTCCAGTACTGTGGTCCAGGAATCCACAGGGGCCTCTGCAGACCCCGTACCCAGCACTGTGGTCCAGGCAACCACAGTGGGGCCTCTGCAGATCCCGTACCCAGCACCGTGGTCCAGGCAACCACAGTGGGGCCCACAGGGGCCTCTGCAGATTCCCCCAGAGCCGTTTTCTGCACCCCCACCCCTCCCAAATTGTGCAGTGATGCTCTTGCTGGTGGTTTCAGCCGGGCCAGGCCCCTGAGTGCGTGGAGGGTGCTGGGGGAAAGGTGCAGAGTCAGGGAGCAGGTTTCACCCACAGTTCTCTTCCTCTGGTTTCGCCCACGCTGTCTTCCTCTGGGCCAGGCTTGTGCATCCCCCAGTCATCACTCCAGCATGGGGCTCTGCATGAGCCATGCCCTCGGCTCCTGGGTCACCCTCTCCCTGGGTGCTGGCAGCACCCCCTTGGGTTCCTCACCCCCACCTGCACCTTTGCTGGCTCCCCATCCTCTTGTGACTGGGTTTTAGGTGCCATCGGCTTTGCCGAAACTCTGAACAAAACACCAGGCAGAGCTCAGACCAGGCCGGCCAGGGCAGCCCGGGAAGGCACCAAGGCCAGATGGGAATGCCTGACTCCAGTGAGCTTCTAGGTCCAAATGGCATCCTGCTGTTCAACCAGCACAGTTTTAAACAGGGTGAGCTGCGTAAGTGAGAGGAGAATCCCTCTAAAATCATCACCATGATGTTCCCGTGGGAACCCACGCCTGTGGCTTGGTACACGCTTTCTACAACATTTTCTTTGAGTATAAAATGAGATCACATGTGCAACTGATCAGTATTCATATCTAGAAACTTAACGCATGTTTATCAAAAACAAACAAAAACATTCTTTAATGGAATTCATCATTCTAACCAAGCATCCCTCATGTATTTAAATCAAATGCTCTCTGAAGACATACGTGCTTCAGAAATAAGTGGAGTTTAACTCTTTAATTCTAAACAAAAATGGCAAATGCAAAAGTTTCTGAAAGGAAATTGTTATCAATAAACTTCTCATTGACAGGTCATTTTGGGCTGTGATGATCTATCTGGACCCCAATCAGAAGGCACAGGTTACAGAATTCCAGAGACCATCTGAACAGCCCAGGGACAATATAATTGGTTTTTATTTGTTCCCATTTTCAATTTAATTGTGTAGAAAATGTAAGATTATTTAGATATCCTGAGTTAGGATATTATGCTTGGTTGCTTAGATTTTAGTAGCAGGATTGACAAACAAAGGGAAATAAGGATTTGACTAATCTTTAATATTGGGCATTAATTCCTGAAGATATTATTTTAAAACCAGTTATAGCAAATAAGCAGATGGAAAACCCTACTTTAGGTCACTCTTATACATCACCAAAGACCATGACTTACTGAAACAGATCATTTATTCAGCAATAATCGGTTTTGATTGTTGAATTTTAAGAGTGATTGTGGAGATGGTAAAGCTATTGGCTAACTGTAGATATTACGGCAAATTGATCTGATGTCTGAGGACAGAACTGAGATTTTCCTATGTCTCCAGTAAGTAAAAACTGTAAAGTGTCAGATGTGAGTAGGCTCCGATCGTTAGCACCAAACCCATCGATCCTTACCACCCCTTCAGGTAAACCCTTCATCCAGCTTTGCCACGACACAGACCCTCAGTCCCCATCTGTTAAGAGAGCTGGAATCACACCACCTCTTAATTACACGTCTCAGAGCTGAGCTTCAACCCTGCAATTCTGCCTCACTCTTCAGGTGCATTGCTGTATCAGGGTTTGAACTTCTGAAGGATGGCTGAAGGTACTGTACGTTCAAAGAGAAAAGTTATTTCCATTTATTAGAGAAAACACATCTTCAGACTTGAGAAAATAAAGCGAGGATAAATCTTTGTGGCTGTCCACTCATTCATAATTGTCTTACTCATGAGAATCCAGGCCCGCTTTGGAAGATTCAAAGCCAGGTTTGAATATAGGGTACACCAGACTCTACGTATTGTTTTTTTCTAGACAATCGTTATTTGGTGTAAGAGATAAGACCATCACACTAATAAGTTCCAAAATCTAGGTCACCAGGTTCCTCAGAACATATTTGATTCCATTTATTTATCTATAAGAGCAATTGTTCTGTCTGAGAGCTTAAGGAAATAGCTACAGTTATATATAACTTTCAGAATGCAATTTCTTAAAATTCAAATAAGTTGCATTTATATAAGACCCGAATATATTTAAAACAAATATAAATACATTAAATATTCTTTTAACAGAAACAAGATTTATGAAATGACACATTTGTATGCTACTTCTCATGAAATATTAAAGCAGATGACAGCGTCAGAATGTGTATTTGGAATGTGTATTTTAAGGGCTCCTTAGAAAAGTGACTGATTCTGGGCAGGGACGGGTAATGCCCAGGCTGAGCTGGGAGCACCTTCTGATGACACCAGACAAGAAAGCACTTTGGTGCTTGAAAGGACTCACCTAAGGGATTCTCATGTGCAGATGTGGAGCCGTTTGAACATAGGAAACGGTAACAACCACAATGGGTCCCATGGGAGCATTAAACCATCAGCATCTTACAGTCAGAGGGAGGAGGAGGGAGGGCGTTCTGACGGGAGGACATTGAGGGCCCTGGCTGTAAAAACGCTAACGATAGAGATTTGCCGTCCTCTAGACCCAGTGCAGTCACTGACCCAGGTGAGGATCCCAGCGGGCGCTGAGACTGTTGCATACGCTGCTTCCTGAGCAAGATGTTCACAGGCTCTCAGAATCAGACCGCCCTTATTAGTTACTTGCAAAGAGAAAAGTCACTTCCTTCCCCACATGATCAGAATTAATGTCAACAGGAGTGGTGTGTCTGAGTCTGTGCCTCATGAGCCACGATAAAAGGCCCAAAAGCCCATTCATGTCGTGTTCTTGCCAAAAACATGTGGCCAACCCTGGCCATGAGGGACCCTCAGACAAACCCAGAACATGCCAGGGGCTATGGGTCCCCCGACTTAGACACTTCAAAACATCAAAACCATGAGCCAAAACCACAAGATGGGCTCTGTCCTGTATTTGGGGAGAAATTTAAATATGGCTATATCCCATATATTATTATTGGCTTGGTGTCAACAATGATATTCTAGTCACTTTGGAGAAGGTCTGTTTTTAGGAGATGTGCAGTGAGTTTAGGATGAAGGATGGTGAAGTCTACAGCTTTATTCAAATGGCCCCACAACTACCAGCCATATGTGTGCATGTCTGCGCATCTGTGTGTGCATAGGTGGTATGAATGTGTGTGCATCTGTGCCATGTGCATACACACGTGTGGGTGTGTGTGAATGCATGGATGTGCACACCTGTGTACAAAGAGAGAGTGTGACAGAGCCAAAGACCAGCGACTCCGGGCTCACAGGTGAAAGCTACACCATCTGTGCATTGTTTGGTGTAGTCAACACAAAGGTTTAAATTTTTTCCCCCCAAATTTAGAAACCTTAAGTTTTCCTTTTAGGGAAATGAAATACAAAATCTTTTCTCAAACAAGCAAATAAAAATACTAATTAGCGTATTTTGCTTCCATTGGACTAACGATGGAATGGGCAGCTCGAGAGCCCTTTTTGCCTTTTGGCCTCTAATCCCACCAAATAGAGCCCTGCTTTCAGAATGGGAGGCCAACAGCCTAGGCTGATTTCCTTAATATCTCTTGTCATTAGGGTTCAAAATTGCTAGTAGTTTTAAATAAAATTTGCATTTGATATCATAAGCATTGAATGATATGTTTTTCATTATAGGAGCTGCTATTTATATCTTCTCTCTTGAAAGGGACATATTGGATATGAACTCCAAGTCTGGCTCAGTGGGTTCAGCGGCAGGAACGGTGACAGTAGCCACACAGCAGCCTTGGAGTGGCCGCTCACCTGAGGCCTCACAGTGGGCACCGCCCTGGTGGCCGCGGGACGGAGGCATCTCCAGGCCTGTTTACAGACACAAAACCGAGGCTGGCAGTGAGGAATCTCGCAGGTGCTTAGGACCAAAAGGCTCATTTGCGAATCATCCTGCGAGATCAGTCTTAAGTCTCCGTTCACAGGTGTGGTCGGACAGTCCTCGCCTTGGGGGCTGCACAATAGTGGTGACACCTCCTGGGATGTACTGTGCTCCCACGGCGAGCTCTCGCTCTCTGTCCATGGTCCTGTTTGGTGAGGACTCCTGGGCTCAGACACCAGTCCCCAGGGTTACTCCGTTAGGCAGGGCAATGACCTGCTAACTCAGGGCTCACTGGAGTAGAAGATGATAGACAGGAAGCCCTGCTCGTCATGCTCATTGATCCAATTACTACAGAATAGAAGAGCCTCCTTCCTTGACCTCAGTGTGGTGAACTGTGATTATGTGATGAAAATGCACAGAATGGGAAGGTGGGGCACATCCAATAAAGGGCTCATTTCACTGCTGCCTTCCTGTTCTGCAGTGCGTGGAACTCGGGGTCTCTAATGTTGGAGGCTTAAGCAGGGCTGCTGTTGGGCTTAAGTTGTGACTTCCTTTGACACGTGATGGAGGCTTGGATGCGGAGTTTTTGCTCAGGCTCCAGGTAGAAGGAAGCTTAACTCAGGCTCTGGGGCCTCTCTCCACCCCTAGCATGGGAGAATGCATCAGGATCATGTAACCATGTGGTGCCGTTGACTGAATACCAAGAACAGGCCCAAAGTGAGGGCTTCTGGCTGGATTTAAAAGGTCCAGAGGGGCTGATGGAATCCTTCATCCAAGGCACTTAAACGTATTATTTGCAGGGTAAGAACAATATCAGGACACTTGGAAAGTTTTGTCAGTTTTGATTCTCTTTCTAAAATGCAAATTTAAATTTCCACCTGGGAAAACTATTCAATACTCAATTGATTTTCGAAACAGGGATTGGAGCACTCCAGGATGCTCTGTGCTCACAGAACTGGAGGCGCGGAGGCTCTCCCAGACCAGGCAGTGATCAGGTGTAAACCCGGGTCCCTCGTGCACCTCTGAGGCCGGACTCCAGCACTGACAGCTGTCAGGATGATTGGCATGGCGCTGAGAATGCCGCCGTTGCTTGGAATTTTAATGCTAAATCGATGCCTTGTTAATGGAACTTTTTGCGTGGAAGTTACATGACTGTATTTTGCTTCGTGTTATTAAGTAACAATTAAACTAGGAGTCGAAAGGCGCCTGTCAGAGTGACCCCGGTGAAAGGCGCCTGTCAGAGTGACCCCGGTGAAAGGCGCCTCTGACCTTGGTGAAAGGCGCCTGTCAGAGTGACCCTGGTGAAAGGCGCCTGTCAGAGTGACCCCGGTGAAAGGCGCCTCTGACCTTGGTGAAAGGCGCCTGTCAGAGTGACCCTGGTGAAAGGCACCTCTGACCTTGGTGAAAGGCGCCTGTCAGAGTGACCCCGGTGAAAGGCGCCTGTCAGAGTGACCCCGGTGAAAGGCGCCTGTCAGAGTGACCCTGGTGAAAGGCGCCTGTCAGAGTGACCCTGGTGAAAGGCGCCTGTCAGAGTGACCCTGGTGAAAGGCGCCTGTCAGAGTGACCCTGGTGAAAGACGCCTCTGACCTTGGTGAAAGGCGCCTGTCAGAGTGACGCTGGTGAAAGGCGCCTCTTTCATCAATGTGATCCTCATGGGAAAAAATGACCCTCAAAACAGAAATCCCGGGGACGCCGACGGAGAGTTCTCACAGAAGTGTTTTCCTGCTTTTGATGGACATGAGCAAAATTTAAATCTTTACTTTTTTCACTGAACTGTTTTTTTAAATTTAAGTGAATTATTTACACTGTAATGATATGGTTATTTTTAAAGCTGAAATTTGGTTGCAGCTTTACACCAACCCACCTCAGCCTGCAGGGGCCGGAGTGAGGGCTCTGGCCGGACGACCATCCCCAAGCTGGGCCTTCCCAGCCCGTGGCTGCCACCTCCACCGTCCTGCAGTGATGTCCAGAGTCTCCACGTAGAAATCCCCACAGAGCGATTCTGATCCACGTTGGAGGTTAGAACAACTGTCCGTGGAAGACAGAAATGCCTACATGATGGAGAGGTCCCATGCACACACATATACACGCAAACACATGCACACACGTACACACAGGCACACACTCATAGACACACACACATGCAAACACCCTTGCACATACACGCACACAGCCCTCAATTTACAAATATTTTAGAAAAAATTCCATTTCACATGTGATCCAAAGTATGCCACGAGGACTGGAGGCTGTGGCGGCTCATTCGGCTTCCTGAGCATCCCGGCCTCCTGGCTGCCGGGGCCAGTGGGTTCTGCAGGAACAAACCTCACCCCCCTCCCAGGGTGTCCACCCCACCCCTCACCCAGGCTTAGGATCCTGTTGAGCCGTCTCAGATTGATCAGGAAACATGGGGTCTTCTTGCTCTTTACATTTGTTTTCTGTTTTTATTGTGAAGTTGGGAAGCTGAGCATTTTACCATTTGTCAGACCCTTCTCACCGCTCGCCGACTCACAGGCTCAGAGAACTTTCAGCTGCGTCCACGCGTCCTCCTCACTCACGGCGCTGCCTCTGTGTTTTAATAGTAACCCGAATTTACACGCGTCCTCCTCACTCACGGCGCTGCAGATAACCGAGGTGCCCTTGACTCTGACTTCGTGAATGGCGTTTGATATTGGTGTCTGGGGATGTCCTCACATCCTGATATTATAACGCTTTGTGCCAAGTATTTTCAACGTTGATAGAGATTTTTAAAAGGGGATCCTTGAGGAGTCTGTCTTGTTCTGGGAAACCGACGCCCAGGCTGCCTCCCGAGTCCGTGCGTGGCCTTCCCGCCTACCCCACCCTCTGTGCCCCAAGCCAGGGCTGCAGGAAGGGGAGGGAGCGGCCGGAACCACCGTGGCCCCCACACCCCCCCCCCGGCGCACGCTCCTCTGACTGCGACTCCGGGGGTCTCACCCTTGCGGTTCTCGTCCTGTGCGTCCTCAGCGTGTGTTTTACGGTGAAACTCTGTGACCTGGAGATTAGGCATAAAGCTCACGCGTTGTTTTCCAAACACAAGCCTCACAGAAACGCCCTGGTCAGGGCGCTGGGCTGGTGCTGAGACATTTAGAGTGGCCTGGTACCAGGGAAGGCCTCGGGACCGGAGCCTCGTACCAGGGAAGGCCTCGGGACCGGAGCCTCGTACCAGGGAAGGCCTCGGAACCGGAGCCTCGTACCAGGGAAGGCCTCGGGACTGGAGCCTCTGCGGGGAAGGCCCTGGGACCGGAGCCTCTGCGGGGAGTGGGGCAGCCGGGCAGCCAGACAGCATCTCCCTCTCAGAAAGTGCACCCGCCTGGCCGGCTCGCAGGCCTCAGAACAGCGTGACCAGGAGGGAAACGGGGGCAGAGGCAGAGGCTTTGCTGAGCTGAGGCCTCACCTGGCTCCCGCCGGGGCCTAGACCTGTGAGACCCTGTGGTCAGGGCTGGAGGCCGTCCCCGGCCACTGCCACAGCCCCAGGACAGCTGGAGGGAGTTCCCATCTCCTGCCTCCTGATGGGGTGTGCCCTGGTCCCTCCTTCAAGCCGCTGCAACGAAACAGCACAGGTCCGGCGGCTTATCAAGGACGGAGACTCGCTTCTCAGCCCGGGGTCAGGGCGTGGCAAACCTGGTGTCAGGTGGACGTCCAGGCCACTGCCTGGTGGTTACCTCTCCCCGGTCTCTTCCACAAGGACACCCGTCCCGTCATGGGCTCCGCCCTGAGACCCCAACACCTCCGAAAGGCTCCACCTCCAAAACCATTGTCTGGGGGTTAAATTTCAACGTAGGGACCCGGGGGTCCGTGGCTGCGACACCGTCTCAGTCCGAGTCATCTGCGAGCCGCTTTGCCTGGGGAGCGGGTGGGCTGGGGACGGGAGATTGAAGAGAGGAGAGGGGCAGAGACCCCGGGGAGGGAGGGTCCTGCCTGCAGCCCGTTCTCCTTGGAGGGGCAGACCCCGGCCACTGAGCCCCCTCTCTTGCAGGGCTTTCTGGGAAACGCGAATGCGGACAGCGTGGTACAGCACAGGCTGCAGCCGCCCCTGGAGGCCCGGCACCTGCGCTTCCTGCCCGTGGCCTGGAACCCAGACAGCAGGATTGGGATGCGCGTGGAGGCCTACGGATGTGCCCACAGTGAGTGCTTGGCCCCGGGGCACGGGGCACAGGACCGGCCCCTGCGAGTCTGCTCAGCCCACAGCCTGCTGCCTGCGGCTCTCTCCGTCTCTCTGTTTCTCTCTCTGTGTCTCTGTCTTTCTCTTTCTCTGTCTCTCTCTCTTTCTCGCTCTCAGTTTCTTTGTCTCTCTGTCTCTCTCTCTCTTTGTCTCTCTCTGCATCCAGTTATGCCACAACCCCCTCATGGCCTGTCTGCCCGGGTGCTGAAGTCTAGGGGTGGCCTCTCTGACCGGGTGCTGAGGTCTGGGGGTGACCTCTCTGACCGGGTGCTGAGGTCCGGGGGTGGCCTCTCTGACCGGGTGCTGAGGCCCTGAGGGTGGCCTCTCTGGCCGGGTGCTGAGGTCCCAGGGGTGGCCTCTCTGACCGGGTGCTGAGGTCTGGGGGTGGCCTCTCTGACCGGGTGCTGAGGTCCCAGGGGTGGCCTATCTGGTGGGGCGCTGAGGTCCGGGGGTGGCCTGCCTGCGACCGGTGGCGGCTGTGCTATCGCTCACTCACCACATCCACGTCTGTCGGGAGCTGGTGATGGGAAGAGAATGTTCTGGGTTGATGTGGAAGATCAGTGCACAGTGTTTTCTTCACAAGGAAGGAGCGGAGCTGGGACTGTGCAAACCAGAGTGAGAAACGGCAGGGGGGGACCCAGTGGCTCAGTGGAGGGAGGAGAGGCTGCTTCTCAGGGCCCAAGGGGGGCTTGCAGCTGTGAAAAGCAACAGAACAGACTGTCCTGTCCCAGGAGAATCTGACGTGGGGGTGCCCGGAGCTGAGCCTCACTGGGACTGTTGGGACAGACGCCCCGAGAAGGGCCGGCAGTGCTGATGTTCCCGGCCCCCCGCAGCAGGCTCAGACGTCCTTCCTGGCCTGGCCACCGGCTCAGGGACATTGAGCCATTTTTTCCTCCTCTGACCACCTCCACACACCCCTGGACACCTCTGAGTCCACAAGGCGCTCCCTCCAGCTGAGACGCCCACATGCAGGGTCTCTTGGATCTGGGATCATGTGGCTGTGGCTTCCCCGCCCCGTCGGCACATCCGTGCTCCTTGTTCCCGGGCAGAGCGCCCGTTGGGGAGGAGGGACCTCGGGCCGCTCGCTCTCAGCCCGTGACTCCCTGGCTGCATGAGCAGACGGCACCCTCAGGGCCCAGGATCAGAAAACCCCTAAATTCAGCAACTGTGCTGCCGGCAACGTGGGAGTTGGCAAAAGGGAGTTCGGAAGACAGTGCACCAGCAGGACTCTGCAAGACGCCCCGGGACGGCTCCGGGAGGTAGAAATGCCAGGTCTTGCCACAGCTGGAGAGGAGACCAGCTCTTCCCACTTCACCCTCCAACCCCACTGCAGGACCCGTCCTCCGTGCGTTGTACTGAGCTGGGAGAATGCCTCGTGCTGCTCACTGCCCCCCAGGTTTCCATGCTCATCCTCGCCCCGGAAGATGTGGAGGAAACAGCTCCCCCAGCCTCAGTCCCGTCCAGCTCACCCAGCCTCGGTCCTGCGCACGCTGCTGTTTCCAGGCCCATCCTTAGCACTGGGATAAACCCAGCGGCATCTCGGGCCCTGGAGGCCCAGCGGGGAGGGGGACATCCCCTGGGTCTCACCTCTGTGGCTTCTCCTGAGGGCTCTGTGGGTCTCCCACGCCCCTTCCGCATCACACCCCAGGCTTCCTCGTACACGCTTTGGATTCCTGGTGTTGAAGAAGAGTGTATCCTGCACCTTGCTGGGAAGGCGAAGAGACGTCCTGCAGGACAATTATAACGGGAAACACCTTGCTGGGACGGCGAGCAGGTGTCCTGCAGGGCGATTA
>NW_012106197.1:287134-287878 GCF_000951045.1 Mandrillus leucophaeus
AGGGCGATTACGACAGGGAAGACCTTGCTGGGAAGGTGAAGAGACGTCCTGCAGGGTGATTACAATGGAGAAGAGACAGGCTCCCACCGGGTGTAGCAGAGGAAGCAGCTGGGGGTGCAGCCCACACACGGGAAGGTCAAGGTCAGGAATCAAGGTCAGGACGGAAAACGATGAAGCCGAGACCTCAGGGTGGGGGATTCTGGCTAAGTCCACTCCACAGGAGCCCCACTGAGGCAGCCCAGTGGGGTCGGATCTCAGGGCCCAGGGTTCTCTGGACACTGACCCAGCAGAATTCTCCCTGAACTGGATGTGCAGGCCAAGGACCCGGCTGCAGGTGGAGCCGCCCAGGAGGTCTGGGGACCCGGCAGGAGCTTGGGCCAGCAGGGAGGTGTGTTGTCCGCTGGGTGCAGATGGTTCTGCCAGGATAAGCTCCACTGGGGAAAGGAAGCCCCTTCAGGCCCGGGCTGCTCTGTGCAGTCATCTCCACACACATCCTTAACACAGGCCCCAAGACACACAGGCCCCACCACACACAGACCTCAATACACACAGGCTTCGACACACACATGCCTTGACACACACAGGCTTCAATACACACAGGCTTCGACACAGACCCCAACACACACAGGCCCGACACACACAGGCCCCAACACACACAGACCCCGACACACACAGACCCCAACACACACAGACCCCAACACACACAGGCCTCAACACACACAGACCCCAACACACACAGGCCTC
>NW_012106197.1:287928-296583 GCF_000951045.1 Mandrillus leucophaeus
AGACACACAGGCCCCGCCACACACAGGCTCCAACACACACAGGCTCCGACACACACAGACCCCGACACACACAGACCCCGACACACACAGACCCCGACACACACAGAGGCCTACACACACACAGGCCCCGACACACACAGGCCCTGACACACATAGGCCTCAACACACACAGGCCCCGACACACACAGGCCCTGACACACACAGACCCCGACACACACAGACCCCGACACACACAGACCCCGACACACACAGGCTCCAACACACACAGACCCCGACACACACAGACCCCAACACACACAGACCCCAACACACACATAGGCCTCAACACACACAGGCCCCAACACACACAGGCCCCGACACACACAGGCCCCAATACACACACAGGCCCCAACACACATAGGCCCCCCACACACACAGGACACACACAGGCCCTGACACACACAGGCCCCAGTACACACAGGCTCCCACACACATGGCTTCCAGGCAGCATTTTCACTAGAGGAACCTCAGGGGGTGGACTCTGGGGTGGGCGGGTGATGGGTGGAAGGAAGCGGAGTCTGGACTGTCGCGGGGCAGGCGCCGTGATCTCTTCACGCTACCTGGTGGGTCACACGTGCAGACTTGAGGGAACCATGAAACCTGCGTTGGAAATTCAGGCTGTGATGTCAGCAAGTTCTCTCCGTGTGGACTCAGCCGGCCACTGGGTTCCAACCCATTTCAGCCAGTTTTGTTTTCTTACGAGAGACGGACGCTTCCGCCTTTCAACTGTTTCTTCTCTTATCTGACATCCTGAAAACTCCGGGATTTCTGTTCCTCATCGGTCTCTTTAGCTCCTTGGGGCCCAGGTTCCCTGAGTCGTCTGCAGTTGCGTCAGGCCCCCCGCCCAACCCGCCCACCGATGCCTGCACAGTCCCCAACCCAACCTTCAGTCATTACTTTTTGGGAATAAGTTTTCTGAGGTACATACAGAAATGTGCACACAGCATAAATATGTGCAGCTGCATAAGTTTTCACAACATCACAAGCATCCCCAGACCACAGAACGGAGCGTCACCGTGTCCTGAGGCTCCCTGTGCCCAGCGCTGACCCTTCGCCCACCAGTCACCAGTTTAGCGGGGACACGTCCCACCTTCGAACTCCTTACACAGGGGTGCTTCGGCAGGTGCCTCTCTGCTGTCTTCCCTCACCCCACCCTCCGTTACCCACCGACTCCTCCATTAGCACGCAGGTCCCCCGCAAGCCCCTCCGGGCCAGGTGTCATTCTACATGCTCCCCTGGCAACTGGCTGTGTCCCCGTGGCAACCTGATCAATCCCCACGGCAACTGAAACCACCCACGGCCATGTGGCAGGTGCTTGTGAATCTCCTGATGGACAAGTGGATGTGCAGGCGACTGCCTCCTCGGCGAGGTGGAGAGACCAGAGGGGTGGCCCAGGAGAGGGCTTGCCCGGGCCTGAGGCAGCCCCCGAGACCTGCTCCAGGTCGGACGCCAAACCAGGAAGGGCGGGCAGGCTCGGGTGGACCCAGCAACAGCAGCTTTCAGGCGTGAGGCTCATCTGGTGAAACGCCACCTGCCGCGAGGGAGCACAGGTTCTCCAGCTCTGATCATGAGTCTACAATCAACACTGCGGCAAAGCTCTTCAAAAGGAGAAGGTGCGCTTCGTAAGGACGAGAAAAACAGACCCGGAGCCGCGGCGGACCTGCCTGCTGCCTGCTGTGGGCCCGGGTCCACAGACCTGCCTGCTGCCTGCTGTGGGACCCAGGTCCGCTGCTGTCGGTTTCCATTAGGGAAACCTCGAGAGGACATAAAACAGCGTGGGAGGGAGAGGAACCCACCCTGAAAAGGAAAATGCTGGCAGTTAACAGGGTCCTCCATGGTGTGAACCGTGTGAATCTGTGTGCACCCACCCGTGGAAGGCCTTCCACATCCAGGGCACACAGGAGCTGGGAGACACAGCCGCAGCCGCCTTCCCTGGAGCCTGGGAAAGGTGCATTTCTGTAGCAGCCACAGGTGGGGGCCAGGCTGCTGCTGGTGTTATCGCAGCCACTCAACAGTGGGGAGCACCAGCTTTACAAAGAGGAAGCCGGTGACTGAGGAGTGGGCACGGCTCTAGGTACAGCTGGTGACAGGCATGGGCTTCACACAGGAGGGAGGCGGGCGATTCGCTGTCACCCCACCGTGGGCAGTGGGGACCCTCAACCAGAGGCCTGAGATGAGTTCCCAAACACTGTACCCTGAGGACCCCCGAGAGGCTTTCAGGTTTTAGAAAACCCCTTCCTGAAAAGTCCACATGTAACATACGAGCTCTCTCGTGCGCGCGTGTGTGTTTGTGCTTCGCGGTGATCAGACCCAACGCCAGGTCCTGGGGGCGATGAAGTACGGTGGAGTCAAAGGAATAAGAAAAAGACAGTTCAAGAAAGTGGGACCGGGGGCCATGGCCAGTGTGGAGGCTGCACCCGAGCTCTGGGAGCCCACACTGTTTATTGGTGCTCAAAGAAACAGCTAGTGAGGATGTGGGGGTTGAAAGGAAACTGTATCAAGTGAAGGAGAGATCATGGGAGTGCTGGAAGCAAGGAGCCAGCATGTCTAGCAGACATGGAAGCCCTGCCTCAGCTTCTCTCCCAACATTTCTGTGTGTATGTGTGTGTGTGCATCCCTGTGCATGTGTGCTTGTGTGTGTGCATGTGTGTGTGTTTGTGATGTGTCTGTGCATTTGTGTGTGTGCATGTGTGTCTCTGTGTGTGTGCCTGTGTGTCTCTGTGTGTGCCTGTGCATGCTTGTTTCTGTGTCTGTGCGCTTGTGCATGGGTGTGTGTGAGTGTCTCTGGCTGTAGCAGGCTCTGCGGGTCCCTGTGTGCATCAGAGACCCTCCTACAGGTTGAGTTTGGAGTGTGGGGAGCCCTTGGAAGGAATGAGGTCATGGAGAGGGCGGCTGAGCTCTTTGTGCTCTGGGCTCCCTGCCTAAGAGGTCACCTTGTGACTGCAGCCGGGCCACTCGGGATGGCCCCGCAGGGTCCCCTGGTGGCCACTCTCCCTCCCGGTCCTGCCCACTGCCCCATTGCTTGGGGATCTGTGTTAGTCTGTTCTTGCATTGCTATAAAGAACGATCCAAGTCTGGGTAATTTATAAGGAAAAGAGGTTTAATGGGCTCACGTTCCGCAGGCTGTACAGAAAGCATGGTGGCATCTGCTTCTGGGCAGGCCTTGGGGGGCTTTTACTCATGGTGGAGGGTGAATGGTAAACAGTCGTCTCACATGGCAAAAGCAGGAGCAAGGGGCGGGGGAGGCGCTGCGCACTTTTAAACAACAGGATCTCGGGAGAGCTCACTCACTATCCCGAGGACCCCACGGAGGGGATGGTGTTAAATCATCATGAGGGACCCGCCCCAGGATCCAGTCACCTCCCACCAGGCCCCACCTCCAACAGGGGATATCATTTCAATAACACTCAATAACAGTTCAATAACAATCTGAGGTTTGGGTGGAGACAGAGCCAAACCCTGCCAGGCTCCCAACCACAGGACTTCACAAATGGTCCCTTTGCAAACACCACCCTGTTCTGAGAATTCCGAGGCTTCCCTGTGACCCCACAGGACGCACGGCCACTTCCCAAGGAGGCGTTTCTTCCTTCCCCTTCCCCAACTGTGCACCACGGAAGAGACTGCAGCTCCTTCCGGCGACACAGCAGCTGCTCCCTTGGTGTCAGCGATGCCCTGACGTTTTCCAGAGAGGAATGAGTGATGCGGCCTAGAGCGAGAGCACGTGAGATGCTGTCCGGGTGGAGAACCGTGGCAGCGCCTGGACCAGGAAACCGCAGGACGCCCAGCAGCCGTTGCCCATAAGGACAGGGCCCTTTACAGAGCTCGTGTGGTCACCCCCAGCCTCGGTGGGAGGAGGACGCGCCCTTCCGTGGAGGGCCCCTAACGTGTGCCTGGGTCTCCTGCGATGAGTCCGGGGTGAGGGGGTGTCACCAGGTGAGGATCTATCACGGAGGGAAAACACAGCCCTTCCAGGGAGGATGGACCAGAGAATTAGGAGAAGTCAGACCTGCCAGGAGCAGCACCCTCGTTACCCGGAGACGTTTGAATGTTCACCAGTCGCCGGAAAATGAAAACTTTTCAAGGCTGCACTGAGAGTTTCCGTGTGGTCGACACTGGCCAGTGTGAGGGGCGTCCACGATTGAGGCCGTAGACGTTCACGCAGCGGCGCAGAGATTCCCAAGGGCGGACTTTGAAAAAAATGTATCTTTAGGTGCATCAACACCTGCTGGAAGGAAAGACGCCTCGTCTGATGGCCGGACTGGAAACGCGTTCTCTGTGGGCACGTGTATTTCATGTGGACATACAGGCTCCTGTGTGCTCATGTGCTTGTGTGTGTGCTTGTGAGTGCCTTTGTGTGTGTGCTGCACATTTTCTGTGTTTGTGTGTGCCTGTGTGTACATGGTTTTGTGTGTGTGTGCGCCTGTATGTGTGTCTGTGTGCCTGTGTGCATGGTTTTGTGTATACATGTGCATGTCTGTGTGCCTGTGTGTGTGTCTGTGTGCCTGTGTGTGTGGTTTTGTGTATACATGTGCATGTCTGCGTGCCTGTGCGTATGAGTGGTTTTCTGTGCACATGTCTACATGTCTGTGTGTGTGCATAGTTTTGTTACATTTAATTTTAGTTTGTGCATGTGCCTGTGTGTGTGCCTGCCTGTGTGCCTGCGTGTGCCTACAAGACTCTGTATGTTTAAGAATGTTAGTGGCAGCATGCTAACACTTAGCACAACTTTTATCTCTTCTGCAGGATCAGAAGTGATTGATTTTGATGGAGAAAGTTCCCTGCTTTACCGATTTATTCAAAATACCAGGAGTCCAGGAAAAGACGTCATTTCTTTGAAATTTAAAACTCTGCAGAGTGATGGGATTCTATTCCACAGGGACGGACGGAATGGGAATTGCATCACCCTGGAATTAGTGAAAGGAAAACTCATTTTATTCATAAATTCAGGTAAAATTATCAGTCGAGGACTTCAATAATCTGATTACTTAGACATAATTTATGGCGAAATATTTTTGCATGTAATCTTTAAGCAGTCATTACGGATGCAAGGGCCTGTGTCGGCTCATGGAAATCGTGCAGGTGGGACCGCTGTACGGGAGGGGATCACTGGGCTCTCACGTCCTTCAATGCCACTCTGTAACTCCATCCCACAGTTTCCCAGCCCCAGCACAGCAGACCTTTCGGGCCAGATGATTCTCTGGGCAGGGCCCTCCTGTGCACTGGCGGGGGGTGGACAATGTCCTGCTCTCTGCCCCCTCTGCTCCCAATGCCAGGAGCACCCCAAAGCCATGACCATCAGAAATGTCTCCAGAATGGCCCGATGTGCCCTGGGGACAATGATCCCTGACTGACCATCACTGTCCCATGCTACGGACGACAAGGCTGCCACAGCAGTAAGGAAAGTTCACAACACACACAGGGGTTTTCCAGGAAAACGAGTCTGTGACAGACTCGTAAAAGGTGGTGAAAAGAGAGGGTCAAGAATGGGGTTGCCGGGGTGGGAGGGCCTCATGCCCAGGTCAGATGCAGCCACTCCCAGGGCCAGGGTGCTGGCCTCCCCTTCTAGACGGGACCTGACAGCATCTCCTTCCTTCTGCCCAGGCAACGCCACGCAACCCTCACCACCTGGCCAGGGTGGCCTGGCGCTGGGCAGCCTGCTGGACGATGGGCACTGGCACACAGTGCGGCTGGAGTGCTCTGGCCAGGGCCTGAACCTCACGGTGGACAGGCACTCGAGACCCATCTGGGCACCGGCGGAGCTGTGCCATGCGGACCTAGACCCCGAGGTGCGGCTTCCTCATCCTTTGCACAGACCTGGCAGCTCAAACTCCATCTAGGCCCAGGAGGAGCAGCACAGTGGATGGGCCCTTCCTGATGTTCAGGGCTGCAGACGCCGTCCCTATCCCCTCGCAGGAGCATTTGCAACATGGGCGTGAGCCTCACCACCATCACGACCTCTGTAACCGGGAAATCACTTTCTAAGAGAACCGGAAGAGTCTGGCAATGTTTCCCATTGGCAGGGTGGCCCGGTGTCCTCAGGGCCCTGAGTCCGGCCACCCTCCACCTGCCGTCCAGCTCCAGTAGAAACAGCCCCATCCCCTCCCAAGGGCTCCATTTGATGCTAAATTACCTTTTCCCCAAATGACAGCCGCAGAGGCTCTGGCGCCAGTTGACATCAGCTCATGTAAGATGTTTTAGAACCTATGTCTTAGATTCATTCAAAATTAACAGAATAATTTTATAGAAGTACACAAAATTAACCCGTCTAGACCGAGCCTGCCCCATTTATGAATCATCAATGTTTTAAGCAAATTGTCAGAAATTGTCAGTCATAAAGAATATTACTGATGTTATGTTTCTTTCTAAGATCAGCTTTGGAGGGATTTTAGCACCAGGAAAGCCAATGGTGTTTCCAAGGAAAAACTTTCGTGGATGCCTAGAAAACATTAATTTTAATGGAGAGGATGTCATCGGTTTGGCCAAGCAGCCGGGACCACAGATCCTCGTCACGGTAAGAGTCCCCCGAGGACGTCGGTGCCTCCAGCTCCCAACCGTGTCCTCGTCTAAGGCTCGTGACTTTAACAGCCTCCTCCGAGCAGCCCCGAGCACAAGCGGACCGGCGTGAGCACAACTCATGCTGTTTCTGGCATGAGACGGAGAGACCTGTTTTTGATTAAAATAAAATTAAGCCTCAGTGCATGATTTCCTTCCGTGGAGGCATCATCCCTCCCCAGAGGCCAGTCTTTTGGCGCATAATTCCCTGCAAGCAGCTTTGCTTCAGGACCATGGCACATACCGGAGCCCCTGGTTCCCTGGGGTTAAATATCCTGGCGTTTTCGAGACATGTGGAATAACGCTTCTGCCATGGAAGTCTGAACATGAGCATGAAACTAACATGCTGTGCTTTCATGTCGCTAACACGCCAGGGCAACGGTTTCGTTGGCTGACAGGGGACGGGCGGGTGCATTTACACCCAGGGAGGCCGGCTGGACCCAGGACCAGCCTCAGGGCACATCTGCAGCCTCCGTGCTGCCCTTACCCGGATCCCTTTACCTGGTATCCTGGTTAAAACCCCAGTCTTCCGGGCTCCGTTAATGGGGTCCACTCCTGAAATTTATCTTTTTTTCACCGTGGGCTGAGCCCCGGGGCAGGAGTCGGCCGCTGAGGCCTGCCCCGAAATCCGGGTCCGTCTGCGGCTCCGCCCTGGGACCCTGGGCCGCTCACCCCGGCACGCAGGCAGCGAGCTCCCCACGCCCAGCGGAAAACACGTTTTTACCACGTCTGCGTCTCCGGGAAGAGGGTGGGCCGGACCCAGGGCAGCAGAGGCTGGGAGCGGGGCTGTGGGCTCGGCTGGGTCCTGGGGTCTGCCGGGTGCCAATGTGGGGCCCGTGGGCACCGTGGAGTGGGGGACGCGGGGCATCCAGATGGGAACAGGCCAAGCCTGGTGGGGCCGGGAGGGATCCCCTGACCGGGAGGACCCTCAGCGCCGCCCTCCATCTCCCCCTCCCAGGGAACCGTGGCCTTTGCCTGTGCGCACCCCCAGACCGTGCCCGCCACGTTTCTGAGCGCGCAGAGCCACTTGGCGCTGCCCGGCTCCCCCGGGGCGGACGGGGCCTCCGTCAGCTTCCAGTTTCGCACGTGGAACCGCGCGGGGCGGCTGCTGTCCTGGGGGACCCGCCCGGGCTCCGGGGGCTTCTTCCTCGCGCTGCAGGACGGGAGGCTCCACGTGGGTCCGCGCGCATCCCCGGGACAGGCGCAGAGCGGCGGCCGCACAGGTAACTCGGGGTCCCGGCCCCAGCTCTGCAGGGAGCGCGGATTTTAGGGACCCCCGGGAGCCCCGCTTCCCCGGAGCACAGGCGCCCGCCGTCTACACCACGGGAAGCACCAGGGTTCCGGAGAAAGGGTGCCCGCCCCCGGGAAGCGGGATCCTGGAGCCCAGCCCGTTTGGGTTTGCAAGCGGCGTCGCATCTGAGAGCTGCGCCCAGGGCTGCGGTCGCCCTGGTGTCCGCACATTTGCGGGAAGAGATGCCTCCATTACGCAGAGAGCTGCCATGCCTGAGATGAAGGAGAGGGGATGTGTGAAGGCCGGGGCCAAGAGAGGGACCTTTCCCCATGCCCTTCCCGGAGGGAGTGCCCCGGCCGGCTCTGCCTCCTCCCGCAGGTGCTGGGGCCTGGAGGGTCTACACTGGGATGGAGTGTCTACACTCGGGAGGTGAGGCAGGTGTCAGGGAGGTGAGCTGTACACAGTAACACGTTTTCCTTCACGTACATCCTCTCGATAAACACCTTTCCACAGGATGGAGGGAGCGCTGGCTGCTGGGTGCTGCCCCTGAGGTTGAGTTCCACGGTATGGTTGGCACGGTCAGGTGTGCCATCTCTGACGGGCTGTGGCCCGCGTAGTCCATGCTGGGGCACAGCTTTTAGCAGAGCTGCACTGCTTCTGCGTGTCGCCGCTGGAATCTTTGATGAGGGATCAGGGTCACACATATGCTGGTTCAGAATAACGCCCAGGCCCTCCGTGGACTCATCAGACATGAATTTTTTTTTTTTTTTTTTTTTTTGAGACGGAGTCTCGCTCTGTCGCCCAGGCTGGAGTGCAGTGGCCGGATCTCAGCT
>NW_012106197.1:298518-316060 GCF_000951045.1 Mandrillus leucophaeus
TTTAAAAATATTATTTCAACCAATTAGGGGTCAAATATAATTATGCATGCCATGAAATGCTTTTCAATCTTTACTCCCCGTGTGAATATCAAACTGAAAGTCATTTGAAAGGTGATGGGATCCTAAGGAATAACCCACAATTGAAGAGCGAGTCACGATTGAGATTGTACTGAATGAATAAATGCCTAACCGGATGTCTTTTCTGGTTGGCTCTGCCTCTGCCTTCAGGGCTCCCAACACTGCCAGTCCCGGGCGGCGGCTGCCCTCAGGTATGTGTTTGTTGGACAGAGCTTTTTCTCTTTTTTAATAATATTTTAAAACAACAGCCAACATTTTAAAATCAAGATATTCAGCAATGAAACCCAGATGTCTGGCCTCGTCTGACAGGCTGGGAATCTGGTGACCCTAAGGAGTCCCAGCTTCCCGTGGAGCTGTGCCCTCCTCCGCCAACCCAGCCCACCCAGCCGTGCACCCTCGCTGCAGCCCCTGCCATGTCAGCATAGGACAGGGAGAGTGGAAAACACAAGAAAGCCCATCTTGCCCAGAACCAGCAACGCCACAGCCAGGTCCCCCAGGTCAGGCACTGAGGACCCCCAGCCCCGAGCCTCCTCAGCCTCCTCCACCTCCCTGACCCCTGGTGCAACCCCACCTTCCAGGGACCCCACGCCTCCCCGTAGCCGTGCTCCTGGCTGAGGTTCAGTATTAGCAGCCTCCCAGTGGAGCTGTGCGCTGACATGAGTGGTCTAGAGGCATCAGTCCCTTTCTGTCCAGGCGAGGGATTTGTGGCTGTTTCAGATGCGTGAGGAGAGACGGGCCTGGTCTCTGTGCTTAGACATGCCACACGGACTGACCTTCTGCCTTACAGAGCACAACCGCGTGGTGGTTCAGCTACCACAGTAGCTACTACGGAGATTCGGGGTCCTTACCTGAAGTTTGTGAAATAGGAGAAAAATCACATAAGGCTTTTTAAAATGTATGCTGAAGTTTGAAGAGAGTTTGATATTTCTATGTGCCTCCCCAAAAGTCAAATTGCATGAGTGGGAGCAGGAAGGTGTCCTGGGCCAGGTGAGGGGGATGTCGGACGTTAGGGATGGTGCAGAATGTGCCCTGGGGGGGAAGAGGATGGGCTGATCTCCCCCTACTCAAAGTGAGGGGCATGTCAGACATTAGGGATGGGGCAGAATGTGCCCTGTGGGGGAAGAGGACGGGCTGGGCTCCCCCCACTCTCCTTGTTCGGATTTCTGGGCTTGTTGCAGTCACTGATTTGTATCACTTTTTAAAAATAGTTACACTGGGCATGGTGGCTCATGCCTGTGGTCTCAGCACTTTGGGAGGCTGAAGCAGGCAAATCACTTGAGGTCAGGATTTTGAGACCAGTCTGGTCAACATGGTGAAACGCCATATCTACTAAAAATACAAAAATTAATAAGGCATGGTGGTGGGCGCCTGTAATCCCAGCTACTCGGGAGGCTGAGGCAGGTGAAATCGCTTGAACCCAGGAGGTGGAGGATGCAGTGAGCTGAGATCATGAGACTCTGTTTCTAAATTAATTAATTAATTAAATAAGCAAACTAACTAATTACAAGGTTTGTGGTTTATGGCTGTGTCTTACCTGGTTTGGTTTCCGCAGGTGTTGGATTAAATGACGGGCAATGGCATTCTGTCTCAGTGACATCCACGTGGGGCCACCTGAGCGTGATGGTGGACGATGACGTGGCCTCCACCGTCCACACCACAGTACCTGTGGGGGTCCACCCGGGCGATGCCTACCACTTTGGAGGTGAGTGAAGGGGCTGAGAATGCACAGGCTCCTTGTGTTCCTCTTCCCCACCTTGCATGTGGTGGCTGGGATTGTTTTTATTGCTTTTGCTGTATCATATGTGGCTAATTCTCCAGCAGTTCAGCAAATATAAAGAACTTCACTTTTTTCCCAAGCAGCTCTACTGAGTGTAATTTACATTTAACAACTGAGAGCCCCTCACCACCAGGATCTCGTTTGCCAGGTCGTATTTTCAGGGCTTGCCGCCCGAGTCTTTTCATACCGCATACGCCACATTCTGAGACCCTCCTGGTGTCCTTCCCCTTGCCTCTCCTGCGGCACAGCCCTGACCGAGAGTTCCAGCACTGCCCTCGAGTCAGGACGGCGGTCAGGAACGCTGCGGCGGGAGGCATGTGTGGCCGGCCCTGAGTGTGACTGCCACACGTCGGGGGTCCGCGCTGGCCTCCAGCTACTCAGTTGGGCTCCTTAGGCCGCAGGTGGTCCAGGTAGGAACACAGCAGTGCTGCCCTGTCACGCGCACATGGGGCCGTCACTGGCTTACTGGTCACCTCCCCTTCCTTTCCTCGTGAAGTGAGCTTCAGGCAGCTCCACTGCGTTCTGGGGCAACTTTCCATGTTTATTCCATCAGACCCTGAGCAGAGGGTGCAGATGGCAAATCCCCGTAAACCCTGGTGGGTGCCAGAGCCATCGGCTTCACGCTGTGCTGGCGTTGGGCAGGTGGCACCTGGTCTGTGGGCTGCCCTCTGAGCTCTCTGAGTGTCCCGGGTCAGAATTCCTGGTGCAGACACCAGGTCACAGGTCGGCTCACCCCCTCGGAGCTGCAGAACCTGCGGCCTCCCTGAGGAGCCAGGATTAGGCTTTCCCCAGGAATCGTCACATCTCGGCGCTTCCGCAGGGGGCTCCAGGCCGGATGCCTCTGCCGCGCATCTCGGTGCTGGGGGCTCTCGTGTCTGTGGAGGGCGGGTGGAGCCGACCCCTTCCTGGCTCTCCTCGCTCCCTCTTGGTGCAGCCGTCAGCCAGCTGCACACGCGTTTCTCCGTGAAGCCACACGGCCATTCCCTGTGACCGCCATCGCCACTTTTGTTCAAAGTTTCAGAACTGAGTTTGTTCGGAAAGAGTTGAGAGAACATGTTTTAAGAAAAAGGGAGATGCTCAGTGCCGTTACTGTTCTGGAATCTGAAGGTTACTCCAGGTTTTTACGGCGTGACTGTCCTTCCAGCCCCGGTCGGTAAAAGCAGATGGAGCACCCCACATCCAAAACCCCAAAATTCAAAATGCTGCAAAACTCAAAACGTTTTGAGTGCCAACATCATGCTCAAAAGAAATGCTCATGGGAGCATTTTTTTTTTAGATGGAGCCTCACTCTGTCGCCCAGGCTGGAGTGCAGTGGCACAATCTCGGCTCACTGCAACCTCCACCTTCCAGGTTCAAGTGATTCTCCTGCCTCAGCGTCTGAATAGCTGGGATTGCAGGGACCCGCCACCATGCCTGGCTGATTTTTGTATTTTTAGAAGTGACAGGTTACGCCATGTTGGCCAGGCTGGTTTCGAACTCCTGGCCTCAAGTGATCCACCCACCTTGGCCTCCCAAAGTGCTGGGATTACAGGCGTGAGCCACCGCGCCCGGCCAGCATGGGGGCAATTTGCATCTTGGATTTTCAGGTTTGAGGTGCTCATCTGGTAAGTGTAATGCAAATATTCCAAAATCTGAAAATATCCCAAATCTGAAGCATTTTGGGCCCCAAGCATTTTTGATAAGGGAGCTCAACCCATCGTGAAAAGGTAAAATAGACCCCGTCCGTAGAGAGAAGCCAAATCTATTATGCCCAAGCTTCGGTGGATGCCGAACCGCTTGAACTTCGGGTTTCACCCCTAAAGTGAGAAAATGACCAAGGGAAGGCCTCAGAGTCTACCCAGGTTCCTGTGACCTCATTTTTAATTTCAAATCTCAAATTTCCATGAGGCTGATATAAAGCATAGTAATGTGCTTTACAATGACTGGAGAGAGGCGAGGCATGCATGAGCTCATCTGTCATATGAATGTAAATTATTGGGAGAGAAAGTGTTGAATAGTTATGACTATTATTCAAACACAGAGGAAAACTTAGCATGTAATTTTTCATGGAAAACCAGTATGACTGGGGCAAGAATTAAGATGCAGCGTGATTCTTACTCCCTTATCCTCAGTTCTTAGACATTTACAACTGATAATTAACAGAGGGCCACAAGGGAGTTCTTAAAAAAAGACCCTTACATTTGGTGGGTGAACTCCATGCTTCCCAAAATGACTTATTTCAGTTAAGCAGAGAGCATCTAATGACCATAAACCTACGTTTTACATAGGAATATGGTATAGTACTTTCTCATGTTTAAATAAGTGGAAGCTTTTCTAAATTTAAAACAATTATCAAGTACTTTTTATCTGTAATTAGGGGGAAAATCATGCTCTGGTGCTAGAGGTTAATGAGTCATTATTTTGTGAGGTAGAAGAGCTAAGGTCTGAAAACCAGATTCTCTCAAGAATGTTTGGCATTGGATTAGGGTTCTCTAGAGGAACGGAACAGAACTAGCGAAAGGGGGTTTATGAAGCATGAACTCACACGATCACAAGGTCCCACAATAGGCCATGTGCAGGCTGCGGAGCAAGGAGAGCCAGTCCTAGTGCCAAGGCTGAAGAACCTGGAGTCCGATGTTCGAGGGCAGGAAGAGTCCAGCACGGGAGATAGATGTGGGCGGGGAGGTTAGGCCGTATCTCTTTCATGTTTTCCTGCCTGCTTTATATTTGCTGGCAGCTGATTAGGTGGTGCCCACAAGATTAAGGGTGGATCTGCCTTCCCCAGCCACTGACTCGAATATGGGTCTCCTTCGGCAGCACCCTCACAGACGCACCCATCAGTACTTCACATCCTTCAGTCCAACCAAGGGGACACTCAGTAGTAACCGTCACAGGCATGAAACCACATGAATGCTGAAATGCATGGGACCGGGCCTCTCTGCATTTGGTGTTGATTAGGAAACCCCCTGACCGACTTGGGGTGTCGTGCTCCCCGCGCGGGGACCCCAGTGGCCGCCATGTTGAGCCACTCACCCTGGCCTGTGGCTGCAGGCTCCCCTCTGGCAGCGGCTCCTTCTCCTTGGCAAGGCTGGGGGCAGGGAGGGAGGGGGTAGGACAGACCTCAGGAAGCTGGACGCAGGGGTCCCAGGCGGCCGGGCAGAGGTGAGGCTCGGGAGCTGCTTCCTGGGGTCCAGGGCTGTGGTTGGGAAAACGATGCTGACCTAACTCAGAGAATCAAATGCACGCTTCCTTCTTTCACCACACATTTGGATGAGGTATCTGCTATTGCATGACTGTTACTTTTTGATGGTATTAAGATGTCATGTTGAAATTTAATTTTTGATTATATGTTTGACCAACTCACCCAAAAGAAAAATGGTTGTTAGAAAAACACGTGTAAGTTTTTCTTTTTCTGCTGAAGCAAGTCTTTGGGACCCTGAGCTGACGGGCGAGGCTGCCGTGGTGTGTGGTCGGCACACCAGCCTCAGTGGGGGTGCCCAGTCACCTTCTGGCCTGATATTCTCCAGACTCTAACATTTTAGCTGTTTGTATGTACAATAATAAGACCTGTTATTTCGTTTCTAATTGTAAATTCATGTGCATTTAGGTTTTTCCCTTAAGATCTGTCATGGTAAAAAGAGTTAAATTTCTAGTATACTTTAAGAAAGGGCATTGAGTTCAGGGTGAATTTTAAATTCACAGGGTTTCTCATCTTCTTACATTCTTGCCTCCAGGGTTATTTTATGCTCTGCTGACCTTTCATCCTCCCTCTTCCCGATGAGCAGGCAGCCCCGCCCGCAGATGGAAGGCAGCCTGGCGTCAGGGGGAGTGCAACCGGCCGCCCACACCCCGACACTGTGTCCACCCATTACCCTCTTCCTCTTGCCTCCTGTGCCTCTGAAACTCAGGGTGCCCCGCTCACGGCTCTGGCTCTGACTGCAGCCGATCGCTGGGACCACTGGGCGGATTCCAGGGGTGTCTGCGGCTCATCTCCATCGACGGCCAGGAGGTGGATCTGATCTCGGTGCAGCAAGGCGCTGTGGGGAACTTCAGCGACCTTCTGATTGACACCTGCGGCATCCTGGACAGGTGAGGGCAGCGAAGGGCTCAGAGTGTGAGGGCAGCCCACCTGCAGGGGCTCAGAGTGGACGTCCACAGGGGAAACGGTGTCTCCCCCACCTGGAAGGGCTCGGAGTGGACGTCCACAGGGGAAACGGTTTCTCTCCCCCACCTGGAAGGGCTCGGAGTGGACGTCCACAAGGGAAACGATTTTTCTCCCCCACCTGGAAGGGCTCGGAGTGGACATCCACAAGGGAAACGATTTTTCTCCCCAGCCCGCATCACAGGAAGCGAGAGGGCTGTTCCCCGTGAAAAGTCAGGAAGACAGTGTCGACAATTGCACGCAGTAGCTTGTTTCAGGTGACGGTGCTGGGTGGAAGGCACGGCTCTGGGATACTGTGGAGGGCGCCGCAGGCGTCCGTGGGTCCTTGAAGAGGAGCCTCTGGAGGGAGAAACACGGGGAAGTGTTGGGAAAGCTGAAGGGTGGCAGAGACGATCAGGCTCTGAACCGGAATCACGTGGGCAGACAGGACGGCTGGACCCATGCCCTTCCTGTTGTAAGTGGTGATATGTTTTTGAATAAACATTGCAGTTTGAAAACCCTCCTTTTTCACCTGGGCAAGGAATTCGGTCAGAAAAAGCTTTCAAATACTTTTAAATCTCTCTTCAGGTGTACCGAATCCCCTAGTCCTCGTTTAAAAAATCATTGGAACCCAGTGCTGTGTTTCACCAAACGTATTACCATTTACAAATCATCTTTGACAATAAAGAAAACACAATTCCCACCACTTAAATGGCTTCCCGCCACTTTTTAAACTCAGAGGCAGTTCCCCATATGTCCACATTACACTGATTTTAAGTGGAAAATTCTCTGATAAAAAAATTTGTGTAAGAAGAATTTAGCCAGTAAACCTGAACTTTGAGGTTTTGATTAAGTGGCATTTGGGTGTAAAAACTGTGGCCTCACGTGTCAGTCACAGCCCCGCAGTTCCGGGGCACAGACCTGCTGAGGATGGGGCTTCCCCATCTTGCTCCCTGGCGGTGGGAGGGCCTCGCAGTGAACAGGCCTGGCAGGGCCGGGGGACCTCCCTGTGTCTTGACCCGCAGGCAGTGCTGGGAGCCTGGGCTTTGCTGTGCCCACCGACGTTCAGCTCATGGGAAGCTCTTTTAGTAACTTGGCAATTCACCCACCCACCTCTGTGTGAAAATATCCTCACACGATGACAGTTCTTCATACAGAATCTGTTTAATCCAGTTTGATGTGAGACTCATTTAAGTAAAGTAGATTTTAAACACTGCATGGACAAATTTGTCATTATAGTACCACACATAAAATACTCGGATATTTGTGAACTTTAAACAAAGATCATGGATGTGAATTTAGTTTTTAAAATCCAACTTCAGGTTGAGATTTAAGGAAGTAATACAAAGCAGAAGTAGCATTTTGCACGACAGATACAGTTATGTATGGTAGTAACCCTGGACCGGGTTCTGTCTCGATAGGTTTTGTCTTTAACATTTAAAAGCATGTCTTATCCTTGTGTGCTCTGGGAGATAATGAAGGAAGCCCACACATTAGCCACACAGCCCTGCCGTTGTGTGTGAGGACACTGTCTCTCTCCATTTCCACATTGATGAACATTTTGATTGTTTCCAATTTTTCTTTCCTTTTTTTTTTTCCTTCTTCGAGATGGAGTTTTGCTCTTGTTGCCCAGGCTGGGGTGCAAGGGCGTGATCTCAGCTCACCACAACCTCCACCTCCCAGGTTCAAGCAATTTTCCTACCTCAGCCTCCCAAGTAGCTGGGATTACGGGCACACGCCACCACACCTGGATAATTTTGTATTTTTAGTAGAGTTGGGGTTTCTCCATGGTGGTCAGGCTGGTCTCAAACTCCCGACCTCAGGTGATCTGCCCCCTTCGGCCTTATTGCACACAAAGCAGCTGTGAGCATTCCAGGGCAAGCATCTCTGTAGAAATGGGTCCATTGACCTTGGGTAAACATTGGTAAGGAAATAGCTGAAAACTATGGAGAGGCTGCTGAATGTTTTTTGAGAAGCTGCTACACTTTTCTAAAGCGACTGCGACTCTCACGTTCCCACCAGCAGTGTGTGAGAATTCGTTTTCCTGCATGCTTGCCAGCACGTGGTCCGGTCCATCTACAATTTCTGCCACTCAGCAGGTGTGCGGCGGTCTGTCGCCCTGGCTTCCACCTGTGTGTACCTGGTGACGAATGGCGCGAATGGCCTTGTCATGGGCTCACCTGCCATCTGAGCACCTGCTCTAGAGAAATGTCTACTCAAACCTTGTGCACATTTGTTTGAATTGGATCCCTTGTTTTCTTAGTGAGTGTTGAGAGTCCTTTGTGATATTCTGGATAGAAGCTCTTTACATGCTTTGCAAATGTTTTCTTCCAGTCTTCCTTTTGTTTTTTTATTCTCTTAACAAAGTATCTTTTGAAGAGCACAAGTTCTTAATTTTGATGAAGTCCAAGTTATTTTTTTTTCTTTTATGGATTATTCTTAAGACATCTTTGATTAACGTGAGGTCACAAAGATTTTCTGCTATGTCTAATTCTAGAGATTTGTGGTTTAGATTTCATTTAGGTCTGTGATTAATTTTGGATTATTTTATAGATGGAGCAAGCTATGCAGAGTTTTGTTTGTTTCGTTTTGTTCTGCTTTGCACGCAAATATCCAGCGCCACTGGATGAAAAGCCTGTCCTCTCCCCGTTTCACCGCCTGTGTACCTTCGTGAAATCCATTTGTCCATAAACACATCTGGGTCCATAGCTGGGCTCTGCATTTAGCTCCTTTATTTTTCCAACTTTATGCCAATACCACATTTTAGGAATTATGATTTCTGAATGATAATATTTAAAATCAGGTTGTTTTACTCTTTGTTTTTTCAAAATCACTTTAGTTACTTTAGGCCTTTCCACTTTTACATGAAGTTTAGAAGTAGCTTGTAAATTCCTTTAGATGATTCTTCTGAGAGTCTGCTTAGGATTTTGTTGAATCTGCAGATAATTTAAGGAGATTACGGCACTTCCAGCGCAGCTGAAGAACCACAGACCTGTCTTCTCACTCCTCCCTGGCCTGCGTGCATCATTGCTATGTTTTATTTCGCTTACATTGTCAGTCCTCACACGTTTTTACTTTTGCTTAAACAGTCAAGTCTCTTATAAAACATTTTACATAACAACACACACTCACACACACGTCAGTCCCCCTGCTGCCCCCGGGTGCTTTGTGTAGATGAGTATGACCGTCTGGTGTCCGTTTCCATCCATCTCCAGAACTTCTTCTAACATTCACTTTTCAGGGCTGTTGAGAATGAATTCATTCAGCATTTTTGTGCCTGGTGACATCTTTCCTACACCTTTGGTTTTGAAATATATTCTCATGGGGCATAAAGTCCTAAGAGGGTTTCCCTCCTCATTTTAATGGCAGCCGCCCACAGGTAATCTTCCATTAGCCTTGCCTGAGTTCCACTGGACAAAATGTGCCATTTTCTACAGATGCATGTAAGATCTCTGTCTTTCTAACTGATTTTAAGCAATCTGATTATGAGGTACCTTAGGGTAGCTTTATTTATATGTTGTGCTTGTGGGACATTAGGATTCTTGGATCTGTGTGTTTCTAATTTTTTCAGATTCGGGGAATTTTCTGTCATTATTTATTCTATTTTTTTCTTCTTCCCTCTTTCCCATCTTTAGGAACTTAATGACATGTAGAACTGACCACCCGGAGTTGTCCTACAGCCCACAAATGCTTTGTTTTTGCTTTTAAAATTATCTTCCCTGTCTCCTTCAGATGATTTCTTTTTATTTTTCTGTGTTCACTCATCTTTATGGCAATATCTAATCTTAAAGCCACTCAGTGTTGTTTTCATGTTAGACTTGTAATATCATCTCTAGTTGGTGCTTTTTAATAACTTCCATGTCTCTACTTAATTTCCGAACATATGAGAACAAATTCCCTGTCTATGAGAGCAGCATCTACATTTGGGGCTGGTTTGGTTGATTGGTTTTCCTTTGCCCGCCTGCACACGCTCGATGCAGGGCCACGCTCTGGGGTTCGCCTTACTTGGTGCCGTGTGACGTGCGTCCTGTGAGTGTTCAGGGCCACGCTCTGGGGTTCGCCTTACTTGGTGCCGTGTGACGTGCGTCCTGTGAGTGTTCAGGGCCACGCTCTGGGGTTCGCCTTACTTGGTGCTGTGTGACATGACATGCATTTTGTCAGTGTTCTTAAGCTTTGTTACCAGACACAGCCATTCCTCTTCTGTTTCGATTGTGAGATCTGTGAGTCTGAGCAGCACTTGGTCTCAGGGTCGCTCTTCTCCAGGGCTGAGGCCAGATGCTCTGAGTCCACGCTCTGTGTGGCCGGGCTGCCCTCCTTCCTGTGAAAGCCGGTGCCCTGCCTGGTGCCAGCCAGGCTGCTGCTCCTGCTGATCCTGGCGGTGCTTTCCCTGGCCCCAGGCGGCTTCCCCTCTGCACTCAGTGACCAGCACTGAATATTCTCGGGGCCCCTCTGGATCTGTAGAGCTCTCCCTGGCTGTCAGAGCTGCCCTCCCTGCCTTCCTTAACTCGGGGTCTCCACGCTCCCCGAGGACCCCACTGCCTTCCTTCCTCACAGTCTGAAGACTCCAGAGGGGCCTGGGATGAGCAGAGGGCACGCCTGCCAGGTGTCCATCTTGTAGGAATGACGGCCTCCCTGCCTGATGACCAGTGTCTGGAAAACAAGTGACCACGCCATGTGCATGGCCACTGTGTGTGCTTGTGTCGAGTGGGAGGCAAACCCTGTCCCTGTCACCTCGCCTTGCCCGTCACTGGTGGCTCCATTCCGTGTGTCTACCTGTTTACCTCTGTCTACGTCTGACTGAGCTGAGCACCATTTACCTCTGTCTACGTCTGGCTGAGCTGACCGCCTCTGCGCCCTCTGGCACACATTCGCAATTCAAGTATTTGAAAACCTTGATTTCTGAACACTTTCTTCTTCAGATTAAAGCCCCCGTAAGTATTCGTTTCTCTGTGTTAGGAGAGTTGCAGGCCCCAGGTGCCTCTGCCCAGTGACGATGCATCGGTCCGGCCCCTCGTTGTCCCTCAGAACTGGGGAAAAACCCCCCACAACTGTTCCTGCCAGGACAGGACTTGATGGGAACACAACCTCCTGTGAAACGGCACCAGCACTTCACTAATTCAGAAAGAGAAGGCCCCGCTCTGTGTGTGCAGAATCCATGTTTTAAGTCATAACAAACTCATCAATCACTATAGTCCAGATCTTGCACACTGAGGGAGGAGTCTCCACACACACACACAAACACAGGCAGAACACGCAGTGTGACAGGCGCTGACACATCACATACGCACACTCACGCCCACCAGCACCGGCTGCGCGTCCTTCCTTCCCGTTTCCAGAAACAATGGGTGCAGTCTGAAACCACCTTCCCAGCCGCGGGCCCAGGGGCTCAGGTGGGAGGAAAGAAAGTGCTGCCAGGTTGGGGGCTGGGAAGATGCTGCTGCCCCTTCCCCATCCCTGGACTCCGGAGGGGAGGCGTGAGCAGGCAGAGAAGGACACCCACTGGCTTCCGGGAATCCCTGCTCCGGTTCTTGTAATGGAAATGAAGACAGAGATGGGAGGGAATTGGTGCACGTCAGGTTCTTTCATACAACCTCACCTTCTGAGGGGTGGCTTGTTTATCTGGAGAAGTTCACACAAGATGAAAATCATGATGGGGACGTCTCAGGCAGCGCTTTAGGGGCTAGAAGGACTTGGGGTGGAGACATGGGGGGCGTTGGGTGAGGTGGAGGCCACAGGGCAGCGATTTATCCAGGTCCAGGTGCACCAGGGGGACCGTCTTGAGCTAACTCTTCCTCCTTTTATTTTACAACAGTGCAGTCTCATTCCAACCCTAAAATACAAACAAGGGATTGAGCCAGTGGATTGGGAAACGCAGATGAGTGAGGAAACAGCCCATTTGCTGGCAGACAGAGACTCAGGCTTCGGTTTCCACACAAGGAACTTAGCTCCTCACAGGCTCAAATCTCTTTTACATCTAGAAAAACACACAGTTCGTCATTTGTGTATCCGATCAATCAGTAGTGTTAGTGTTTTTGCTATCGATTTTAATTGTTCATCAATTCTCTTTATCACCCTTGGTTTCTATTAAATTCAAATATATAACATTTTAAGTCCATGATGATAACTATGTTAATAGATTTCTTTGAACTATCAAAATTGCTAATATAAATTTGTCAACACAGAAATACTCATGGCATACTAATGAATCATTGATAGGTTGCAAAATTGCCATGTACATTTATATTGTATATACTTAAATATAAGCATCAACACATGTATAACTATAGTGGTTATTTTATATGCTAGGATTTCAAATGACTTTTACCTTCTTTTTTGTACTTTTCTGGGTTATTTGAATAATAACAATAAAACATTTACTTTTTTGTATTCAAGAAAATTAGTTTTACCATAATCTACTAAAATTACAAAAGTCCTGTAAGTGAAATTTCAAGTGTCCCAATCTTAACGTTAATGAGGCCTATGGCAAAATACCCATCCATGCTTAGATGGCCGTTGGGTTTTCCGTTTCCAGATTTATTCAATTTTCTTGGGAAAACAAAATGCACATAAAACTCTGGTGGTAGCTGGCTTTTATTCTAAATTCTAAATGGAAAAAGAATCATAACAATGGCATCCAGGCCTGCAATGAAGGATCCGTGAGTCCCGGGCCAGCGCCATGTGTAGACGGAAGTGTACCTGACTGTCCCTTCGGCCCCTGTCCTCCCTCCCTTCCCTCCTCTCCTCTCCTCTCTCCCCTCCCCTTCCAGTCTTCCTTCTAGGAATTAATGTCACAGAACATTTCAATATGATAAAATACCACTGTTATTTTCTATAAGAAATTGTCATTCCTGGCCACATGTAAGGTCAATGTTGTGTTATTGTGACATAAAAAACAGAGAATTCTCCAACACCAAGGGAAGAATTGCAAGTCCCACTGCCTCAAAGCCAAACACAGGGCAGTCGGTTGAGCCTGGCAGGTTTATTAGCTTGAGGTTTAGGGTTGGGAGCAAAGTTCTTAAGGACATCCCTCAACATCCCCGGCCATTTGAACTCTGTGCCCACAGCTGGACTCGCCCTGCCACAGGACCCACGTTTCACAGTGACCAAGTGTGAACACCGACCATCTCTGTCCTTCTTTCAGGTGTTTACCCAACTACTGCGAGCACGAGGGCACCTGCTCCCAGACCTGGACGGCCTTCCACTGTGACTGCAGCAGCACTGGGTACACGGGCGCCACGTGCCATCGCTGTAAGCGGCTTCTCTCCCCGGGGTCCACACCCGTCACCTCCATAAGCAGCTTCCCTCCGCGGGTCCACACAGCAGCTTCAGCGCAGGGGAGGGAGGGGAGGCGATGGTGGGGGCCCCGTTGCACCGTTGCACCTGCCCTCACCCTGCACACTTACCAGAGGGCCCTGCACGGGGAGCCCCTGGGACCAGCTCCCCTCACTTGATGCTGGAGGTCAGACCTGGGAACCCAAGCCTTGCTGCCTGGCCGGGGCGGAGGCGCTGGCACAAGGACCATCCTCTCTTCACAGTCATCCTCCGTCATGCCCAGTAGCATCACCCACAGAGCAGGTGCCCCCATCAATATGCTTTGGGGCATCCATTTTTCTTAATGGTTATCAGCAACTGTGATTCCAAGCACTCTGAGAAAACCACCAGAAGATAAGAGAGTGGTTCTTAACTGTGACCCACAAGCGAACTCACACTGAGCCGACTTCACTGTGGCTCTTCCAAGGAGAGCAAAGAGAGGTGAAGGGGAAGCCAATCCCCAGGGGCTGGCGGGGAGGCGGCTCCGGGAGGTGAGGCAGGGAGGTGGGTCTCGGAGTTGAGGCGGGGCGGCGGCTCTAGGAAGCAAGGCGAGGAGGACGCTCGCAGAGGCAAGGCGGGGAGGCGGTGCTTGGAGGTGAGGCGGGGAGGACACTCCCGGAAGTGAGGCGGAGGTGAGGCGGAGGTGAGGCGGGGAGGACACTCCCGGAAGTGAGGCGGGGATGCGGCTCTCAGAGGCAAGGCGAGGAGGCAGCTCTGGGAGGTGAGGCGGGGAGGCGTCTCTCGGAGGTGAGAGGTGGCTCTGGGAGGTGAAGCGCGGCTCTGGGAGGTGAGGCGGGCAGGCTGCTCTGGGAAGTGAGGCGGGGAGGGTAGGTCTCGGAGTTGAGGCGGGGAGAGTAGGTCTCGGAGTTGAGGCGGGGAGGCTGCTCTGGGAGGTGAGGCAGGGAGGACGCTCCTGGAAGTGAGGCAGGGAGTCGGCTCTCAGAGGTGAGGCAGGGAGGGTAGGTCTCGGAGTTGAGGCAGGGAGGCTGCTCTGGGAGGTGAGGCAGGGAGGACGCTCCCGGAAGTGAGGCGGGGATGCGGCTCTCAGAGGCAAGGCGGGGAGGCAGCTCTGGGAAGTGAGGTGGGGAGGGTAGGTCTCAGAGTTGAGGCGGGGAGGCTGCTCTCGGAAGCAAGGCGAGGAGGACGCTCGCAGAGGCCAGGCAGGGAGTCGGCTCTCAGAGGTGAGGCGGGGAGGCCACTCTCGAAAATGAGGCGGCAGGAGGGGGACCCAGCCAAACGGAATCCCGTCACCTGTGACAGTAAAGACGCCACTCCCACCTGTGAGTACGCCTGAGCCCAGCTCTCGACCTGTTTCCTTGTCACATAAGGTAACAGTGAACAGAACTTTCCACCAGACTGGGTAATTTTATTTGACTTTAGGGATTTAAAAGTGCTATAAAAATAGTTGCAACACTCCTCTTCTTTACAGTTAAGTATAGTAGCACACATATTATGTCAAAAATAGTTTTGTATTTTAATACATGTTCACATTTTCCCCTGGAGGGTGGATATTTACCATAAGGCAGGACTTGGAACCTCCCTCATCTCCTAATTTGAAACGTTGAGAGTTCTGTTACATTTTATTTTGTGTATGGCGAATGATTGGATGACCCCCAGCTCTTTACGAGCCCTCCTGTGAGGCCTACAAGCACCTCGGCCACGCCTCAGGATTCTACAACATCGACCCAGATGGCAGCGGACCCCTGAAGCCGTTCCAGGCATTTTGTAACATGACAGGTGAGTTACAATGTTTGATTTAAGCGTGACAGCTTGAACTCACAATTGCAGCTCACCTAGTAGAAATTTACCTTGTTAGAAGGTATACTAGGTAAGTCATTATTCAATAAAAGTTATAGTTATAAAACTTGAACAGATAGTACAAAAGCAAAAATCCATAATTATATTATTTCTGTGCAAGTGCTCTTTTTTGTGAAATATTTAATAGTAAAACCTGGCCTGTCAAATTTCAAAACAAAACGTTTCCTGACTTACCTGATTGGATGAGTGGATGTGCAGTCGGAAGAGTATTTGCACTTTTCCTGAGCCTGAGCGGAGATGCCTTCACGTTTGAGCTCTTGTGAGCCTGAGTAGAGCCTGACCCTGGATCCCGAGCCCTGTGGGGTCTGTTTCTATAACGATGGCCATGTCTGTGTATCCTGTCCCAGCCAGCGACTGTGCCTCCCCTCCCCTCAATGCCGATCTGTGTCCCTTGGTCCAGCTCGGACGCCTCCACCCTGAAGTATATTCCTCACTGCCCTGCGACAGAGCAGGCAACCCACCTGCTGCACCTGGCAGGGGAACGTTTACCTCTGCGAATTCTCCACTCTGCCAAGTTTTGGATCAATGTTCAGAACCATAGAAACAACAAAAAGTAAAGCAGGTGCAGCTGTCCACCCGGATCTCAGTGTCTCCCATGCACGAGGCTGAACAATGCCCCCCAGATTCATGCCGACCTGGAATCTGCATGGGACTTTATTTGGATAGAGGGTCTTTGCAGACTTAATCAGTGCAGATGAGGTTGTACGGAATTAGGGTGGGCCCCAGACACAGTGACCAGTGTCCTTAGGAGGAAAGAGAAGTTTGGAGACCCGGACCCGCCCACAGGGAACATGGTTGTGTGAAGACCAGCAGAAGCTGGAGTGATGTGGCTGCTAGTCAAACAAAGCCAAGGGTTTCTGGCACCCCCAGAAGCCGGAAGAGGCAAGGAAGGGGTGTCACCAGCATCTGCAGAGGGAGCGCGGCCCAGCTGGCACCCTGAGTTTGTACCCGTGGCCTGCAGAACTGGGGGAGATTTCTGTTCCAAGCCCCTTGGTCTGGTACTTTGCTCGGGCTGCCCAAGCAGACTAATATGGCCTGTAAGGAACTTAATTTCCCTTAAAATACTCATTTATGGGTATATTTCTTGCGATGACTCGAATAGGTTAAAAAATCCTAAGGAAGTTTTTCATTTTCGTCCCCTCAGAACCCCCCATAAAGTCTGACAGCTTTTGCCTGTAGCCCAGCGTCTGCAGGAAGTCAGGCAGGTGCCCTGGAGAGACAGCGAGCCAGGCCAGGGTATGGAGCAGCCTGAGGATGGGGTGGCGGCAACAGGCAGGTGGCCCCTGGTCACGCTGGCACTGGGACAGGGAGACTTGGTGGGCGACGCCAGAGGCCCCTCCAGCTCCATTTTGTCCAACTCTAGAATGGCAGCCGGCTTGGGATCTGGAAGAAAGCAGCGGGACTGGTCAGCTACAGAAACGGGAGCGCATTCTTGTGCAGTCTGGGGGCTGGACATCTAGGACCAAGGCGTCAGAGGGTCAGTGCGCAAGGCCCTGAGGGGGCCTCTGTTCAGGCCTCTCCCCATTCACCGAGGCTCTGAGGGGTCTCTGTTCAGGTCTCTCCCTTGCTCCCAGGGTTTCTCCCAGTGTTTGGTGTTTCATGGTTGTTAGGGACCCCCAGACCCCCATCTCTGCCTGCATCCTTCCACGGTGTTGTTTCATGTGGTGTTGTTTCGTGTGTGTGTGTGTGTGTGTGTGTGTTCAAATCTCCCCTTTCACAAGGACAGTGGGGTTGGATCAGGCTGGCCCTGCTCCACTATGGCCTTGCCTTGTCTAATTTCATCTGCAACCACCCTGCTCCTAATAAGGCCACATTCGAGGTCATGGGGTTAGAACCTCAGATTTCCACATGTTCACATGTCAGCACATGAATTTTGGGAGCCACACTTAGGCTGGCAATGCAAAGCACCCCTGGCTATGCTGGAATTTGGCTTCTCCGGTGGCCGTCCCCTAAAGGAGCAGTGTGTCCAGGGTCGTGCAGGCAGAGCCCCGCCCTGTTTGCAACTCATGCCTCTACTCGGCCAAGAACACTTTTACCTCCAAAGCGGGTGGGCGATTTTCTGCCTCGAGGGAACCCTATCACTGAGGACAGAGTGAGCCCCGTGACGACTCCTGCCATCGAGCCACAGGCGCGGAACCCATGATCAAAATGTTACCCGGCCCCTCTTGGGGTCACTGGGACCCCACCTTTCTGCCAGATGAAACACTGGGGCTTCATGTAGAGGAGAGGACGGGAAAGGAGGTGCGTCTGGGAGTCCCAGGCGGGGAAAACAGGCCAGCCACTTGCTGGCTGGGTCGTGTGGGCAGCGCCTCCTTCAGCCACAGCCTTCATGGCCCATGCGTGTTTCTCTGCAGACTCCAGGCCGTGGTTCTCCAGGGACCCTTCTGGCTGCTGGCCTCACCCTCGCTGCTCTCCTGGGCTCTGAGGCCTCACCTGTC
>NW_012106197.1:316110-320481 GCF_000951045.1 Mandrillus leucophaeus
GTGTGTGTGTGTGTGTGTGTGTGTGTTCAAATCTCCCCTTTCACAAGGACAGTGGGGTTGGATCAGGCTGGCCCTGCTCCACTATGGCCTTGCCTTGTCTAATTTCATCTGCAACCACCCTGCTCCTAATAAGGCCACATTCGAGGTCATGGGGTTAGAACCTCAGATTTCCACATGTTCACATGTCAGCACATGAATTTTGGGAGCCACACTTAGGCTGGCAATGCAAAGCACCCCTGGCTGTGCTGGAATTTGGCTTCTCCGGTGGCCATCCCCTAAAGGAGCAGTGTGTCCAGGGTCGTGCAGGCAGAGCCCCGCCCTGTTTGCAACTCATGCCTCTACTCGGCCAAGAACACTTTTACCTCCAAAGCAGGTGGGCGATTTCTGCCTTGAGGGAACCCTATCACTGAGAACAGAGTGAGCCCCATGACGACTCCTGCCATCGAGCCACAGGCACAGAACCCATGATCAAAATGTTACCCGGCCCCTCTTGGGGTCACTGGGACCCCACCTTTCTGCCAGATGAAACACTGGGGCTTCATGTAGAGGAGAGGACGGGAAAGGAGGTGCGTCTGGGAGTCCCAGGCGGGGAGGACAGGCAGGACACTTGCTGGCTGGGTCGTGTGGGCAGCGCCTCCTTCAGCCACAGCCTTCATGGCCCATGCATGTTTCTCTGCAGACTCCAGGCCGTGGTTCTCCAGGGACCCTTCTGGCTGCTGGCCTCACCCTCGCTGCTCTCCTGGGCTCTGAGGCCTCACCTGTCAGTCACACTGGGACCAGTAAAGGGTCCAGGGCTAGGGGTCCAGCCGCAGGATGGAGTGGTCTGGAATGCAGCTGGCAGCGGTCTGTGGCTGCGTCTCACTCCCCTGGTCCAGGTTGCACTCGCCAGGACACGCAGGAGGGGCTTCTGCAAGGAGAAGGTAACAGAGGGGCAGGCACAAATCCAAGTCCAATGACGGTGTCACAGGCTCTAATTTGACAAGTCCCGATGAGAACATACTGCATAACCTCCAGTTTCGGATGGTGCCAGGTGTCTGGACTGCACACACAGGGTGGGGCTGGAGCGGCCACGTGCCTCCTCCCGCACAGCGTTCGGCGTGCAGGGCAGGTTTCATTCTCAACACCAGGGAAGCTGGGCCAGGGCCGAGGCGCAGGAGGGACCAGCCTCATCCTGCCCTTCCAGGCCTAAGCCATGGAGCCGACCCTTCTGGGCCAGTGGCCTCCTGAGTGGTGCCTAGTGAGGAAGGAAGGGAACAGCCAGAGGATCAGGGCTGCAGAGGTACCAGGGGTGCCCACAGGGCTCTTGTGCAGCAGTGAAAAGCACATTTTAGGAGTAGAGAAGGTGTAGTTTGCATAATTTTAGATCATTACAAAATGTTAATGACCATTTCTTCTACTTTTTCGCCTATAACATTCCATCTGGCTAAATACCTGGAAACACACATGTTCGTGGCTGGATCCCCTCGGATACTGAGTAACACAAATCATAACAAGAGGCCACCCCTTCTCAGGACCTAATGTTCTAGAATCCTATTAATCTGATTCTTGGACTCCGACATCTCAGGACCAGTGGGCACCCGGGGTCTGTGTGTGCTGCTAGTGACACTCCTTCTCCTCTCTCTCCTGCTCTCGCCCTGGAGATGTTCCGTGGACAGTGCTGCAGCACAACGGCTCGGCCTTAACCAGGGTCAAGGGCGCGAGCCTGGAGAACCCGCACCGGGCAATGTTCCAGTACACGGCCAGTGCAGAGCAGCTGCTGGCCAGCGTAGACCGCGCCAGGCACTGCCAACAGGAGCTGGAGCTCCACTGTCGGAGGTCTCGGCTGCAGGACCCTCGAGGTAGGCAGCCCCTCCCAACCCTTCCTGACCTGAGCCTGGGAGGTGTGGGTGTCGCAGTCGAGGGTTTCAGGAAGAGCTTGATCCAGGGGCAGCTCGCAGAACACCATGGCGGGCAGAGACGTTCCTGATGGATGCTGTGTTTTCTCCCTTTAGAATATTTTACGGTGGTAGTGATTTTCCTTGGCCCCCATCCGCTCCTCATGCCCCTGTTTTCTCCCTTTAGAATATTTTACTGAGGTGCCGACTTTCTCCAGCCCCCATCCGCTCCTCATGCCCCAGGTCTTCACCGTCCTGAGACCTTGCTGGTCCCCCCGGGTTTTCCAAACAATCCCATATTTCCTCTGTAAGGACAGACGTGTCTCTCTGTGGGCTCTGCTTTCGCAGGGCACTGCCCTATTTAGGAAGTTCTAGAGCCTTGCTGAGCAGACAGACCCCTCCACCTAGTGTCCAGGGACCCCGGGCTGACCCCACCGAGCCTTAGCCCCGCTGCATGTCATGCTTTTCCTCAGCCTGGAGTGTAGGGGTGTCAGGCTGTAATTGATCCATAACCATGATCACTCACCCTTGGATTTTGCAAATCAATCCTTTCATAAATTAGAGAAACTGGAGCAGAGTGAAGTTGGCCTCAAATAAAGCCACTGCCGCTCCACGTCATTTTCACTCAGCACCTTTTCTGGCAAAAGATGGAGTTACAGGATTGAGGGCAGCACCCCACAGGGCGCCTGGCCCTTGGCAGAAGCATGGCCTGTGAACATCACACGCGTGTGTGTTGTGTCCAGCGAGACTGGAGGCGGCCGCCCACTCAGCCCCGTCCTGTCGGGCCAGCTGCTGGCCTCATGCACACCAAGGGACCGGGTCTCCCAAGCCTGGGGCAGCTTGCTGTGGATGTGGCCCTTCTGCCACCCTCCCCAAATGCCAGCCCTCCTCCCGGACCCCCCTACACTCTGGGGCTCAGGCCACCCTGGGATTCATGTCCGGAATATCAGAGGCCAGGTCCCACGTCGGCCACAGTGAGCTGCGGGATTGAGGGCTGTGCTGGGTCCCTCTGAGCCGGGGAGGGGTGCAGGGAGGGGTGCTGGGAGGGGTGCGGGGACAGGTGCCGGGATGGGTGCAGGGAAGGGGCCCGGCCTTTCCCTCAGGGTTGGAACTTGGGGTGAGCACAGAAGAGGTCAGCACTCGGGTTTCAGTGTTCATGATTCCACACAAATGGCCCTTGCACTGCACACACCGTGTGGGGTATCCACCCCGAAGCCTGTGCTGGGACCACAGGGGACTCTAGGGCAGGTCCTGTGTCCTGGGACAGCCTTGGCCTCCCTGGGTAGGATGTGCCATCGCGTCCTCGGGGGCTGCCTGGTACACTTGAGGATCCTCTGGGCTGAATATGTGGCCTGAGGCTGGACCCCCAACCGTGCAGGTGTGGGTTCTGGAGACAGAGTGATCCCACGGTCCCACAGGCTCCTCCATGGTGTCCCCACACAGATGGCTCAGCTCCCAGCTCCCTGGTGTGGCTGAGCTCAATGCAAATCGCACAGGTGACCATGGAGGCAGGTGAGCCCCATTGCCACAGTGCCCCCGGCCGAGTGCAGGAGGACAGGCAGGTGTTTGGGAAGCCAGAGTGGGGAGCGTTCCTGCCAGAGGAAGATCTGGAGGTCTAGGGGCGCTCTTTTTTTTCTTTTTTTTTTTTGAGACGGAGTCTCACTCTGTCGCCCAGGCTGGAGTGCAGTGGCACCATCTCAGCTCACTGCAAGCTCCACCTCCCAGGTTCCCGCCATTCTCCTGCCTCAGCCTCCGGAGTAGCTGGGACTACAGTCGCCCGCCACCACGCCCGGCTAATTTTTTGTATTTTTAGTAGAGATGGGGTTTCGCCGTGTTAGCTAGGATGGTCTCGATCTCCTGACCTCATGATCTGCCCGCCTCGGCCTCCCAAAGTGCTGGGATTACAGGCGTGAGCCACCGCGCCCAGCCTCTGGGAGTGTTCTTAAGGACAATGGTACAGAAGCAGGTTCTGGATGGTGATGGGGAGGCCCCAGGGGAGCCCCAGAAAAGAAGGAGCTGGGGGGATCTGGGATGCGGAGTCCGGCAAAGCCACTGGAGGAGAGAGCAGAGATGAGGAGGGAGAGCAGGGACTGGAAATGGTCTGGGCGGGGGTCCTTGAATAGGCAGATAAGAACCTGGGGCTTTATGTGATGGCGGCCAGTGCCTGGTGCCCCTGGGTTCGGATGGATACGGCCCAGGCCCCGGCCTCGCGTGGTTGAGGGAATTGTCACTGGGTTCGGATAGATACGGCCCAGGCCCCGGCCTTGCGTGTTGAGGGAATTGTCACTGGGTTCGGATGGATACAGCCCAGGCCCCGGCCTCACGTGTTGAGGGAATTGTCACTGGGTTCGGATGGATACAGCCCAGGCCGCGGCTTCACGTGGTTGAGGGAATTGTCACCAAGGCTGCCCTGGGGGGGCTCAGTGCAGTCAGAGGACCAGAAAAGCATCCAAGGGAGGTCCCTGGGGTCCAGCATCCAGGGTGCCCACAGGCTGGT
>NW_012106197.1:325326-327887 GCF_000951045.1 Mandrillus leucophaeus
CATCTCAGCTCACTGCAAGCTCCACCTCCCGGGTTCCCGCCATTCTCCTGCCTCAGCCTCCCAAGTAGCTGGGACTACAGTCGCCCGCCACCACGCCCGGCTAATTTTTTGTATTTTTAGTAGAGATGGGGTTTCGCCGTGTTAACTAGGATGGTCTCGATCTCCTGACCTCATGATCTGCCCGCCTCGGCCTCCCAAAGTGCTGGGATTACAGGCGTGAGCCACCGCGCCCGGCCTCTAGGAGTGTTCTTAAGGACAGTGGCACAGAAGCAGGTTCTGGATGGTGATGGGGAGGCCCCAGGGGAGCCCCAGAAGAGGAGGAGCTGGGAGGATCTGGGATGCGGAGTCCGGTAAAGCCACCGGAGGAGAGAGCAGAGATGAGGAGGGAGAGCAGCGACTGGACATGGTCTGGGCGGGGGTCCTTGAATAGGCAGATAAGAACCTGGGGCTTTATGTGATGGCGGCCAGTGCCTAGTGCCCCTGGGTTCGGATGGATACGGCCCAGGCCCTGGCCTTGCGTGGTTGAGGGAATTGTCACTGGGTTCGGATGGATACAGCCCAGGCCGCGGCCTCACGTGGTTGAGGGAATTGTCACCAAGGCTGTCCTGGGGGGGCTCAGTGCAGTCAGAGGACCAGAAAAGCATCCAAGGGAGGTCCCTGGGGTCCAGCATCCAGGGTGCCCACAGGCTGGTCCCCATGGAGACAGGGTGGGAAGAAAGGGGACTTGGGAAGTGAGGTCCAGGTGGGGCTGCAGGTCGGGGTGTGCAGGTCACGAGGCGAAGGAGGCAGTGGGGGCTCCGACAGGTCCCCGTGACAGGTCTGGGAGGAGTGCGAAGAATACAGAAATGCACATTCACAGGCCAGGGCCAGCCCTGCAGGGAGGGCCTTGGGTGTGAGGCTGAGGCCCTGAGGTTGGGCGGGAGATCCCGGCCGGGACTGGGTTGGGAGCCTGTGGGGTGCGTTCCCTGGTTCAGTAGACTGGTTCCTATTTCTCTTCTTATTTTCTTTTCTGCTGTCTTGTTTTGTTATTTCTTCAACCTTCCCCAAATCTCTGGAATGCTTAAAAACTCACAAATGCAACTGAAGACCCTTGATATCACTATAGCCATTTGATAATTCCAGTGTTATTAGATGAGTAATTTAGATGGTAAAAATACAGTTATAAGTTGGAATACAATAATGTCCTCCCTCTGATTTTTGAAAGCATAATGGTGAAGTAATTAAAGTTTTAAAGGGTTATTATCAAAAACATCTATTAAACATTTTAAACGCCTCCTGCCTCCCAGCGGTGAGCTTTCGTCTTCATGGGTGATGCTCACAGCACTCATCCCAGCACCTCTGGGAGCCGCTGGCCAGGGAGGCGACAGCATGTGAGCCAAGGCTGCTTCGCTGGGTGGAGTCAGAAGGCACCAGGGGACTGGCACGTGCTCCGGGTCCTCGTGGGACCCTTGGTTTCACTCGCAGAAAATGGCCAGCGCCTCGGAAGCAGCTGCCTCCTGCCCGGCTCTCTGAGGTGGGGGCCCTCTTCCTGGGTCAGCATATGCTGGACTCCACCTCTCCCTTCTCGGCCGTCTTCTAAGTGCTGCGGGCGTTGCTTGCCCAGGTCCCTCTCATTCTGCAGCATTCCGGAGAGGTCCAGCTCCGACATGGGATCCCAGGCAGGATGCAGAGGCTCCTGTTTATCCCTGAGAGGGCACTGGGGTTGCTGGTTTCCCAACACGGTGTTTGTGTCAGGCAGGTGGAGGGTTTGCCCCTCCCTTCTGCGGCTCTGCAGGTGAACAGGCACCTTCTCAGAACAGCAAGCGCAACTCAGCCCCAAACAACCCCCCAGCCACAGCAGGGTGCTCCCCACCTGGGAGTCACAGGATGCTGGGGTCAGGCCTGCAGCCAGGGCTGCTCAGTAATAACCCATGGGGCCGACTGAGGGCTCAGAGGAACGTGCTGCCTTCGTTCTGTTTCTATTGCAACAGGCCTTTCGGGATCTCACACAGAGGTTAACTTTAGCTTCCAAATCACTTTTCGATTGTTTGTTCATTTTTTTATTTTGATGGCAACTCACTTCTTAATGCAGCTCCTGATGAAGTTTCACAACTTTGCTGTTCCAAATTATGTACTACCGTGACGAAAGGAGTTAGGTATTACTTCCTAATAAAATACATGGTCCAGTGATGGGTTAAGAAATACAATGTAATCAGATAGATCAGTTATAATACTTAAAGAAGCAATATTCTGTTAGGGTGTTAAGAATAAAACCATTTTAAAGCAGAGTTTCTCTTTGCTCTGTGGGTTTCTTAATGAGCTGGGAGACGAGGGGTCCCTGGGGGTGGTGGACAGTGGGCCAGGCAGCTGTCACCTTTCTCCGATTTGTGTTTCAGATGGAACGGCGCTGAGCTGGTGGGCTGGAAGAGCCAACGAGACCCACACTTACTGGGGAGGATCTTTTCCCGGCGCCCACCAGTGTGCCTGTGGGTTAGAGAGGGACTGCCTGGATCCTCAGTACGGCTGTAACTGTGACGCCGACCGGGACGAATGGTGAATTGCATGTGATTTCCTCCGTGAGA
>NW_012106197.1:327937-336165 GCF_000951045.1 Mandrillus leucophaeus
GGGCCAGCCCTGCAGGGAGGGCCTTGGGTGTGAGGCTGAGGCCCTGAGGTTGGGCGGGAGATCCCGGCCGGGACTGGGTTGGGAGCCTGTGGGGTGCGTTCCCTGGTTCAGTAGACTGGTTCCTATTTCTCTTCTTATTTTCTTTTCTGCTGTCTTGTTTTGTTATTTCTTCAACCTTCCCCAAATCTCTGGAATGCTTAAAAACTCACAAATGCAACTGAAGACCCTTGATATCACTATAGCCATTTGATAATTCCAGTGTTATTAGATGAGTAATTTAGATGGTAAAAATACAGTTATAAGTTGGAATACAATAATGTCCTCCCTCTGATTTTTGAAAGCATAATGGTGAAGTAATTAAAGTTTTAAAGGGTTATTATCAAAAACATCTATTAAACATTTTAAACGCCTCCTGCCTCCCAGCGGTGAGCTTTCGTCTTCATGGGTGATGCTCACAGCACTCATCCCAGCACCTCTGGGAGCCGCTGGCCAGGGAGGCGACAGCATGTGAGCCAAGGCTGCTTCGCTGGGTGGAGTCAGAAGGCACCAGGGGACTGGCACGTGCTCCGGGTCCTCGTGGGACCCTTGGTTTCACTCGCAGAAAATGGCCAGCGCCTCGGAAGCAGCTGCCTCCTGCCCGGCTCTCTGAGGTGGGGGCCCTCTTCCTGGGTCAGCATATGCTGGACTCCACCTCTCCCTTCTCGGCCGTCTTCTAAGTGCTGCGGGCGTTGCTTGCCCAGGTCCCTCTCATTCTGCAGCATTCCGGAGAGGTCCAGCTCCGACATGGGATCCCAGGCAGGATGCAGAGGCTCCTGTTTATCCCTGAGAGGGCACTGGGGTTGCTGGTTTCCCAACACGGTGTTTGTGTCAGGCAGGTGGAGGGTTTGCCCCTCCCTTCTGCGGCTCTGCAGGTGAACAGGCACCTTCTCAGAACAGCAAGCGCAACTCAGCCCCAAACAACCCCCCAGCCACAGCAGGGTGCTCCCCACCTGGGAGTCACAGGATGCTGGGGTCAGGCCTGCAGCCAGGGCTGCTCAGTAATAACCCATGGGGCCGACTGAGGGCTCAGAGGAACGTGCTGCCTTCGTTCTGTTTCTATTGCAACAGGCCTTTCGGGATCTCACACAGAGGTTAACTTTAGCTTCCAAATCACTTTTCGATTGTTTGTTCATTTTTTTATTTTGATGGCAACTCACTTCTTAATGCAGCTCCTGATGAAGTTTCACAACTTTGCTGTTCCAAATTATGTACTACCGTGACGAAAGGAGTTAGGTATTACTTCCTAATAAAATACGTGGTCCAGTGATGGGTTAAGAAATACAATGTAATCAGATAGATCAGTTATAATTCTTAAAGAAGCAATATTCTGTTACGGTGTTGAGAATAAAACCATTTTAAAGCAGAGTTTCTCTTTGCTCTGTGGGTTTCTTAATGAGCTGGGAGACGAGGGGTCCCTGGGGGTGGTGGACAGTGGGCCAGGCAGCTGTCACCTTTCTCCGATTTGTGTTTCAGATGGAACGGCGCTGAGCTGGTGGGCTGGAAGAGCCAACGAGACCCACACTTACTGGGGAGGATCTTTTCCCGGCGCCCACCAGTGTGCCTGTGGGTTAGAGAGGGACTGCCTGGATCCTCAGTACGGCTGTAACTGTGACGCCGACCGGGACGAATGGTGAATTGCATGTGATTTCCTCCGTGAGACGTGCTCTTGTTATTGCTTGAAGCGTAGGACAGATGTAGGTTCCGTCGCGTCCTCACAAGTTAGAGACATGTACGCTGATGAACTATGATACAAGTGACCAGAAGCCTAAAAATTACGGTCAATGAATTACTGGTTTCCTTTCTTTCTTATCTTGGTTTGTTGTTTCTCATTTTTAACCTTTTCATTATGAGCAAGGTCAAATCTATGCAAAAGTAGAGACGACAGTACTAATGAACCCCCACATGCCCATTGCCCAACCTCAACAGCCATTGCCCACGGCCAGCTTTTGGCCGTAGATATGCCCACCTCGTCACCCCATCCCAGTGATTGTGGAGAAAACCCACATATCACGTCATTTCATCTGTCAACACTTCATTGGTTCGTTGTGAAAAATTTATCACAAATCATGCACATTTTATTTCTTCAATAAGATAACCTCATTAAAGGATTAAAAGGTTTAAATTCAACCTAATTTAGTCCATTTAAGTAATCTCATGTGGACAGGACATATTTTCTAAACCAATTTCCAAAGTGTGGCCTCCAACACTCTCAACTACCAACGGGTCCACGATCACCCAGGTGTCGGGGGTGACATGTCCTCAGGTCCACGATCACCTGGGTGTTGGGGGTGACACGTCCTCAGATCCACGATCACCTGAGTGTTGGGGGTGACACGTCCTCAGATCCACGATCACCTGGGTGTTGGGGGTGACATGTCCTCAGGTCCACGATCACCTGGGTGTTGGGGGTGACACATCCTTGGTGTCACCTCTGAAAGGCGTAGTGCGTGCTTTCACAGCAAAGGCTCTGAGAAGTCCCGCATAAATACTGCTGGACCCATGGGAGTTGTCCCACGTGATCTGATGAAGCTGCTGGTCTGACTTATGGATGTTTACATGAAAAGTATCTCTCAGTGTGGCCCACACTCTGGAAATACAGAGCATCAACGGCTTAAAAATGATCTTCAAAATGGCTAAACAAGGGAATTGCCTCACATATGTAGACAATATGTGAAATCAGAAAGCTTATTATATTTGAAGATAATACTGGAATCCCCGTTGATTTTATGTTTTTACTTACAAGACAATATTTATAAAGTGAGAATGTTTTCAAATCTCTAGATTCATATTTTAATGTTTATCACCAATAAAAAAATATTTCATATAGCTCAAATGCTTCAGATACTATATTTTTATGGCACTTTTAATATGGGCCATGAACACCAAAATCACTTAAAAAAACACACAATTTGGTCAATATGATTTATTTGGCTACAGAATGTCTACAAGCTTAGGAATCAGTTCACTCAGAAATGATCTCACAGTTGTAACTGCAAGGTTTTCATTTGCTCACCTGGCATGAACAAAAGCTGGAACACATCAGTTTAAGAATATTCTGAAAGAATTTGAAAGATCTGCGGAAATGCACGTGTCAGAGACGGTGGCAGTGAAGGCCCCAGGCAGAGGTTAGCAAACTCTGGCCTGTGAACCAAGTCCTGTCCGCAACCTGATCTTCCAAAGTTCTCCTGGCACGCAGCCGCATTCTTCCTTCACGTTTTACTACGGCTGCTCTCAGTCCCACGGCTGGGTTGAGTCAAGACAGGGACCCTGTGGTCTGAAAGCCTGAAATTCTTACCATGCGGCCCTTTACAGAAAACGGTGCTGATCTACCGTGGAGAATGCCGTGCTGGAGCCAAGTCCCTGAGACTGGGAAGGGACGGGAGACCCAGACCAGAACACACGCTGGAATCGGGCGACTTCCCAAGGACCCACCTCCTGACCGTGGTCTCCAGGACGGGCAGAGGGCACCAGTCAGGACGGCCCTGGCCTGCTGGGAAGGCCAGGCTGGTGGGCAGGGATGCAGCTGCAGGGCTAAATGCCACAGGAGCAATTTAGATTCTGGAATCCTGTAGTCTAGGAGCCATGTGGACGCACCCTCTCCCAGGGGGCCCGGCCAGGGTGGTGGCCAGGCCAGGGTCAGAGGGGCCGCAGGACGGTTGGTGGACCCAGAGGAGGTAAGGAAAAAGGGCGGCCCATGACCGTCCTGCTGGACTTGCAGGCAGAAAGGGTCAGCCTGGGGACCTGGAGGCTGCAGTGGAGGGCCCTGAGCCCTCATCCAGTCTTGGACGCAGGATCCAGTGACACAGGAAGGCCCTTGTGATGCCCAGTAAGCGTGAGCCACCCCCACCCCAACCAGGGAAGCCGAGAGCCCCAGCCAGTGCCCTACAGTTGCTGGGTCTTACAGGGTCCGTGTGATGCCGACTGGGATTGGAAACGCCACCTGGGCCCGCTGAGGGTGGGCGTCTGCAGCCAGGCAGTGAGTGGAGCTTGGTCCCCTCTCCGTTCCTTTCCGTATTTTATTTTGTCCCTGAGAATCGCTGGAATGAGCGTGCACCTGCCACAAGAGCCCACCAAGGCCCCTTGACCTGCGCAGTAGAAACCTCACGGTGAGAAGACCCACATGGAAGCTCCTGAAACAGCCGCTCCCCTCCCCAGAAACGCAGAGCAGCATCTCCCAGGAGCAGTGAGGAGACCCCGCCACCCTTGCAGACCTGAAGAATGGCAGGCGGTGGTCTCAATCATTTCCCCCTGAAATCACTGATAGGGCGCCTGAAAAATCAAAACCGACGATGCTGGAAGATGAGGGATCCTGAGGATTAAATAAATCACTGATAGGGCGCCTGAAAAATCAAAACCGACAATGCTGGAAGATGGGGGATCCTGAAGATTAAATTAAGGGGCCTCATCAGAGCGGTGTGATAGGTGCGGTGCCTTTACTAAAACAGTGGCTCTTGATTCAGCAAAACGTTATTCTCAACATCAGTAGGGAAGGGCCCTTGAAATCCCTTTGCGTCTCGCCCCGGCCGTGCTGACCCGCTCCGTCTGTGAGGCCACCTCAGAGCACTGTCCTGGCAGCTCAGGGAAGAGGCCACGCTAGCCCGACGAGAACGCCAGTGGGAAGGACTCTGGAGGCAGCCACAGGGCGTCAATTACCTGGGCACCTGCCCCTGCCCATTGCGGGCCGGGCTTTTGTGGGCCCACCAACTCGTGGATTTGGGTGAGCACAGCAGCGACCCATTGCTGAAGCAGCTGGGGACTCAGGATGGACGCAAAGGTGGCCCGAGGGCTTGGACAAGTCCTGGTGCAGGAGAGGCAGAGCCCTGTCGGCCACAGCCATGTCCACCCCAGAGATGCTCCCCAGGGCTCACACCTGGCCCGTGGGAGGCTCGCTGGGGCCGCTGGTGGAGGAGGAGCCTGGGGTCAGCCTTGCGTGGTGCAGAGGAAGGAGCAGGCACTGCGGGTCCAGGGGCACCTCCTGAGTGGGGCGAAGGAACGTGCCCCCCACCCCACCCCCCAAGGGCAGAGCAGTGCGCACAGCCAGACCCCAGTCCTGAAGCAGGTGTGGAAGGACACGTTTCCCTAGACACCACACGTGTCCCTTCGGCGAGGATGAGCAGGAACCGCCGGCGGGTGGGCAGCTGCTGGTCAGTGCCCAGGAAGGTGCGAGTCTGGAAGTAACCTGTGGGGGAGGCCTTCGGGGCCTGCAGGGCGTGTGGGGCCTGTGGGGGCTGCGGGGGCTGCGGTCTCCTCATGGAGCCGAGGCTGAGGCTGCGAGACCAAGAGCCCCGTCTGCAGAGCAGGCCAGCCTCAGTCCTCGGACACCCGGGGCTGCACCGCCCACGTTCCCTGGACATAGAGGTCAGGGCGAAGTGAACGCTTTGGCAGCGTGGACCCCACCCACCCGGAGAGGCGGGATTCGGCCTCTGGGGCCCTGATCTGTGTCCGGTTATGACTGACCTCAGGAGTTGTGCCTGCAGGTGGCTTCTGGCCGTGGAGGCTGCAGCCTGCGTGGGATGGCAGAGGCCGCTCATCAGCCCACAGTCCTCAGTGCACGGGAGCTGCTGCCCACGCAGCCTTGGGACCGACGGTCACTGGGAAGCTGCCCTCATGCAGTGTTCCATGGTGCATGCTCCCTGGGACCCTGCTGGGTGTCGGGATCGGTAGCAAAGGAGGGAGCTGATGAATCTGCTGAAGACCCCAGCGCTGACACGGGAGCCATGGGTTAGCCAGTAAGGATCGCTCGGCTGTGACGCTGAAGTCAGCCGCAGGGCAGAGGAGATGCAATCTGGACACAAGCGCGCCCGGGCAGCGTGAAGGACGGACTGTAGCAGACACGGCCAGGGATGCCCAGAGGGCCCGTGCACGCCAGGGACAGCCTCAACCCAGCAACCCACAGCATGCGAGGGAAGGACTGGCGTGCACGGGGATTCTCCACTGTCGCGCAGTGTGTCTGCCAGTCTGACATTGGTCAAAATAAAAGATCAAAAACTTGTAAAATGACTCAGAGGTGTGTGGTGTGTGTGGAGGCGTCGGTGTGAAGAAACAATCAAATGACCAAGGAGCGTCCAGAGACAGGTGCACAGTCCTGTGGGCAGCACCAGGGAGTGTGGAAAGTTTGGTCTTTTTAATAAATGAAGCCGGGTCCACTAGATATCCACGTGCAAGGAGTAAACCTTTATCTTTACTTCACAGCACATAAAGATCAATTCCAGTTGGATTTCAGATCAAATATGAAAGGCAAAAGAATAACAATTCTAGAAGAAAGCACCAGAAAGCATCCCCGATCCAGATCTCCAAGGGTTCTAATTCCATCTTGTAATTCCAAGCGAGTTCTGTCTCCTCTGCCTCCCACCTGCCTCTCAACCTCCGTCTCTCTCTCACTCTATTTCAATATAGACACACATAAGTATCCGGGTCCTGAATCATTGCAGAGTCCATTTTGCAGACATGATGCTCCTTTAACCTCAGATATTTCGTCCTGTATTTCTCAAAAGCAAAGCTGTTTTCTTACATAACCAGAGTCCAAAAATCAAAATCAGGAAATTCATATTGATCCAGTGCTATTTTGTAACCCATAATTTGTATTTACATTTCTCTAATTATTCCCATAATGCCCCATTACTGTTGATGTTAATTTGACAGTTTGGTTCAGATGACATCTGCCAGATTCCCCACTATGAATGATCATTTTTGCATTTGTGATCAATAGTGTTTTGTTCAGGGATGCAGGAAACCACGGTCTTACTCTCTTATGCCTCAGATTCAGCCCACTTATTTTAGCATCCATTAATTAATCTTGCCTGAATCAATTATTACTGATTGTTGTTCAGATGGTGGTGTTTTTGTTGTTGTTGTTTGTTTTGTTTCAGTAACACTGTTCCTCGTATGCACGTTCCTCAGTCGACATTCCGACTGTCGGGGTCTCTCCCCCTCTTCATAACGTGTCCTGTCTCCTGTCCTGACGTCATCTGGGGCTGCAGCTGTCCCAGGCGAGGCGGGTTTCAGCCGTGTCCTCCTGCCAGGCCCCATCCTCCTCTGAGCACTTTCTTACATTTTACCCAACGGGTTCCAGGCGCATCCTGCTCTAAGCTCGTCCTTCCTGGAGAAGATTCTTTTCCTTTGGTGCATCTTCTGTTAAATTCAGCCCTAAACAATTGTATCTCCCATTCTGGTGTTGTAAACCGAGTTATCATTCTGTCTTCTAACTGGTTATTATTTAGTTTAAGTCCCAGCTATTTATCTTTGTTTTTATTGCGTTTGCTTTTGGGTTCTTGGTCATGAAATCTTTGCCTAAGCCAATGTCTAGAATGTTTTTTCTGATGTTGTCTTCTAGAATTTTTACAGTTTCAGGTCTTACATTTAAGTCCTTGATTATTGGTGTATGTGAAAGCATGGTCTCATCACATCCGGTTCCACTGAACTCTTTCTTCTTGCCCATTTGGTGAGACACTCACTGTCTTTAGGGCTGAGGCACTTAGAGGGTATACATGTGAATGTCACGCATGTAGATACCATGTACGCCTCAATAAAGACACTGATCACATGCACGTGTATATTTATGGAATCACATCAAGAATGTGTCTTCATAATTATCATCCAGAACATTTTATGAGAAATGGATGTTAACATTCATCAAAGGTTTTTCCAGCATTTATGCAAGTAATCAAATGATTTTTCTCCTTAGATATCTTAATTCGATAAAACATATTAATGATTTCCTAATACTGAAACTGGAATAGATCACTGGCCATATTGTGTCTTTCTTTGTGTGGAATTACATTCTTCACGCACCGATAATACAGCTAGAAGGTTTGTGTCAACGTTCGCAGGTGGCCAGTCTGTGCATTCCTTTTTCTTCCCGTCATTATCAGATTTAGGTGTCAAGGTCACACTTGCTTCATAGAATTGGGATGTTTTCCTTCATTTCAGTGCTCTGGAAGAATTTTTCTTTTTTTGGAGCATTGGGACTATTAGATTTTTGAAGTTTTACTAGACTCTCTCTGTGAATCCACCTTAACCAGGGACTTCTGTGGCACATTTTCTTGATACATTTCTGTTTTGTTTCTACAGAATTGAATACACTAAACTACATAAACCCAGTGGAATCAATTTCATTAAACTTAATTTTCCTAGTAAATTATCTTTTCACTAGTAACAAGATAAATTCAGGGCCAGGCGCAGTGGCTCAC
>NW_012106197.1:337785-339540 GCF_000951045.1 Mandrillus leucophaeus
GTCCTCATAGCTTAGCTGCCACTTATGCGTGAAAACATACGATGTTTGGTTTTCTGCTCCTGAGTTACTTCACTTAGCATAATAGTCTCCAATCCCATGCAGGTTACCGTGAATGCCATTAATTCATTCCTTCTTATGGCTGAGTGTATTCCATCATGTATGTACATATGCCATAGTTCCTTTATCCATTCCTTCTTATGGCTGAGTGTATTCCATCGTGTATGTACATACGCCACAGTTCCTTTACCCACTTGTTGATTGATGGGCACCTGGGTTGCTTCCACATTTTTGCAGCTGTGAATTGTGCTGCTGTAAACATAGGTGTGCAAGTAGCTTTTTTGAATAATGACTTACTTTCCTTTGCATAAATACCAGTAGTGGGATTGCTGGATCAAATGGCAGTTCTACTTTTAGTTCTTTAAGGAATCTCCACACTGTTTTCCATAGAGAGTGTACTAGTTTACATTCCCACCAGCAGTGTAGAAGTGTTCTCTTTTCGCCACATCCATGCCAACATCTGTTATTTTTTGATTTTTTGATTATGGCCATTCTCGAGGGAGTAAGGTAGTATCACATTGTGGTTTTGATTTGTATTTCCCTGGTCATTAGGGATGTTGAGCATTTTTTCATGTTTGTTGGCCATTTGTGTATCTTCTTTTGAGAATTATCTGTTCGTGTTGTTAGCCCACTTTTTGATGGGATTGTTCATATTTTTTTCTTGCTAATTTGTTTGAGTCCATTATAGATTCTGGATATTAATCTTTTGTCAGACGTATAGATTGTGGAGATTTTCTCCCACTCTGTGGGTTGTCTGTACTCTGCTGACTGTTCCTTTTGCTGTGCAGACACTCTTTAGTTTAATTAAGTCTCAGCAATTTATCTTCATTTTTATAGCATTTGCTTTTTGGTTCTTGGTCATGAAATCTTTGCCTAAGCCAATGTCTAGAAGGGTTTTTCCGATGTTATCTTCTAGAATTTTTATAGTTTTAGGTCTTAGATTTAAGTCCTTGATCCATCTTGAGTTGATTTTTATATAAGGTGAGAGATGAGGATCCAGTTTCATTTTCTACATGTGGCTAGCCAGTTATCCCAGCACTGTTTGTTGAATAGGGTGTCATTTCCCCACTTTATGTTTTTGTTTGATTTGTCAAAAATCAGTTGGTTATAAGTATTTGGGTTGATTCTTAGTTCTCTATTCTGTTCCATTGGTCTATGTGCCTATTTTTATACCAGTACCATGCTGCTTTGGTGAATATAGCATTATAGCATAGTTTGAAATCAGGTAATGTGATGCCTCCAGATTTGTTCTTTTTGCTTAGTATTGCTTTGGCTTTGCATGCTCCTTTTTGGTTCCATATGAATTTTAGGACTTTTTTTTCTAGTTCTGTGAAGAATGATGGTGGTATTTTGATGGGAATTGCATTGAGTTTGTAGATTGCTTTTGGCAGTATGGTCATTTTCACAATATTGATTCTACCCATCCATGAGCATGGGATGTGTTTCCATTTGTTTGTATCATCTGTGATTTCTTCCAGCAGTGTTTTGTAGTTTTCTTTGTAGAGGTCTTTCACCTCCTTGTTAGGTGTATTCCTAAGTATTTTACTTATTTATTTATTTATTTATTTATTTATTGCTATTTTGAAAGGGGTTGAGATCTTGATTTGATTTTCAGCTTGGTAGCTGTTGTTGTATAGCAGAGCTACTGATCTGTGTACATTCATTTTGAATCCTGAAACTGCTGAATTCATTTATCAG
>NW_012106197.1:339907-340437 GCF_000951045.1 Mandrillus leucophaeus
CTGAAACCTCCGTCTCCTGGGTTCAAGCAATTCTCCTGGCTCAGCCTCCCAAGTAGCTGGAACTACAGGTGCACGCCACCACGCCCTGCTAATTTTTTTTGTATTTTTAGTGGAGATGGGGTTTCACCATGTTGGCCAGGGTGGTCGCAATCTCTTGACCTCATGATCCACCTGGCTTGGCCTCCGAAAGTGCTGAGATTACAGGCGTGAGCCACCGCGCCCAGCCCAATTTGTAGTCTGTTATCCCTCACCCTCTTCCCACCCTTTCCCCCAAGTCCTCAAAGTCCATTGTATCATTCTTATGCTTTTGCGTCCTCATAGCTTAGCTGCCACTTATGCGTGAAAACATACGATGTTTGGTTTTCTGCTCCTGAGTTACTTCACTTAGCATAATAGTCTCCAATCCCATGCAGGTTGCCGTGGATGCCATTAATTCATTCCTTCTTATGGCTGAGTGTATTCCATCATGTATGTACATACGCCATAGTTCCTTTATCCATTCCTTCTTATGGCTGAGTGTATTCCATCAT
>NW_012106197.1:340487-342146 GCF_000951045.1 Mandrillus leucophaeus
CATTCCTTCTTATGGCTGAGTGTATTCCATCATGTATGTACATACGCCATAGTTCCTTTATCCATTCCTTCTTATGGCTGAGTGTATTCCATCATGTATGTACATACGCCACAGTTCCTTTATCCACTTGTTGATTGATGGGCACCTGGGTTGCTTCCACATTTTTGCAGCTATGAATTGTGCTGCTGTAAACATAGGTGTGCAAGTAACTTTTTTGAATAATGACTTACTTTCCTTTGCGTAGATACCAGTAGTGGGATTGCTGGATCAAATGGCAGTTCTACTTTTAGTTCTTTAAGGAATGTCCACACTGTTTTCCATAGAGAGTGTACTAGTTTACATTCCCACCAGCAGTGTAGAAGTGTTCTCTTTTCGCCACATCCATGCCAACATCTGTTATTTTTTGATTTTTTGATTATGGCCATTCTCGAGGGAGTAAGGTGGTATCACATTGTGGTTTTGATTTGTATTTCCCTGGTCATTAGTGGTGTTAAGCATTTTTTCATATGTTTGTTTGCCATTTGTGTATCTTCTTTTGAGAATTGTCTATTTGTGTCGTTAGCCCACTTCTTGATGGAATTGTTCATTTTTTTTCTTGTTAATTTGTTTGAGTCCATTATAGATTCTGGATATTAATCTTTTGTCAGACGTATAGATTGTGGAGATTTTCTCCCACTCTGTGGGTTGTCTGTTTACTCTGCTGACTGTTCCTTTTACCGTGCAGACACTCTTTAGTTTAATTAAGTCCCAGCTTAATTAAATAAAATTAAATGAAGATAAATAAAAATTTATCTTCATTTTTATTGCATTTGCTTTTTGGTTCTTGGTCATGAAATCTTTGCCTAAGCCAATGTCTAGAAGGGTTTTTCCGATGTTGTCTTCTAGAATTTTTATAGTTTTAGGTCTTAGATTTAAGTCCTTGATCCATCTTGAGTTGATTTTTATATAAGGTGAGAGATGAGGATCTAGTTTCATTTTCTACATGTGGCTAGCCAGTTATCGCAGCACTGTTTGTTGAATAGGGTGTCATTTCCCCACTTTATGTTTTTGTTTGATTTGTCAAAAATAAGTTGGTTATAAGTATTTGGGTGGATTCTTAGTTCTCTATTCTGTTCCATTGGTCTATGTGCCTATTTTTATACCAGTACCGTGCTGCTTTGGTGAATAGAGCATTACAGCATAGTTTGAAATCAGGTAATGTGATGCCTCCAGATTTGTTCTTTTTGCTTAGTATTGCTTTGGCTTTGCATGCTCCTTTTTGGTTCCATATGAATTTTAGGACCTTTTTTTCTAGTTTTGTGAAGAATGATGGTGGTATTTTGATGGGAATTGCGTTGAGTTTGTAGATTGCTTTTGGCAGTACGGTCATTTTCACAATATTGATTCTACCCATCCATGAGCATGGGATGTGTTTCCATTTGTTTGTGTCATCTGTGATTTCTTCCAGCAGTGTTTAGTAGTTTTCTTTGTAGAGGTCTCTCACCTCCTTGTTAGGTGTATTCCTAAGTATTTTACTTATTTATTTATTTATTTATTTATTTATTTATTTATTTATTTATTGCTATTTTGAAAGGGGTTGAGATCTTGATTTGATTTTCAGCTTGGTAGCTGTTGTTGTATAGCAGAGCTACTGATCTGTGTACATTCATTTTGAATCCT
>NW_012106197.1:343036-344794 GCF_000951045.1 Mandrillus leucophaeus
TGCTGCTTGTTATTGGTCTTTTCGGGGTTTCTCATTCTTCCTGATTTAAGCTAGGAGGGTTGTATCCTTCCAGGAATTTATCCATCTCCTCAAGTTTTCTAGTTATGTGCATAGTAGCCTTGAATGCTCTTTTGTATTTCTGTGGTATAGGTTGTAATATCTTCCATTTCATTTCTAATTGAGCTTCTTTGGATTTTCTCTCTTCTTTTGGTTAATCTTGCTAATGGTTTATCCATTTTATTTATCTTTTCAAAGGACTAGCTTTTTGTTTCATTTATCTTTTGTTTTTTTTTTATTTCAATTTTATTTAATTCTGCTCTGATTTTGGTTATTTCCTTTCTTCTGTTGGTTTGGGTGTGGTTTGTTCTTGTTTCTCTATTTCCTTGAGGTGTAACCTTGGATTGTCTATTTATTTGTGTTCTTTCAGACCTTTTGATGTAGGCATTTAAGGCTATGACCTTTCCTCTTAGCACCGCCTTTGCTGTATCCCAGAGGTTTTGATAAGTTGCGTCACTATTATCATTCAGTTCAAAGAATTTTTTAATTCCCATCTAGATTTCATTGTTCACCCAGTGATCATTCAGAAGCAAGTTTCTTAATTTCCATGTGTTTGCCTGGTTTCGAAGGTTCCTTTTGGAGTTGATTTCCAGTCTTACTCCCCTGTAGTCTAAAGTACTTGATATAATTTTGATTTTCTTAAATTTAGTAAGACTTGTTTTGTGGCCTATCGTATGGTCTATCTTGGAGAAAGTTCCGTGTGCCGATGAACAGAATGTACATTCTGCAGTTGTTGGGGAGAATGTTCTACAAATATCTGTCAAGTCCATTTGGTCCAAGTTATAGTTTAAATTCATTGTTTCTTTGTTGACTCTCTGTCTTGATGACCTGTCTAGTGCTGTCAGTGGAGTATGGACGTCTCCCACTATTACAGTGTTGCTGTCTATTCCATTTCTTAGGTCTGGTAGTAATTGTTTTATCAATTTGGAAGCTCCAGTGTTAGGTGGACATATATTTAGTATTGTGATACTTTCCTGTTGGACAGGGCCTTTTGTCATTATATAATGTCCCTCTTTGTCTTTTTTAACTGCTCTTGCCTTAAAGTTTGTTTTGTCTTTTATAAGAACAGCCAGTCCTGATAGCTATTGGTGTCCATTTGCATGGAATGTCTTTTTCCACCCCTTTACCTTAAGTTTATGTGAGTCCTGATGTGTTAGGTGAGTCCCTTGAAGGCAGCAGATACTTGATTGGCAAATTCTTACCATTCTGCAATTCTGTACCTTTTAAGTGGAGTAGTTAGGCAATTTACATTCAACATTAGTATTGAGATGTGAGATACTATTCCATTCATCGTGCTATTTGTTGCCTGTATACCTTGATTTTTTAAATTATATTTTTGTTTTATAGGTCCTATGAAATTTATATTTTAAAGAGGTTCTGTTTTGATGTGTTTCTAGAGTTTGTTTCAGGATTTAGAGCTCCTTTTAGCAGTTCTTTTAGTGCCATCTTGGTAGTGGTGAGTTCTCTTAGCATTTGTTTGTCTGAAAAAGGCTGTATCTTTCCTTCATTTATGAAGCTTAGTTTCACTGGATACAAAATTCTTTGCTGATAGTTGTTTTGCCTAAGAAGACTGAAAATAGGGCCCCAGTCCCTTCTGCTGAGAAGGTTTCTGCTGAGAAATCTGCTGTTAATCTGATAGGTTTTCCTTTATAGGTTACCTGGTGCTTTTGCCCCATAGCTTTTAAGATTCTTACCTTCGCC
>NW_012106197.1:345169-359352 GCF_000951045.1 Mandrillus leucophaeus
TATCTGGAGGTCTAGGTCTCTAGCAAGGCTGGAGAAGTTTTCCTTGATTATTCCCCCAAATATGTTTTCCAAACTTTTAGATTTGTCTTCTTCCTCAGGAATGCCAATTATTCTTAGGTTTGGGCATTTAACATAATCCCAAACTTCTTGGAGGCTTTGTTCCTTTTTTTAAATTATTTTTTCCTTGTCTTTGTTTGATTGGGCTAATTTAGAAACTTTGTCTTTGAGCTCTGAGTTCTTTCTTCTGCTTGTTCGATTCTACTGCTGAGACTTTCCAGACATTTTGCATTTCTCTAAGTGTATCCTTTATTTCCTGAAGTTGTGGTTGTTTTTTATTTATGCTATATTTCACTGAAGATTTCTCCCCTCATTTCTTGTATCGTTTTTTGATTTCCCTGAATTGGACTTCACTTTTCTCTGTTGCCTCCTTGATTACCTTAATAATTGACCTTCTGAATTGTTTTTCAGGTAAATCAGGGATTTCTTCTTGGTTTGGATCCATTCCTGGTGAGCTAGTGTGATTTTTGGGGGGTGGTTAAGGAACCTTGTTCTGTCATATTATCAGAATTGTTTTCCTGGTTCCTTCTCATTGGGGCAGGCTATGTCAGAGGGAAGATCTGGGGCTCAAGGCTGCCATTCAGAGTCTTTTGACTCACGGGGCATTCCCTTGATGTAGTACTCTCCCCCTCTTCCTATGGATGTGGCTTCCTGAGAGCCCAACTGTAGCGATTGTTTTCTCTTTTCTGGATCTAGCCACCCAGCAAGTCTACCAGGCTCCAGGCTTGTACTGGGGGTTGTCTGCTCAGACAATGTGAACCGTTTTCAGGTCTCTCAGCCATGGATACTAGCGCCTGCGCTGGTGGAGTTGGCAGGAGCTGAAATGGACTCTGTGAGGGTCTTTAGTTTTGGTTAACGCACTATTTTCATGCTGGTTGGCCTCCTGCCAGAAGGTGGCGCTTTCCAGAGAGCATGGGCTGTGGTGGGATGGAGAGGCTCTGCTGGTGGGCAGGGCCCTAGAACTCCCAAGAGTATATGCTGTTTGTCTTCAGCTACCACAGTGGGTAGGGAAGGAGCATCAGGTGGGAGTGAGGCTGGCATGTCTGAGCTCAGACTCTCCTTGGGCAGGTCTTGCTGCGGCTGCTGATTTTGCTTCCTAAAGAGCCTTGGTCTGCCATTTGTGTGAAGGTACTGACACAGCTCTGCCTCCACGTTAGGCTGTGACTCCAGCATCCAGGAGGGTAGTGGAGTGTGTCCTTGTCACTCCCGCAAATGGGCTGTGACTGCTGTGACAGCCTGACCACCACCTGCTCACAGTCCACCCTCTGCGTCCGCTGGTAGATGAAAAATATCAGAGAAGAAAACAATGAAGACAACAATACAACAAGGCCTGGCATGGTGGCTCACGCCTGTAATCCCAGCACTTTGGGAGGCCGAGGTGGGCAGATCGCCTGAGGTCGGGAGTTCGAGACCAGCCTGACCAACATGGAGAAACCTCGTCTCTACTAAAAATACAAAATTAGCCAGGCGAGGCAGAGGTTGCAGTGAGCTGAGATCATGCCATTACGCTCCAGCATGGGCAATAAGAGCAAAACTCCATCTCACAAAATACAAAACAAAAACAAAATACAACAATAACGTAATGCAAATAAAAAAGTAATACAGTATAACAGCTATTCACATGGCATTTACGTCACATTGGGCGTCATGAGTGATCCATGGATGCTCTAGATGGCGAGATGGGCGCAGGTTGCAGCAAATGCTACATTCTTACCAGGGACTTGGACGTCTGCTGGCTTTGCTGCCCTCCACTCCTGATCCCTGCTTGGTACCCAGGGGCGCTCTTTCTGTTGTCTGTTGGTGGCAGGCCTCTGTCCTCTCACCACACCCTTTCAAAATCACTCTGTGTCTCTGATATGTAGAGTGTGCTGTTGTGTCTTGCTTTGGGGGGTCAAATTTAAAACCTTTTGACTTTCAAAAGGTGAGTTGAGCCCATTAGCATTTATTATTAAAACTCATATGTCTGGGTTCAACACCATCATATTATTCTATGGAATAGTTATTATGCAAATTATTGTGTTTGCTGTTTCTTTCTTACATGGTGTATATTTCTCTGGTCTTTAAAAAAATTTTAGTATTTAAGGAGTATTGCTTTCTACCTTTATAGTTATTTATTTTAAGATGAGTTTATTCTACTGTTCTTTCATCTAATCCATTGCTATTTGGCTCATAGGCTTTAATTTTTCCTTCACTGCTGAGCCCTCAGTGCTGCTCAGCCCTGTCTCCCTCTCCTCCCTCCTCCCTGTTGCATCCTCTCCGTTCTGCAAGAATAAAACTAACCACGCCCACAGGTATCCCACTGACACCAACCATGCATGTGGCCAGCTCTGTGTCACTCTTAGGTCTGCAATTAAACATCCTCCATCCTCACGGGTATTAGTTCTGCTGGAGTTGCCCAGTTATCTCCCGGTTGGCTGCTGTTCATGCTCCAGTAGATTCTTCAAAGGCAGAGCAGATGCCTCTGGGTGTAGAATCCCTGCAGCCCTGGGGAGCACCCGCCTCGTATTGTGACCTGGCATCCAAAGGGAGGTGACTGGATGTAAAGCCCTTGGTTCATGTTTCCTTCACACTTTTGAAAATAATCTTCTACCATTACCTTGATGTATGTTATTTTGGAGAAATCTGAGGCCCTTGTACATTATTTCACCTTTTTGACCTGAAACTCTGGTCATTTTTTCCTTGTGTGTTTTTTTGTTTGTTTGTTTGTTTTTTGAGATGGAGTCTCGCTCTGTCGCCCAGGCTGGAGTGCAGTGGCACCATCTCGGCTCACTGCAAGCTCCGCCTCCCAGGTTCACGCCGTTCTCCTGCCTCAGCCTCCCAAGTAGCTGGGATTACAGGCACCCGCCACCACGCCTGGCTTATTTTTTGTATATTTAGTAGAGACGGGGTTTCACCGTGTTAGCCAGGATGGTCTTGAACTCCTGACCTCATGATCCGCCCGCCTCGGCCTCCCAAACTTCTGGGATTACAGGCGTGAGCCACTGTGCCCAGCCCTTTCCTTGTGTTTTAAGTCTAACACTTCTACTAGGATAAACCGCAGAGTTGATTGTTCCAGGTCAAGTTCCTCTGTGTGTGCGGCTCAGGTCTTCCTCTGCTTTCAGAAAGCCTTGTTGGGTTATAGTTTTAAATATTAGTTCTGTTTTATTTTTTCTTTATCTCCAGTTACATATAAATTAGGTTTTCTTTGTCTTTCTTCTATTTCCACTACTTTCTGGTTCATATTGATTTTTTATTTATCTGATTTTCCTTCTTTGAGTTGCTTGTTTTTGCTTTTATCCAATGACCTTTATTACGTTTTTATCTGAATCTGTTCTCTCTTGGGCATGTTGTAATTGTTCCTCATTTTCTATGGTTTTGTGGTTTTCTTGGGTTTATTTTGTAATTTCTGTTCCCTTGCTTGCTTTCTTCCGGATGGTTGGTCCATGTTTCTTCTTAGTTTGTGAATTTCAGATTCAAAGTACCTTGTCACACCTTCTTATGCTTGTTTAAAGACATTTAAGTCCGTTTGGAAGATTCTGTTGTGTTTTTTTCACTCATTGCTGGCGTCCCAGGGAGATTTCCACCCAGGTGGTTTTCACTTTGTTTTGTTTTACATTTATGGAGACGGTGTCTTTGCATCTCTGTGGGCAGGGCTGGTTGTAGAAAATGGTTGACATCTGGGTCCTGGGTCACGGGCACCGCTTCAGTCAGCATGGTCCTTGCGTGGAGTCCTGTGTAAGGGGAAGGGTTATGTGGCCGTCATTAGTTTTTCACAATTTCCTTTTCCTGGTGGGATCCTAGAGTTTCTCTCTAACATCCCTTCCATTATACCACATGGTTTCCAAAGGGCACTTCCCTTTCCATCCTCCCTCCCCCAGACTCTTGTCTTGGCAAAGCCACCTTCTTGAGCGCGTGAGTGTGCCCAGCCCCTTCCTGTAGCCAGTGCCCCGATCTATGTACCGTTTTCCAGTATTTTCACCCTCAAGTGGACTTTCTCTTGGGCAGTGATTTTAGATCAGTTCTAGGTTCCCTTTTCTCTTTCACATGCATTCCCTCCAAGCTGCCCTGTCTCTGCCAAGGTCTGCGGCGGGGTCTGGGCCCGATTCACTGTCTGCACCGTCTGTGTGTGCACAGCAGCCGTGTGGGGCTCCTCTCCCAGCTTTGCGGGCCGTGTGGCTCTGGGGGCTATTCTCTAGCCTTTTGTTCTCTGTTTCTGTCTTGGAGGACACCTTGGGAGTTTCCCTGTCTCGCCAGCACTGTTGGGGCACCTTCCGCTGCTGCAGCTGACATTTGACATTAGTTTCATTGGCTGTATTAATGCTTCAGAAAAATCTGGGGAATTCACAGTTTTACAGCACTGAGTCTTCCAACTCTTGAATATTCCCTCAGTAACCTTTGTATAGCGCTCAGTGTAGAGGTCTCACGTGCCTTCGTTGGTTTTACTCCTGGGGGTTTGTGTTTTGGATGCTACTGAGAGCCAAGTCGCTTTGCACTTCATGTTCGCCGAGTTGGTGTTGCTGGTGTATGGAAACACAGTCTGTTTTCGTGTCATTGATTTTTTATCCATTGGCCCTGCTAGACTCATATTAATTTTTATGGTCTGTAAATTATTTTGTATTTTCTACATATATAATATCCATAATTATTGTAATTTTGGTTTTTCCTTTACAATCATAATATTCTAGTTATTAAGTTAGATGGGTACATTGGTGTTTTTTATGTTCTCATTTAAGCCATTTAAATGCCTGAGATGTTTCTCATAAAGTAAAATTTTAATTGATCAAGAAAGTTTTTGGTGATGATATATTTTTCTGTAAGTCACATTTCTCATAAGAAAGTAAAAACTGCTCCATTCACTTGGAGCTGTCTTCAGATTTGGCCCTAAGAATGGTTCTAGGCCGGGCGCAGTGGCTCAAACCTGTAATCCCAGCACTTTGGGAGGCTGAGACGGGCGGATCACGAGGTCAGGAGATCGAGACCATCCTGGCTAACCCGGTGAAACCCCGTCTCTACTAAAAAATACACACACAAAAAAACTAGCTGGGTGAGGTGGCGGCGCCTGTAGTCCCAGCTACTCAGGAGGCTGAGGCAGGAGAATGGCGTAAACCCGGGAGGCAGAGCTTGCAGTGAGCTGAGATCGGCCACTGCACTCCAGCCTGGGCGAAAAAAAAAAAAAAATGGTTCTGAATGATTTTGTTGTGGGCAGTGGTAACATTTCTGTTCTTCTAGTAAATGTTAGAGTTGGCCAGACATTTCTCCACGTTCCTCCTTTCCAGTGTTTAAAAATATCCCTTAACATTTTCTGTAGTTTAGGAGTGTCTATGAAGGAAGTTTAAATGCCGTCTTCTTGGATTCTGGAGACCTCTGGAAACCTGTGGCAGCTTCACTGTGTCTGTGTCTGTCTTGCAGTGAAACCTGCAAGGAGAACATAGAGGAGTCAGGCGTGGCTGTGAACCAGCAGTTTTCAGTGAGCCTGGCAAATCTATCGTGAATCCCCTGAATGAAGCAGGGAGTTTGCACTCACATGACAATGTAGAAGGCCACTCTTCCCCGCAGCTGAGCAGTAGCAGCTTCCAAACCAACGCTGACCAAAGACATATTAGTATTTCATCACCTGTCTCCACACATATGCATCCACTGAGCTACATTTACTTATTCTCAGCACTCTACATACATTGCTGACATTAAACTCTTAATAAAAGGCATGCATTCTGCAAGGTTATGCTTAAAAACTTCAAGGTTTGACCTTGAATGACCAGAAGCTCTGCATTTCCCGGGAGTGTTCCTGGCCTCCCGGGACTTGGGTGTTTGTGCTGTCAGAGACGGACGGTCAGACAGTGATTAACGTGGCTGCTCTCTACCACCTCAGAGACGTCCCAGGCTGGCCCCTCACACTCCCCATAAGCCGTGCTCCTGGTGCCTGCTCTCTAGTATTCCGAAATCAAGCTTTAATAGACTGGGAAAATCTGTGTTGTATCTTCCTTGTTACCAAAAAGAAGTAGAAGCTTAACTTAGTAAAGCAGTGGATTGTTGAGGTTAAATTTGGCAAATGATCCAGTTCCTTCACTGTCTTACTGTTTATATTTTAATTTTTATTCCTTTGTATCTCAGTATATGCACTAAATATAGCGGACATACTATTGATAATGTAAGAGGAAATGTTTAAGACAATTTTAAGTTTAATCTGAAATAAAACATTTAAGCCATAATTTTAAGCTTAATCTGAAATAAAATGCTTAATTTTGTTAACTGTGATAACATTTTTTTCTGTTAAATGAGGAACTTTTAGTTGCATAAAAAAATAGGAATAGCCACACATTCAGCACCTTGGCCCTTTCTTCCAAATCTACATGGAGGCAGAATTGGCAGCATCTGAACGGTAGAAATGGCTTTATTTCTCCCTGTGGATTCAGGGTATTTCTGGTTCAAATCAGATTCTCTATGGTCTATAAATCAGAAATCCACATGAAAGTGAAGTCCATCATAAAATCGCAAAGATGCAGCAAAAATGTAAACAATGCCCTTATTTGGGAAATATGGACACCAGCCAGAGAGGCGGCGGTGGCAGCCGGGGGCCAGGCTCTCCGCCCCATCCCAGCCGTCTCTGCATTTCTCCTAGAGATGCTCATTTATCTCCAGCACACACTCAGTTTTATAAAGCCATTCATAGCAGGAATGAGTGCGCAAACATCCCGGGAACTGGGGGTCGCCAGGGCAAGGATCACACCTGTCACCTGTGGGAAGAGAGAGTGGGCAGTTCAGGTTGGAAGAAACCTCTAGGGACAGGTATTGACTGAGCGCTCACTCTCAGATCATCCCACTGATTAAAGTTTAGAGAGTATTGCATTGCATTGGATTCCCAACTCGGTTTCAAATCAGTTTTTTTTTTTTAGTTATAAAAGTCAATAAAGAAGGACAAAGCAAACACAAGGTAGCTTTCTAAAATAATAATAATTAAAATAAAAATCTGAATGAAAGTCATTTTTTATTGATGTATTACATAGACTACTATATTTTATTAATACTTAACAATCCCCCTCACTTAGTTGCCCACAAGGCATGTAACACTGCATTCGTGCAGCATTTGTTATTATTTATTATTTATTTAGCAGTATTTATTCGTACTCCGACATTTAGAAGCACAATCTGCCACTCATTTCTGCTGAAGCTGTGATCTCGGGCTGGCAGATGGCCACCTTCAGAGTCTGCTGCCTGCCTTCTCTGTGGTCCCCATGTGGACAAAAGGACGCATCAAGGGTGTTACTGGGCCTGGCATTTGGGTGGTGGCCCCGCCAGGCCTGGCATGTCCCTGCAGGTGGAGCTGGGTAATCCTGGCCCTGCCCAGCGTCACACGGTGTCTTTTCCCCCAGGACGAGCGACGTGGGCGTGCTTTCCCACCGCGAGCACCTGCCAGTCACACAGATCGTCATCACCGACGCGGACCGCCCGGGCTCGGAGGCAGCTTACAAGCTGGGACCACTGCAGTGCCAGGGAGACGGTAGGTAGCGCCCACACCTCTCTCCTGACAGCGACTGTCCGCGCAAAGACCGCTCCATGGGGACAGTTGATGGAAAATGAGGAGTTATGTGCCTTTTTAAAATTAGGGAAGTGACGCACGCCGCGTGGCTGTTACTCAGTGGTTGGTCTAAGGTGTTACCGGGAGAGGCAAGGGGAGCCCTGAGAAGCCTCCCCATCAGCTGGAAACATCCCAGGCATCAGCTAAGGGAAACACCCCTGCGAGTGTGTGCAGCACGCCCTGCGAGAGAAGCTTCCGCAGACTCCACGGGCGTCATCTGTCCACGGACCCAGCCTCCTGTCTCCATCGCTTGGTCAGGGAACTGGGGCCTGAAACCAGTCATGCATTCGGCTTCTCACTACCAGGATGGCGGGATCAGAACATTGGCTGGAAACAAGCTAACCAAGTGCATTTCGCTTTTTCACTTCTTGATTTCTGCAACTCTAGCGCGCTCTCTCGCTCTCTCGCTCTCTCTCTCTCTCCCTCTTTTTTAACAGTGGCTCCTGTGATTTCATCTTCTCACAATATTTGCAACCTAAAGCAATATTTTTAAATGTAATTGCAGCTTTCATGGTCACTATGCATTTGCAGCAGAACCTTCCCAGGTGAAGACCAGTCCCCAGTCCCTGTGAGCACCTCCTCACAGTGAGGCAGTGCACGCCCAACCTCACTTCCCTCTGAGACATCTGGTGACTTCGGATGCACCTCAGTGGCTTCACCACCCGCATTTTTTTTTTTTTACCTTTCTCAGACATTTTATGGTCCAAGTTCTTAACTGGAACTTAAAAACAGAGCAATTATTTGTTCTAAATTGAAACCTTAGGACACATTTGTGATGTGTTGTTGTAGGATTGTAGGAGTTTGGAAGAACAGATGTGATCGATGATCATACAAGCACCACCACGCACCTGCCTGTCATAGGCGCTCCTTGACAGCTGCTCTCTCCTGCTCTGTGCCCTCAGCCCCCGCCTCTGGCTCCATCCTCGCACCTCAGTGACCCCTCAGTCTGCCCTGTGTTGATCATAGATTCTTTTCCCCCAAGATTTTCACTAGTTTCTCTCTGATTGCCTGGTTTAGAGCAGTCCACCACTGCTCCAAGCTCAGCATGATTCATGAGAGAACTGGGGTCTCTTCTGTTCACATCTCTATTAGGTTTTTAGTCTGTGGGTCCTGGCAGGGAGGATGCCCGTGCTGGGTAAGCACCTGACAGGCTGGAACTGGCCACCAGAAGCAGCCCACGGCCATCAAAACAGGCCCAGATGTCAGCCTGGAAATCAGGCGGGAGCCACACGGGGTTTCGGGCAGCCCCTGAAAGCTGCTTTGTTGGTCATCCGCTGTGCTTTTGCAGTTTTACGAATCGCTCTTTGTTTGGTCAGTGTTTCGGGGAGATAAGTTCTGTGAACCGGCTCCATCACGGCACCTTCCTTCCCCAGAGGTGTGTACGCCGCGCCAACCTTTCACAAGCGGGAGAGAGACTCTTTATTTTCATGTTCAGTTTGATGATTAACCTGAAAAGCCATTATAAATCTTTGACATTTGAATTCTGATCATTTTAAATTTAATGTAAACATCGGCCCTGCTGCTACCTGGCATTGGAAAACCTTCCTCTAAGTGTCCTGTGGGAGGAAAAACCATGCCTGAGCTGCTGGAATTGGCTCTTTCATTTCTTCTGCGTGACTGGAGCAGCTGTCTGGGAAATCCTAGCTGCCCAGAGAGCATGAATATTCAGGGCGTGCAGCCGTGCAGCCCAGAGGAGGCCGCCCCTTAGACAACGTTGTCCTTGATTCTCTCCCCTCGGGCACTGCTGTGCCTAAACCACTTTGGGCGAAGGGGATCAACCCTGCCCTCACAAAAAGGTTTTGGGGCTGCACCGGGGCCACCTGCCCAGGGCCAGGAATCCATCCCAGTCTGAAATTCTGAGTCCCTCGCTCTGCTTGGAACTGTTCTCTTTTGGTCACCTGCCTGCCCGCTCCTCTTCTTTCCTCCCTGCCTCCCTCTCTCCATTTGATCCGCGAAGCACAGGAGGGTTTGTTGGAGGGCACATTATAAAACCAAACGAAAGGCATATTCTGAATTCTCTGTGGCTGAAGAAAACAGGAAACGTTGCCAAGTCCTTTAGTGAAGCAATATGTGAGTGGCTTCATATTGAGGGAGGCCATGGTGGCACCACTCTCCTGGGGGCCACAGTGAGGAAGAGAACAGGTGCACCCCACACCCACAGGACGGTGCCAGGGACCAGGGAGGAGGGAAGGGCAGGGGCAAGGGGGGGCTCCACAGAAGGCTGCGTCCGGGAGAAGGCCTGGATTGAGGAGGACGGGGGGGGTCCAGCATCCAGCACACGAGGAAGAGAGTCCTGCTCAGCAGGAACCAAGCATGTGGGGCCTGGCTGAGGGTTGCTGTGACCCAGTCTGAGCCTGAAGCAGCTTCAACAGAGGCTGGGTGGTACGGATCGAACTGGGGCTGGATCCAAAGATAAAAGCAGAAAGATTGAATGGGCAGTGGATGTGATTTATGAGTCCGGCAGCCTTGAGGGTTGGGTCTGAGTGGCAGAGCCTGGGACCTGTGTGCAGAGCTCAGGTGTGAGCTGCTCCAAAGCCCAAGATGGGCATGGGCAGAGCAGAGAGGGGGTGTTGGACTCGGGAGGCTGGAGGGGGAGGCAACAGAGGGCAGTGGGTATCTGGGGAAGGGAAGGACCAAGGGCAGAGCCCTCCAGGGCAGAGGGCAGCGGGCGTGTGGGACGGGCCAGAAGTTCTGAGCAGCGGTGCTTTGAGGAGGACCCCGGCAGGCCTCAGGGCAGGGAGAGAGAGTGCCCAGTTGCACCGGTGCCGCCGGGCCACATTGCAGGACAGAGGTGCCCCTGGACCTGTCGGCGAGGGGCCTGCGGCAGCCCAAGGAATCCACAGGAACATTGAACAGAGGCCCGGGGCTCCCTCCACGCCACGTCCTGCACCGGTCACACGGGAGCACAGACGGAAATTTGGGTCCAGAGTCGCTTCTTTCCACTCCTTTGTGACCGGCTGATTCTTGGTGGCTGTGAGAATGAACAGCGGCGGAACAGAGGAACGGCCCGGTGTGTGCTGCTCTGCTGCAGGTGATGGATGCAGGCCTGTGCCTCCGGAATCCGTGTCGAGCTGCTGATGTCAGAAGCGCCACCCTCTAACCTGGAGGCAGAGGTGTGCACAGAAGACCCGGCCGTGTGTCTGCTGAGCTGGCTCCTCAGCGCTGCCGTCAGGGATGACTTCTGAGAGTGATGATCCCTCCCCGTCGGCCTGACAATTTCATGCTGCACGTGTCTCCGGATGAGGGTGGCTTTTCTATGCACATGTTCGTGAATAGCTTTGTTCTCTTTTCCAGCTGTTCTACCAACCAAAAACTGTAATTATATCCAGCATATTGCATGATTTTCATTTTGTTTTGCTTTATATTTGATTCCTATCATTTTCCCCAACATTAGGAAACAGCATTACAAATTTCAAAAGAGGAACCATTGAAGTCTAAAATCAAGAGTATCTGTGCTCTCAACAGGGAAATTATAACCACTCCTGGTGTTTTCTTTTTGTTAAAAAGCCAGGCTTACCAGTTCATTTTTGTAAATAATCAGAAAGGCAAATTTGAAAAGAAAAAGTTACTACCTCAGCAATTTTATAATTTCTCTTCCTAGTTTTAAGAAACATATGGTTACATTGTGTGTGTCTTTGATCTTGGAAGTAAGCATCCTTGCTTTATAAAGCCACCTGCCTTTTAACAAGTTTTCTCTTCCTTTTAAAAAATAATTAATTTATTATTTGGAAGGTTTATTTGTAGATCAAATAGAAATTTAAAAAAGAAAATATTTATGAAATAAACCTTAATCCCATAGGGCTAATAAAACTTATTTTCCTGAATGGGCAATATCTATCGGAGAAAAACATTGAAGGCAGGTCTCTTGTTTCATTTTAACTCTGTGAGTGGAGGTTCACCAAGTTATGTACAATATGCACACAACACATCCGCCCTTCGTGTAAAAGGTGAACACCATCTGTGTGTCATCCACACTGCACATGCACAGACGTCATCCACACTGTACGTGCACAGTCCCTGGGTGCCCCGTCTTAGACCCTGTGTCTGCAGAGTTTATTTCCACATCTCCACTATGCAGCTTCCACCCACCTCTCTGCTGTGGAATTCGCACTTGGGTTCTGTAACCCTTTGCATCTCACACACACACACACACACACACACAAGTGAATGCAGCTTCCACCCCGCTCTCTGCTGTGGAAATTGCATTTGGATTTTGTAACCCTTTGCCTTACACACACACACACACACACACACACACACACACAAGTGAATGCAGCTTCCACCGCCTCTCTGGTATGGAAATTGTATTTGGGTTCTGTAACCCTTTGCATTACACACACACAGGAAGTCACCTTGGAGCAGGGCTGTCACCAAGTCCCTGCTGCGCAGAGGCTCGTGTGGTTGTGCCGAGCCCTTCCTGGTGGGTGACTCGGGCCCACTGTGCTTCCAGCTGAGCCCTGTATAGCACAAGAGGCCATGGCTCCTGCCAGGAACACCCTGGAGCCACTCCCCAGAGAGCCTCCGGCACCCTCTCCTGCCCACCTGTACGCTGGGCAGAGGACCCCAGGGCTCCAGGTGTGTGTGGAGCGGCGTGGGGGCAGCCGCATTTGCTTTTCCGGTTCCCAGCTGACCAACTTCTTGTGAGGTTCAGCCCCTCAGGGAGCCGAAGGTTCAGTCCTGGAGTGGCCCTTGTGTAAACGGGCAGCGTGTGGAGCAGATTCTCATCCACTGGACTAAACGAGCCCCCTGCTCACAAAGCTAAAATGAAATAAGAGACATCCTTTCACGATTTCCTCTACTTTGGGATTTTAAGGAACCCAGACACTCCTGACAGTGGCCAGGGTGGGAATAGGCCTGATTTTCTGTCTTTCCTGCCATCTTAAATCACATATTTTTTTTTTCTGCAATTGTTCAACTAAAAGCACTGTGATGATCTCGAGGCATCTCCAGGGCCTCGCCTGAGACTACAAATGTGGGGTTTCCCGGCGGGTGCCTGGCATCGCCTTAATTCACATCCCAGCCAGGTGCCAGGCATCACCTTAATTCACATTCACTATGGCCAAGCCCAGGAACAACAGTAACACAGAAGTTAAGAAATGTGCTTGTAGCTTCATTTAACCAGAGAATGCTCCAGAGAAAAATGAAACATCTTCAGAAAGAATTCTCAACGGAAACCCAGCAAACGGGCAGCTGGCTGCATGTGAGCTGCCAAAAACCTGAGCACGGACTCCTTAATATGAGTTCCTCCAGGTGAAGCTGAGAGGTGGATGAGCGGAGCATCATCCTCGGCCCCAGATGGGACCGAACGTGGATCTGTGCCTGCTCAGAGCAGAGGCAAGTGGGGTCTCCCTCCCCGTGGTAACAGAGGGAACGGATAGTGGGATGTGGCTGTTTTTCTGACACTCTGCATGAACTCATTCTCCAGGAAAAGTAATTTAGGTGTGAGGATGTCATGAAGTCTGGGGAGTGACAAGGAATGGGCTGTTCGCATAACGATCTATGCTTACGATGGATGCCCCAGAACTTTCGAGGCAACACCAGCAGCTTTGGAGTCCAGGACAGCATAGCCAGTACCTGGCTGAGCCTTCAGGGTCATGCACAGCCGCTGGGTCCCACTTCACCACCACGCCACACCACAGGCCTTCCACGAAAGCCACCGTCAAGCTAAATCCAGAGAAGCTCACGGCATTGCCTCAGAACGGCAACTGTGGACAACCAGATAATATAGAGGGAATGAAAGTCCAGATAAAAACCATGAATGGACAGTCATTTAAATCTACTACATATGACAGGATTATATTACATGCCTTTGGAATTCCATTTCCATTAATGTGCTAATCACTCGGGAAGATGCTTTTATCAACTTGAGCACTGTTAAAATGTTTTAAGCCATTTATTTTGCATTGATCATAAGTGATATGAAATTACACTAACAGGCTGGGCGCGGTGGCTCATGCCTGTAATCCCAGCACTTTGGGAGGCCAAGGTGGGCAGATCACAAGGTCGGAGATCGAGACCATTCTGGCTAACACGGTGAAACCCCGTATCTACTAAAAATACAAAAAAATTAGCTGGGCGTGGTGGCGGGCGCCTGTAGTCCCAGCTGCTGGGGAGGCTGACGCAGAAGAATGGTGTGAACGTGGGAGGCGGAGCTTGCCATGAGCTGAGATCGCACCACTGCACCCCAGCCTGGGTGACAGAGCAAGACTCTGTCTCAAAAAATAATAATAATAATAATAATAAAAGAAATTACACTAACAGAAACCAGTATAAGAAAAGTGGTTATTTTCCAATCCAGTTTTCTGAGGAGCCGTGGAGATTGTTGGATGAAAAGCGTGTGTTGTGAGACAGGGTCGTAGCATGAGGCGAGGGTTCCACTGATGAATCTTCTCATTGGAGGAGGAATTACCACCCAGGCCTGGATGAGAGCCGGGGCTCCTGCCACGTGGAGGTGGCCCTGACTGGGTGTGAAGAAGTTCCGGACGCCTGGGTGGGAAGGTGAGCGTGGCCAGCTCAGGGGGTTTCTGCAGGATATTTTCTTTAACTTAAATTTACAAAGGTGCTTAAAATA
>NW_012106197.1:364362-367474 GCF_000951045.1 Mandrillus leucophaeus
GCTCATCCCCAGGGCCGCGTCTCCACTTCCGGCCGAGTGCTCGGCGGTGACCTCATCCCCAGGGCCACGTCCTCACTTCCGGCCGGGTGCTCAGCGGTGAACTCATCCCCGGGGCTGCGTCCCCACTTCCGACCGGGTGCTTGGCGGTGAGCTCATCCCCGGGGCTGCGTCCCCACATCCGGCCGGGTGCTTGGCGGTGAGCTCATCCAGGACCGGCTCCGGGGCACTCTGCTCCGGCTGCGTCCTGCCCAGTGAATGGTGTGGCAGCCATTACCAACCACTGGTCTCTACCTGAAGGTGGACGCCCGCCCGGAAGCTGCAGCAGGTGCTCCCCTGGGTGCCCCAATACTGGGGCCAGAAGGAAACCAGGAGGGAGGTGGCCACGGCCCTCTCACCTTCCTCCTGCTCCCCACCTCCTTCCCTACCCCGTCGCTTGCTCACATTTCCAGGCAGGCCAGACCCTCAGCAGCCATTTGCTGTGACTGCCCCGCAGCCTGGAGTGGGGGCCCTGGCTCCGGCCCTGGCTCACTGGTTGGTTTCGGGGCCTCCTACCCTGGCTTAAGGGTTGGTTTTGGGGTCTCCCGCCCTGGTTTACTGGTTGGTTTCGGGGCCTCCTGCCCTGACTTATTGGTTGGTTTTGGCTTTGTGTTGTGTTGTCCACAAGTGATTTTATTCTCATTTGGCTTCAAGAAGACAGAAGGATTACCCCCTCTATGACTACTTCTCCGCATTTTCAAAAGAATAAAAAAGCTATTTATCAGGAACTCCAATCAATGAAAAATAATCACGGACTCTTGCTGGAATCTCAGTGAGGCGGATGTTTGAACTTTTAGGATCCCCACACATTTCTGTGCTTAAGCAATCATCTCTTACAAGCTTTCGCTAGTCAAAAAAAAAAAAAGCAGCTAATTGTTAATTTTACAAACGTTTAATTTTAGTATTTTCTGTGTATTTTTTTACTTTTTTGAACTATTTTAGTCTATTAAAGAGATACTTACGGAAATTTTTATGCCCAAGGCACTGTGCCGAATGCCCTAATTGAGATCGTATGGCCACGTTTGAATAATGTGTGTAATATATAGTTGTATAAGTTATGAGTACCTATAAATAAAATAACACAATTTCTGCAATACTATGCGGAAAATTCATAGGGTGACTCTGCCGCCGGGACCCTGTGTTCTGAGGATGAAAAGTCTTAGCCTGTCTCTTATACACATCTAGATGTGTATAAGAGACAGGAAGAATGGTGTGAACGTGGGAGGCGGAGCTTGCCATGAGCTGAGATCGCACCACTGCACCCCAGCCTGGGTGACAGAGCAAGACTCTGTCTCAAAAAATAATAATAATAATAATAATAAAAGAAATTACACTAACAGAAACCAGTATAAGAAAAGTGGTTATTTTCCAATCCAGTTTTCTGAGGAGCCGTGGAGATTGTTGGATGAAAAGCGTGTGTTGTGAGACACGGTCGTAGCATGAGGCGAGGGTTCCACTGATGAATCTTCTCATTGGAGGAGGAATTACCACCCAGGCCTGGATGAGAGCCGGGGCTCCTGCCACGTGGAGGTGGCCCTGACTGGGTGTGAAGAAGTTCCGGACGCCTGGGTGGGAAGGTGAGCGTGGCCAGCTCAGGGGGTTTCTGCAGGATATTTTCTTTAACTTAAATTTACAAAGGTGCTTAAAATACCAAATGATGAACCAACCAATGTTTTGATAATAAAAGTATGGTGGAACATTATTGAAGTGATTTGCCTGGGTAAGGCGTTCAGAGTGAAGACACTTCTTACATCCAAGGTGAATTCCTTCCTGTGCCGTGCGGGCCCCGCACCTCCCGGTTCTCATCAACCGCCGACTCTGCGCGCAGACCTCATGTTCAGGAAAACGTCACAAAGAACACAAACGCGGCCTTCTTAGGTTGCGGCTGCACTCAGCGGCGAACGTTTGACATGCCTCATGGGTTTGCTGCCTTCTCCCCCTTCTCCCGTCAGGGTCCTTCTGGAACTCGGCGTCTTTCCACACGGAGGCCTCCTACCTGCACTTCCCCACCTTCCATGGAGAGCTCAGCGCCGACGTGTCATTCTTTTTCAAGACGACGGCTTCCTCTGGGGTGTTTCTGGAAAACTTGGGGATCACGGACTTCATCAGCCTGGAGCTGCGCTGTGAGTGTCTGGGAAGCTCTACGGGGCACTTGTTACTTTGCTGTAAGCTCTTGGGCGGTTTTGTGTGTGAAGCACCCCCTGCCCCGTCATCAGCTCCACCCCGACTGGTTCATTTCCAGCCCTCAGGAGAGACCAGCCATGTGCCGCGGCAGCACAGCTGGCAGCCCGTGGGCAGGACCTGTCTGCATTCAGCTGGGTACAAACAGGGCGTTGGGTCCCACCAGGGCGTCCACAGGGCGTTCCTGAATTCCCAGTCCCTTCGTGGCACAGACCTGCCGTGTTACGACCAATGCCCCCAACCTGCTCATCAAACTGTGTGAGGTTCAGGATGAAATTCTCCACAGACCCAGGTGGTTTAGAGTTTCTCTGCCACAGGTCATTACCTTTCCAGTTCCTTACTTAGTAAACTGAACTGTGCATTCTGAGCTTATTTATTTTCCCGTATACATAAGTTAACTTTGCCTTTTCACCCGACTCCAAAAGTCGACTCCCCGCCTGAGGGCCCCACGCCCTTGCCACCGGGGAGCCCTCCCCATGGTCCAAGCTCAGGCCCCTCCTCGGCTGCCGCTGACACTGCTTCCCTGTGGGATGTTTCCAGCCCCCGCAGAAGTGGCCTTTTCGTTCGACGTGGGAAACGGGCCCTGCGAGCTCACGGTGCAGTCGCCCACTCCCCTCAGTGACAACCGGTGGCACCTGGTCCGAGCCGAGAGGAACGTGAAGGAGGCATTGCTGCAGGTGGACCTGCTGCCCCCCAGCACCCGCCAGGCCCCCGAGGATGGACACAGGCTCTTGCAGCTCAACAGCCAGCTCTTCGTGGGTGAGTGCGAGCCGCGCTGCTGGCTTCCCAGTCCCGCGGGTGCTGTAGAGACGGCTGGAGAGGAAGCAGAGAGCAGGCGGGGTTGGGTGACAGCTGAGGCACCACTCAGGGCCGCGTCCTCACACCCGGCCGGGTG
>NW_012106197.1:371769-374509 GCF_000951045.1 Mandrillus leucophaeus
TTGACTGTATTGCTCGTTTGCACTTTTGTCTATCTTCAGGGAAATTTACAATGTCTTTATTATATTCTTGATAATGAGAACAAGATGGCTGAGAGGTGGGCTTCTGAGGACAGCTGGTCGGCTGCCTCCCACCTCATTCCCCAGGGTGCAGGCAGCACCTCCAAAGGAGTGTCCAGGGCCCCTCTTCCCCTCCAAAGGAGTGTCCAGGGCCCTTCCTGGGCCACCCAGCCCACCTTTCTGGGGTCAGCTCGCCCTGGGCTCACTCAGCATTTGAGACAGCTGCTATCAGCTTCAGCCGTGAAGACTGCGGCAGCCCCTCGACGGCCAGCCCTGACTTCAGAGGCAGAATCTGGTCTAGAGTGAGATGTCTGTAGCACCAATGCTCAGAGAAATTCAAATTGTCCTTATTTGCAAGGGCGAGGGCCACAACTCACAGTGCCTTGTGCCTCAGATACCAATTCCTCGGGAACGTTACCTGCTTGCACTGAGCTGTCCTCTGTAGCTGGGACACACGCAGGTGTCACGAAGACTGTGCTGTGTTTTCAGAGTTGCTGTTGCTTTATTTTGTAATAATAGCATTTATCCGCAGACTACACAGAAGAAACATCTTCAAAGACATAAGACAACACTGAAAAAAATAGAAAGTTAACTGTTTTCTCGTGTAGCATAAAAATATGAAACGGAGGAAGTTGCACCCTCGTGTGGGATAGAAGTCACGAGATGTTACCTCTAAGAGTTTCATCAAAAAAACCACTAGTTGTCTTGTTTAGATAAGCACTATTTTTATTTAAATTACATTCTCAGTTTCACTGAGCTGTGTCAGGTATCCAGGCCCCCGGATAGCGTGGCACTGCTGCATTGGAGGAGATTCAGATCTTTCTGGGCACCACAGTGGGCTGAGGACCTGCCGCCTTCTGGCTGGAAGCAGAGACCCACAGCAGCTGAAGGATGTGGGCCCAGCAGAGCCGCATCTGATAGACGGTGCTGGCCAGAGCAGGGTCTCTAACATAGGATACGAATTTAAGAGGTTTCTGGGGCTGGACACAGTATCCGAAGCCCATAGTTAACAAATTCTAGAAAGCCGTCCTCTGTGCCATCAAATGCCAGTGAGGAAGAATATTGTATATGTGAAAAACAATGTCGTTTTTAAGAAGTCAGATGCCCATCGTCTCTACAAGAGAGGCTTGACTGTGGTGGACGCCGCATAATTAAATGGCACTTGCTCTTGTGGCTGCAGGTCCCCACCGACCCGGCCGGGTTTTCCCTCCTGCCCCCGCTCCAGGGTTAACAGCACGGCCTCGTGAGCTGAGTGGCCCCTCAAGGTTTCCCTTACCTCCCCTCATAGGTGCTTTTGTGGGGCTGGGCTGCCCCTACAAGGCAGTGCTGGGGTGTAAATGGAGGAGACGCAGGGCCCGCATGGTCTGGCTTCCGCCTCCACCGTCCTTCTCCAGTCAGGGCTGCACGGCTCATCCCGGCAGCTTCCATAGACAGGTGTCTCCGGGAAGAGGGTCAAGTCCCAGCTGCTTCCTTCCCTTAGGCCTGGGGCCACGGACACCCTGGGCATGTTTTCCTAACCAGCTCTTGGGAGCGTATCGTTAACCCCCATAAAAGAGCTTGCCAGAAAGATGAAATCTTGACTGAAGCACTGATGCCCACTCCAGCCGGCAATGCCTCTCTCCCCAAATGTTTGAAAAGATACTACTACCTACTACTCCATGTCCCAAAATAGTATTTAAAATTAAATGTAACCTTTACTTAAACTAAGAAATCTCAAAACCAAAAAAAAAAAATATTCAACTTTGTATGTTCATCCAGGTATCGTATCTTGAGAAAATGAAGTCAGAGCTTTGGTTAGAGACTCTTAAATTCTTAAAAGTAAAAAAAAAAAAAATAAAAACGAGTTATCATTTATGAATGAAGTTACCTACCTGTGCGTATATTTGGTTTTTAAATCACCAGTCCTGTTTCATAACTGCCGAGCCTGTGAACAGCAGCGAGGTTTTGTCTTCTCCTGCCAGTGGCCTCTCTGAAGCTCTGGGCCGGAGCAGCCTGGCCGCCACCTGCATCCACCCTGTGCACGGCCATCTTTTTGGCACTTCCTTCGTTGGTCCCAACCCTGGACCTCACAGAGGCATTCTCAGTATCACGTGTTGTGCTCAAGCTTCTGTCGAGCTAGAAACGTGGAAGAAACATGAACCAGGATGGCTCTGTGCCTCCTCCCAGCTAGTGTGAGCCGTCACATGGCCATGTGGGGGAGAGAGCGGAGGGTGGTCACCTCCCAGACGCTGCCTGCACAGCCCTGGCCCAGCCCCCTGTGGCCTCACCCTTCCTCCTTCTGAGTTCATGGGAAGCCAGGAGCACCCGCTTCCAGGTACAGACAGATCACAGCCCATGTTTCCTGTAGTGACTGCATTCTTACCATGTCCAGGCGACACTCAGGGCACTGGGGACACAAAGGTGATTAAACCTGGCCACAGGCTTTTGGGAGACACAGAGCGCTCTGAGGACACTCTCCTTTCCACCTGCTGCCCTGAGGACACTTCCCTTCCCACCAGACACCGTGAGGACACACGCCTTTCCACCTGACACCGTGAGGACATGCGCCTTTCCACCTGACACTGTGAGAACACGCACCTTTCCACCTGACACTGTGAGGACATGCCCCTTTCCACCTGACACTCTGAGGACACGCCCCTTTCCACCTGACACCGTGAGGACATTTCCCTTTCCACCTGACACT
>NW_012106197.1:376094-382237 GCF_000951045.1 Mandrillus leucophaeus
GTCTCACATCAGCATCTCCTCTCCTGAGCCTGGCACCACAATTAAAACCATAGAAGTGGCCTTTCTACTCTGAAAAATGGAGCAGACAGGAACTGTCCTCAAACTGGCAAGTGCAGTCTGCTCTGGGCTGTGGCCGCCCACGTCAGGTCCCGGGAGCTGCACCTGCGTCCACCATGCCCAGTGTCCACAGCCTTCCCAGGGCTGAGTTCAGGAGAGATTTGCTGCAAGCAGGGAAGCCCCTGCACAGCCAGTGCCTGTGAGGTCAGAGACTGGCCGCATCTGCCAGTCCCTGATGTTTTAAAACACCCTCCCAATGAGTCAAGTCTTTCAATTTCTGAATTCCCAAATGTAATCAAACCCAAGACATTTTCAGGGAGCTCTGGGGATCGATGGAGCACTTTGCTGTGTCCAGGTACAGGGCTCCTCTCTGTGATTCTCTTCCAGGGCACTTCGGTTGTAGTTATGAACATGCACCATGCCCACACACGGAAGTATGTACACACATTCACACACACACAGGCACACACGCACACACACACACAGGCACGCACACACGGAAGTATGTACACACATTCACACACAGGTACACGCGCACACACACAGGCACGCACACATGGAAGTATATACACATTCACACACACACAGGCACACACACGGAAGTATATACACACATTCACACACAGGCACACACACGCGCACACACACAGGCACGCACACATGGAAGTATATACACACATTCACACACAGGCACACACACAGAGGCACACACACAGGCACATACACAGAGGCACACACACATTCACACACACAGTCACAAATACAGTCATTCACATGCTTACTCACTCCCGCAAGCACTCTCACACACACACATGCACCCATACACACACGCACACACAGTATATGCATTTTGGGAGACATTTGTATGGAATCCCTTAATTTAATCTTATGTTTGTGGCTCAGTTCTTTAATGCAAATAAAATTGCAGGTATTATTTATGGGAAATTAAGTGAGCACAACACACATTTTTGAAAGGGTTGCTTTTCTCAAAATGTCATTTATTTCTCAATTATAATTATATAATCTTATATAATTATAGATGAGAGAAATTTGGGTTTGATTTCAGTAACTCAATATTTTACCTACTTTGATGAGAAAAAATAAAAGGTTGCCTCAATGCAAACAAAATGCCACAATTTCCAGATAAACCTAACAGAGCAATTTGGTTTCTGGGTCAGTGATTCGCCAAACACTGTCTTCCAAACAGGTCCCACCTTTTCTTGACTGTATTGCTCATTTGCACTTTTGTCTATCTTCAGGGAAATTTACAATGTCTTTATTATATTCTTGATAATGAGAACAAGATGGCTGAGAGTTGGGCTTCTGAGGACAGCTGGTCGGCTGCCTCCCACCTCATTCCCCAGGGTGCAGGCAGCACCTCCAAAGGAGTGTCCAGGGCCCCTCTTCCCCTCCAAAGGAGTGTCCAGGGCCCTTCCTGGGCCACCCAGCCCACCTTTCTGGGGTCAGCTCGCCCTGGGCTCACTCAGCATTTGAGACAGCTGCTATCAGCTTCAGCCGTGAAGACTGCGGCAGCCCCTCGACGGCCAGCCCTGACTTCAGAGGCAGAATCTGGTCTAGAGTGAGATGTCTGTAGCACCAATGCTCAGAGAAATTCAAATTGTCCTTATTTGCAAGGGCGAGGGCCACAACTCACAGTGCCTTGTGCCTCAGATACCAATTCCTCGGGAACGTTACCTGCTTGCACTGAGCTGTCCTCTGTAGCTGGGACACACGCAGGTGTCATGAAGACTGTGCTGTGTTTTCAGAGTTGCTGTTGCTTTATTTTGTAATAATAGCATTTATCCGCAGACTACACAGAAGAAACATCTTCAAAGACATAAGACAACACTGAAAAAAATAGAAAGTTAACTGTTTTCTCGTGTAGCATAAAAATATGAAACGGAGGAAGTTGCACCCTCGTGTGGGATAGAAGTCACGAGATGTTACCTCTAAGAGTTTCATCAAAAAAACCACTAGTTGTCTTGTTTAGATAAGCACTATTTTTATTTAAATTACATTCTCAGTTTCACTGAGCTGTGTCAGGTATCCAGGCCCCCGGATAGCGTGGCACTGCTGCATTGGAGGAGATTCAGATCTTTCTGGGCACCACAGTGGGCTGAGGACCTGCCGCCTTCTGGCTGGAAGCAGAGACCCACAGCAGCTGAAGGATGTGGGCCCAGCAGAGCCGCATCTGATAGACGGTGCTGGCCAGAGCAGGGTCTCTAACATAGGATACGAATTTAAGAGGTTTCTGGGGCTGGACACAGTATCCGAAGCCCATAGTTAACAAATTCTAGAAAGCCGTCCTCTGTGCCATCAAATGCCAGTGAGGAAGAATATTGTATATGTGAAAAACAATGTCGTTTTTAAGAAGTCAGATGCCCATCGTCTCTACAAGAGAGGCTTGACTGTGGTGGACGCCGCATAATTAAATGGCACTTGCTCTTGTGGCTGCAGGTCCCCACCGACCCGGCCGGGTTTTCCCTCCTGCCCCCGCTCCAGGGTTAACAGCACGGCCTCGTGAGCTGAGTGGCCCCTCAAGGTTTCCCTTACCTCCCCTCATAGGTGCTTTTGTGGGGCTGGGCTGCCCCTACAAGGCAGTGCTGGGGTGTAAATGGAGGAGACGCAGGGCCCGCATGGTCTGGGCTTTCACCTCCACCGTCCTTCTCCAGTCAGGGCTGCACGGCTCATCCCGGCAGCTTCTATAGACAGGTGTCTCCGGGAAGAGGGTCAAGTCCCAGCTGCTTCCTTCCCTTAGGCCTGGGGCCACGGACACCCTGGGCATGTTTTCCTAACCAGCTCTTGGGAGCGTATCGTTAACCCCCATAAAAGAGCTTGCCAGAAAGATGAAATCTTGACTGAAGCACTGATGCCCACTCCAGCCGGCAATGCCTCTCTCCCCAAATGTTTGAAAAGATACTACTACCTACTACTCCATGTCCCAAAATAGTATTTAAAATTAAATGTAACCTTTACTTAAACTAAGAAATCTCAAAACCAAAAAAAAAAAATGTTCAACTTTGTATGTTCATCCAGGTATCGTATCTTGAGAAAATGAAGTCAGAGCTTTGGTTAGAGACTCTTAATTCTTAAAAGTAAAAAAAAAAAAAATAAAAACGAGTTATCATTTATGAATGAAGTTACCTACCTGTGCGTATATTTGGTTTTTAAATCACCAGTCCTGTTTCATAACTGCCGAGCCTGTGAACAGCAGCGAGGTTTTGTCTTCTCCTGCCAGTGGCCTCTCTGAAGCTCTGGGCCGGAGCAGCCTGGCCGCCACCTGCATCCACCCTGTGCACGGCCATCTTTTTGGCACTTCCTTCGTTGGTCCCAACCCTGGACCTCACAGAGGCATTCTCAATATCACGTGTTGTGCTCAAGCTTCTGTCGAGCTAGAAACGTGGAAGAAACATGAACCAGGATGGCTCTGTGCCTCCTCCCAGCTAGTGTGAGCCGTCACATGGCCATGTGGGGGAGAGAGTGGAGGGTGGTCACCTCCCAGACACTGCCTGCACAGCCCTGGCCCAGCCCCCTGTGGCCTCACCCTTCCTCCTTCTGAGTTCATGGGAAGCCAGGAGCACCCGCTTCCAGGTACAGACAGACCACAGCCCATGTTTCCTGCAGTGACTACATTCTTACCATGTCCAGGTGACACTCAGGGTGCTGAGGACACAAAGGTGATTAAACCTGGCCACAGGCTGGGGGAGACGCAGAGCACTCTGAGGACACTCTCCTTTCCACCTGCTGCCCTGAGGACACTCCCCTTTCCACCTGACACCGTGAGGACATGCGCCTTTCCACCTGACACCGTGAGGACGCTCCCCTTTCCACCTGACGCTGTGAGGACACTCTCCTTTCCACGTGACACCGTGAGGACACTCCCCTTTCCACCTGACACCCTGAGGACACTCTCCTTTCCACCTGACACTCTCCTTTCCACCTGACACTGTGAGGACACTCGCCTTTCCACCTGATGCTGTGAGGACACTCTCCTTTCCACCTGACACCCTGAGGACACTCGCCTTTCCACCTGACACTGTGAAGATGCTGCCCTTTCCACCTGCCACTCTGTGTCCAGCACTGAGACACAGATGCAGAGGAACCTGGGGAAACGTGCCTGGGCCTGGTCACTCAGCACCAGATGCTCCAGCACCAGGAAGGCCAGGCCCAGGGGCAGGCTGGGACTCGCAGGGAGGGTTGGCTGAGGGCCGGCCAAGGGCCCAGGAAGCCTCAGCCCAGCTGGGCTCCTGTAAATAGAGCTGGACACAGACGGGGCACCAGCAGCCTCGTGTGGCAGGAGGAGCACAGTCCAAGGAAAGCAGAAGAAAGCCTCAGAAGCCCCAGTGTCAGGAAGGGAGCAAGGCCCTGGGCAGATAGGCCTGCGAGTCCCACGGCCCATTGAATAGTCGGCTTAAGGCAATGAGAAGCCACTGCAGAATCGAAATAAGGGATGCAATGCCTCCATTTTGCTTGGTCAAAAGACACACAATTTCTGTTTTTTAAGTGGATAAATGGACTACGGCAAATTTTTTCCACATGGGCAACCAAAGAAAAAGTAAATTTCCACCAAAAGTCACCATCAGACAGTGGGAAGTCTACTCACATATGCCTTCTGTGCCTTTAGCTTCGGCATGTGCCAGGCTGGCACTGAACCCACTGGGAAACTACACACCCACTCTGCAAGCTCGTGACGTTGTTCCTGTTATCCCAGAACCCACGGCATCTCACATGAAGTGTGGAATCACCTCGTCAAATTCTGCAAAAAATAGCCTTACTTGACTTTTGATTGGAATTGTGTTGAATCTGTGAGTGAATTTGGGGGCAGATTAACTTCTTAACAATGTTGATAATTTGTTCCATGAAGATGGCGTATCTTTTAGTTCTTTAATTCTTTTCTCAATACTATATTTTAGTTTGACATGTAAAATATTCTATACCTTTTTAATTAGATGCATTCCTGATAATTTAATATTCAAAAATCAAATACAGCAGATTTTTTTCTGTTTTGATTTTAATTACAAACTTGCTAAATCTACTTATTGCCTCTAGTAGCTTGTTTGTAGATTCCAGCAAATGGGCTGCATAGAAAATCATGGGATGTACAAATAAAGACAGCTTTACTTCTTCCTTCCAGGACGGATGCTTTGTTCCCATATTTTCTTGCCTATGGCACTGGCTTGAATCTCCAGTACAAATTGCACAGGTGTGCTCAGAACAGAATTTTTGCCTGACCTCACAGGTCTCAGCCTCTCACCAGTGCCGTAATATTGGCAATGTCCTCACCACAGGTTAAGGAGCCTCTCTTCTATTCTTAGCCAGCTGAGAGACTTTATCAGGAGTGGACGCTGGATTCCATCAAAGGGTTTTTCTGCACTCATCGGGTGTAATCAGATGTCTGTTCTTTTAAATGATTTTATTAACATGGTGAATTATATTGAGATATTATTGATTTAAAAAAGGAAAAATACTTTCATTACTAAGATAAAAGCTACTTGATCTCATGATGCATATTATGTTTTTTTTATTTTTTATTTTATTTATTTATTTATTTATTTTTAGAGTCTTGCTCAGTCACCCAGGCTAAAGTGCAGTGGCACCATCTCAGCTCACTGCGACCTCCGCCTCCCAGGTTCAAGCGATTCTCATGCCTCAGCCTCCCGAGTAGCTGGGATTACAGACGTATGCCACCACACCAAACTAATTTTTATATTTTCAGTAGAGATGGTTTCACCATGGTGGCCAGGCTGGTCTCGAACTCCTGACCTCAGGTGATCCACCCACCTTGACCTCCCCAAATGCTCACACCCAAATTACAGGTGTGAGCCACCGTACCCAGCCTGAATTATCCTTTTTTGATATATATTATTGGATTTGATTTGCTAAAATTCTGTTTAGAATTTTTGCATTGTTTTCATGAGGAATGTCTGTGTAATTTTCTTTTCCTTTAATACTCAGTCTAGTTTTGGTATTAGTGTAATGCTCCCTCATAGAATAAGTTGGGAGATAGTCCCTCTTCTTTATTTTTTTCTAGAAGATTTTGTGTACAATTAGAATTATTTCTTCCTTAAATATCTGGTAGAATTCAA
>NW_012106197.1:382287-384871 GCF_000951045.1 Mandrillus leucophaeus
CCCTTTCCACCTGACACTCTGAGGACACGCCCCTTTCCACCTGACACCGTGAGGACATTTCCCTTTCCACCTGACACTGTGAGGACACGCCTCTTTCCACCTGACACCGTGAGGACACGCCCCTTGCCACCTGACACCGTGAGGACACGCCCCTTGCCACCTGACACCGTGAGGACACGCCCCTTTCCACCTGACACCGTGAGGACACGCGCCTTTCCACCTGACACTGTGAGGATACGCACCTTTCCACTTGACACTCTGAGGACACTCCCCTTTCCACCTGACACCGTGAGGACACTTCCCTTTCCACCTGACACTGTGAGGACATGCCCCTTTCCACCTGACACCGTGAGGACACGCCCCTTGCCACCTGACACCGTGAGGACACGCCCCTTGCCACCTGACACCGTGAGGACACGCCCCTTGCCACCTGACACCGTGAGGACATTTCCCTTTCCACCTGACACCGTGAGGACATTTCCCTTTCCACCTGACACCCTGAGGACACTTCCCTTTCCACCTGACACTGTGAGGACGCTCCCCTTTCCACCTGCTGCTCTGTGTCCAGCACTGAGACACAGATGCAGAGGAACCTGGGAAAACGTGCCTCCCCAAATGCTCACACCCAAATTACAGGTGTGAGCCACTGTACCCAGCCTGAATTATCCTTTTTTGATATATATTGTTGGATTTGATTTGCTAAAATTCTTTTTAGAATTTTTGTATTGTTTTCATGAGGAATGTCTGTGTAATTTTCTTTTCCTTTAATACTCAGTCTAGTTTTGGTATTAGTGTAATGCTCCCTCATAGAATAAGTTGGGAGATAGTCCCTCTTCTTTATTTTTTTCTAGAAGATTTTGTGTACAATTAGAATTATTTCTTCCTTAAATATCTGGTAGAATTCAACACTAACACCATCTCTGTTCTTGGTTTCAATGGTGGGAAGGTTTCCAAGTATAAATTTATTTTTTTAATTGATACACAGCTTTTATGGCTGTGTATTTACTCTTTATAGCACTTCGGTAGTTTGAGTCTTTCAAGGAATTCTTCCATTTCTGCCAACTTGTCAAATTTATTGGCATAAAATGTTCACATTCCTTTAGTGATACTGATTAAAACTGGGGTGTTACCACCTTCTCCACTGATGAGCCCTGTAATCTGCCGGCTCACTCGCTCACTCTCTCCAACTCCCTCTCTCCTTCCCTCCCTCTCACCTTATCAGTCTTGATAGACATTTATTAATTTTACTGGTATTTCCAAAGAACCAGCTTGTGGTTTCATTGGTTACTACTTTTATGTTTTCTGGTTCATTGATTAATACTCTGATTTTTTTTTCTGTTTTCTTTAGGTTTTATTGCTCTTCTTTTTCTATTTTCTTAAATTAGAAGGTGAGGCAATTGATTGGAAGCCTTTCTTCTGTGTTAATATAGACCTATACTGCTAACTCTTGTCACTTAAATACTGCTATAGTTGCAACCTGCAAATATTCATAGCTTGTATTTTAATTTTCATTCAATTCAAAATACTTTTAATTTTCCTTTTGATTTCTTCTTTGGCACATGTGTTCTTTATGAGTGTTGTGTTTATTTTCCAACTACTTGGACATTTTCTAGGGATTTCCTTTATTTGAAATGAGATTTTTTTTTTTTCTTTGAGATGGGGTCTTGTTCTCACTGCAGCCTTGACCTCCTGGGCTCAAGGGATTGATCCTCCAGCCTCAGCCTCCCAAGTAGCTGGGACTACAGGCATGCACCACCACACCAATGCTTTTTTCTATTTTTGGAAGAGATGGGGTTTTGCCATGTTGCCCAGTCTGGTCTCAAATTCCTGGGCTCAAGCAATCCACCCACTTCAGCCTCTCAAAGTGCTGGGATTACAGGCGTGAGCCACTGCACCCAGCCTGAAATGGACTTTTTCTGAAATAACTATAACCACTATAGCTTCCTTTCAATTAGTGCTACCACGGTGTATCTTTCTCAGCTTGTTCACTTGTAACCTCTTTGTTCTTTATATTTAAAGTGGGTATTGTTTAGGCAACATTTAGTGGAGTATTGTTTTATTAAACAATCTATTTCTGTCTTTTAATTGCACTTGTGTTTATACTTATATTTAATAAGATTTTTCACACAACTCAGTTTAAATCTATCAACTTACTATTTATCTTCCATTTGTCCCATCTGTTCCTTTTCTATTTCTTTTTCGGCTTTTGTTTGGATGGAATAATTTATAGGATTCTATTTTCTCTCTCTCACTGGCTTGTTAGTGGTAGCTCAGGTGTGTGTGGGAGAGATTACTGGTTGTTTTGGGTGTATAGTCGTCTTTAACATATTAGAGTCCAACTTCAGGTGACCTGTTAGCACTCCATGGACAGCAACAGAAACCTAGAATTGTGCATTTTTATCTCCTCCCCCTGACTTTGTGCTTTTGTTGTCAGATATCGTGATTCTACATGACATGTGCTTTAGAAGACACTGTGGCCCGGCATGGTGACTCACGCCTGTAATCCCAGCACTTTGGGAGGCCAAGGCAGGTGGATCATGAGGTCAGGAGATAGAGACCATCCTGGCTAAAACAGTGAAACCCC
>NW_012106197.1:385206-398949 GCF_000951045.1 Mandrillus leucophaeus
CCTTCCTTCTGCTGTAGCATTTGTCTGGTGCAGATGTGCTGGCGAGGAGTTCTTTCGGGTTTTGTTATCTGAAAAAGCCTCTCTCACGTCCACTTCTGGAAGCAGCCTTTATGGTGAAGAATTCTACGCAGGCAGCGGCTTCCTTCCCGTCCTCCGCAGACACCGCCCAGTGGCCTGGCTTTGGCTTCCCTTCTCCTGTGGTCCTTGTCTTTGATGTTTGGTCCCTGGCTCATTTTATTATTTTTTATGTATGTGAACTTTTAAGCAACTTTTTAGTGATGGGCCTTAGTTTATTTCCTTTCTGTTTGTTGTGTTTGCATTTCAGAGAGTTTCATAGACTGTAGGTTTACAGCTTGAATCAAATTCAGACAATTTTCAGCCATAATATTTTTCTCCCCTTTTGAGAGCTGCCACTAGCATCCGTTAGGCTGCTTAAAATCTCCCCAGATCTGATGGACGCTCTCTACTTTTCTGCTACTGTTCTCAGCCTGTTGGCCCCCGTGATTCATTTTGGCTACTTTACATTGCCAAGTATTCAGGCTCACTAATCTTTTCTTCTGAAATGTTTAATATTTAATCTCATTTGATGTGGTTTTTCCTTCTCAAAAATTATAGATTTTATCTCTGAAAGTTCAATTTGGGCTTTGAAATATCTTTCACGTCTCTAAATGTTCAATTATTCCTCTAGCTTAGTCATAATAGCTTTTCAAAATATTCATCTCTGTGAATTCCATCGTGGGTGCCATTTCTAGATAAGTGTCAATCGGTTGATTTTTCTCCCCAGGACTTGCCTTTCATCCCTGCTTCTTTATACACCTGTCTGTCTTTACCAGATACTAGGCCTTGTGAATTTACCTTGCTGGATGCTAGATATTTGTGTACTTCTTTGCAAATTTTTTAGCTTTCTTCTGGAAGGAAATGAAGGTATTTGGAAACAGCCTGGTTTTTTGTGGTCTTGCTCTTAAGCTCTTTTAGGTGTGACTGAAGAGCAATTAGTTTAGTATTAATGTTTCTCACTATTGAGAGAAAACTTCGTTCTGTCCTACACCAGACAACCCTGAAGTCTGTGGCTCATCTCTGCTGCGGCTGTGGAGATGGCCCAGTGCATCCCCTGAGGCTGCTCCCTTTAAACTTCTGAGTCCCTCTGTCCCTGGCCCCTGATGTTTTTCTTGTGGAATGTGTCAGCCAGTGCTAAGCTTCAGTGCTGGTGTGGACTCTTCCAGATGCCCGGATTCTTCTCCACCCAGCCCTCTGCTCCCCACCCGTCTGCTCCCCACCCGTCTGCTCCCCAGCTCCCTGCTCCCCACCCCTCTTTCAGATGCTGAGTGCCGCTGGCCTCTCTGGCTCTCACCACCTCCCTCATGTCCTGGGAACCCCTCCAGGCAGATGCCTGTGGCTTCCATCTTTATCCCCTTGTCTCCCAGGGATCCTTGACATTTGCATCTCATGTGCAGCGTCTCCAGAACTATTGTTTTTTGTGTGTGGTTAGCTGCTTTTTACGTTGTTTTTAAAGTGGGAGAGTAAACCTAGTCCTTGTCACTCTGTCTTTGTCAGACATCCACAGAAGCTTGTTTTCAATGATGTGAAAAAATTCTTACACTTCAGCTAATCGTATCAATGTACACTACATCGCGTTACAGTTATTGCTGTAATATTGGTGTTTTCTTAAATTTTGTCCTTCATTCTAATGAGACTACTTTAAAAATAATTCCTTGGTTAATTAAGATGGAATCGTTTAGAATAAAATGAACCAAACTCAACTTTTCTCAAGAAAGGAATAATTTTTCAGTGTTCCTGGAGATTCCCCAAATTTATGTTTCTAAAGTTATGTTTGTTCCTAAAGCCTTTGAAAGTCACGACGCTTACACATCCCATGAAGCCCCCGGGAGAGGTCACTGGCTGTGCTCTATGCCTCTGTTTCAGGTGGCACGGCCGCGAGGCAGAGAGGCTTCCTGGGCTGCATTCGGGCACTGCAGGTGAACGGGAGGACCCTGGACCTGGAGGGAAGGGCCAAGGTCACGCCTGGTGTGGAGCCTGGGTGCCCCGGGCACTGCAGCACCTACGGACACTTCTGTCTCCATGGGGGGCAGTGCCGCGAGAGGCACCAGGGCTTCTCCTGTGACTGTGAGCTGTCTGCATACACGGGGCCCTTCTGCTCTAGTGGTGAGTGCCAACGGGGACCGGGGCCAATAGCAGTGTGTGGGCAGTGTGGACATTTAAGATTTAATACACATTTTCTGTGTAGCTACTTCATAAAAGAATCTCAATTCCTAAATTCCTGTGGTAAATCACTGTTTTACAGCCAATCTTTTTGTTAATTAGAAGGAAATGTGACTCTACTGTAAAATTCAGTATTGATCCCGTGGTCTTATTGAAATACTATCTGTGTATTTTATGTTTTCAGATCACGTGTTATTAAAAATCTGCCCCACATGGCCCTTGACTGTTTCAAACCTACTCAGATGACATTATTATTTAAGGTAATACCTTCCAGTGTCACAAGAAGAATGCTTTCCAAAAATATATTTGACAAGTATAATAAATACATTTTCCATTAAATATCAAAACAACTGTAATAGAATCACTTAAACCTCTTGCTCTGGGATTTGTTGATAATCTTGTGACACAATCAAAGTGATAGGATATTTTTCAGCCTCCCTCACCTAAGAGTTACAAGCCATGCTTTGCCAAGATAGAAGGAACCTGTTGTAAGATGTGCATGATTCTGGGAACGTTCTGATGCATTTCATGCACCCGTGGGTATGCACGGAAAACACCATGAAACAAACCCAGCGCTTTCACTCAGGAATCTCTGTGCAGCGTCATTCATTGGGCTTTGGAGTATAAGCTTGGATGCCAAATTGGATCAGCTGTTGATTTTCAAAAGAATTAACTGCCTAGAAATAGTGAGAACACAATTATATGTTATACTTCAAGAAAACTCTGTGTTGACAAACCAAGTCATCTCTCACCATTTCAAGACACAGGAGAAATCCATTTGTTCCAACAAAAACCTCAGATGATGTCAGCACAGGGGCTGGTGGCACAAGCCTCCCCCGCAGAGCCAAGGGCAGCAGAGCAGGTACACATTGGGAAAGGCAGGTCACTAGAAGCAAAGGAACAGCAGAATGAATGAGCCCCCAGTGTCAATGCAATCTCTGCCCAAATCATCGCCTGATCCTCAAGCTCCACAGCCTCAGGAAGACTTTCAAAGGCCGCCGGGACAGCAGGGATCCGCGGGGGGCAAGCCGGGGGAAACAGACTCACAGCTGTATCCGGGCATGTGAACCACCCCCCAGGCCAACAGCAGGGCAAAGATGCAGAGGCAGCAAGGGCAAGAAAGAAGGGCATTTGCAGCGAGGCTTCTGCAGCGTCCGGCTTTCAGTGATACACACCAGACATGCGGACAATCAAGAAATTATACTCCACATACATGGGGAAGATGTGGTTACTGAGAACTGACTCTGAATGGCCCATTTTTCTCACTGTTTCAGCAAAGACACTGAATAGATATTATATATTACTCCAAGAAAATGAAGTTCAGAGAAATAAAGAAAATACACCGTCAATGAATAAGCTGATGTGGAACTCCAACAGAGCAATGGAAACCATTTTAAAAACAGATGGAAATGTAGTAGCTGAAAGATACGATTACTGAAATTGAAGAACCAATTGTGTATTCCTGTGGGCTCAACAGAAGAAAGAATCGGTGAACTTGAAGACAGGGCAATAAGAATACCCCAACTGAAGACTAGAAAGGAAAGATTCTGAGGGAAAGTGAAGAGAGCCTCGGAGTCTTGTGTGACCACATCAATAATTAAATAATTTAATTCTAAACAATCCATGCGTCAAAGAGCTCGTAAATGAAATTAGAAAATAGTTAAATGGACCAATAATAAAAATACACCACATCAAAATTTGACTGCTAACATCTACAGCAGTATTTAGAGGAAAATTTATGACTTCAAATTATTCGATTACAAACTTCTGCTCTAGTGGTGAGTGCCAACGGGGACCGGGGCCAATAGCAGTGTGTGGGCAGTGTGGACATTTAAGATTTAATACACATTTTCTGTGTAGCTACTTCATAAAAGAATCTCAATTCCTAAATTCCTGTGGTAAATCACTGTTTTACAGCCAATCTTTTTGTTAATTAGAAGGAAATGTGACTCTACTGTAAAATTCAGTATTGATCCCGTGGTCTTATTGAAATACTATCTGTGTATTTTATGTTTTCAGATCACGTGTTATTAAAAATCTGCCCCACATGGCCCTTGACTGTTTCAAACCTACTCAGATGACATTATTATTTAAGGTAATACCTTCCAGTGTCACAAGAAGAATGCTTTCCAAAAATATATTTGACAAGTATAATAAATACATTTTCCATTAAATATCAAAACAACTGTAATAGAATCACTTAAACCAGGCTCACTAATCTTTTCTTCTGAAATGTTTAATATTTAATCTCATTTGATGTGGTTTTTCCTTCTCAAAAATTATAGATTTTATCTCTGAAAGTTCAATTTGGGCTTTGAAATATCTTTCACATCTCTAAATGTTCAATTATTCCTCTAGCTTAGTCATAATAGCTTTTTAAAATATTCGTCTCTGTGAATTCCATCGTGGGTGCCATTTCTAGATAAGTGTCAATCGGTTGATTTATCTCCCCAGGACTTGCCTTTCATCCCTGCTTCTTTATACACCTGTCTGTCTTTACCAGATACTAGGCCTTGTGAATTTACCTTGCTGGATGCTAGATATTTGTGTACTTCTTTGCAAATTTTTTAGCTTTCTTCTGGAAGGAAATGAAGGTATTTGGAAACAGCCTGGTTTTTTGTGGTCTTGCTCTTAAGCTCTTTTAGGTGTGACTGAAGAGCAATTAGTTTAGTATTAATGTTTCTCACTATTGAGAGAAAACTTCGTTCTGTCCTACACCAGACGCCCCTGAAGTCTGTGGCTCATCTCTGCTGCGGCTGTGGAGATGGCCCAGTGCATCCCCTGAGGCTGCTCCCTTTAAACTTCTGAGTCCCTCTGTCCCTGGCCCCTGATGTTTTTCTTGTGGAATGTGTCAGCCAGTGCTAAGCTTCAGTGCTGGTGTGGACTCTTCCAGATGCCCGGATTCTTCTCCACCCAGCCCTCTGCTCCCCACCCGTCTGCTCCCCACCCGTCTGCTCCCCAGCTCCCTGCTCCCCACCCCTCTTTCAGATGCTGAGTGCCGCTGGCCTCTCTGGCTCTCACCACCTCCCTCATGTCCTGGGAACCCCTCCAGGCAGATGCCTGTGGCTTCCATCTTTATCCCCTTGTCTCCCAGGGATCCTTGACATTTGCATCTCATGTGCAGCGTCTCCAGAACTATTGTTTTTTGTGTGTGGTTAGCTGCTTTTTACGTTGTTTTTAAAGTGGGAGAGTAAACCTAGTCCTTGTCACTCTGTCTTTGTCAGACATCCACAGAAGCTTGTTTTCAATGATGTGAAAAAATTCTTACACTTCAGCTAATCGTATCAATGTACACTACATCGCGTTACAGTTATTGCTGTAATATTGGTGTTTTCTTAAATTTTGTCCTTCATTCTAATGAGACTACTTTAAAAATAATTCCTTGGTTAATTAAGATGGAATCGTTTAGAATAAAATGAACCAAACTCAACTTTTCTCAAGAAAGGAATAATTTTTCAGTGTTCCTGGAGATTCCCCAAATTTATGTTTCTAAAGTTATGTTTGTTCCTAAAGCCTTTGAAAGTCACGACGCTTACACATCCCATGAAGCCCCCGGGAGAGGTCACTGGCTGTGCTCTATGCCTCTGTTTCAGGTGGCACGGCCGCGAGGCAGAGAGGCTTCCTGGGCTGCATTCGGGCACTGCAGGTGAACGGGAGGACCCTGGACCTGGAGGGAAGGGCCAAGGTCACGCCTGGTGTGGAGCCTGGGTGCCCCGGGCACTGCAGCACCTACGGACACTTCTGTCTCCATGGGGGGCAGTGCCGCGAGAGGCACCAGGGCTTCTCCTGTGACTGTGAGCTGTCTGCATACACGGGGCCCTTCTGCTCTAGTGGTGAGTGCCAACGGGGACCGGGGCCAATAGCAGTGTGTGGGCAGTGTGGACATTTAAGATTTAATACACATTTTCTGTGTAGCTACTTCATAAAAGAATCTCAATTCCTAAATTCCTGTGGTAAATCACTGTTTTACAGCCAATCTTTTTGTTAATTAGAAGGAAATGTGACTCTACTGTAAAATTCAGTATTGATCCCGTGGTCTTATTGAAATACTATCTGTGTATTTTATGTTTTCAGATCACGTGTTATTAAAAATCTGCCCCACATGGCCCTTGACTGTTTCAAACCTACTCAGATGACATTATTATTTAAGGTAATACCTTCCAGTGTCACAAGAAGAATGCTTTCCAAAAATATATTTGACAAGTATAATAAATACATTTTCCATTAAATATCAAAACAACTGTAATAGAATCACTTAAACCTCTTGCTCTGGGATTTGTTGATAATCTTGTGACACAATCAAAGTGATAGGATATGTTTCAGCCTCCCTCACCTAAGAGTTACAAGCCATGCTTTGCCAAGATAGAAGGAGCCTGTTGTAAGATGTGCATGATTCTGGGAACGTTCTGATGCATTTCATGCACCCGTGGGCATGCACGGAAAACACCATGAAACAAACCCAGCGCTTTCACTCAGGAATCTCTGTGCAGCATCATTCATTGGGCTTTGGAGTATAAGCTTGGATGCCAAATTGGATCAGCTGTTGATTTTCAAAAGAATTAACTGCCTAGAAATAGTGAGAACACAATTATATGTTATACTTCAAGAAAACTCTGTGTTGACAAACCAAGTCATCTCTCACCATTTCAAGACACAGGAGAAATCCATTTGTTCCAACAAAAACCTCAGATGATGTCAGCACAGGGGCTGGTGGCACAAGCCTCCCCCGCAGAGCCAAGGGCAGCAGAGCAGGTACACATTGGGAAAGGCAGGTCACTAGAAGCAAAGGAACAGCAGAATGAATGAGCCCCCAGTGTCAATGCAATCTCTGCCCAAATCATCGCCTGATCCTCAAGCTCCACAGCCTCAGGAAGACTTTCAAAGGCCGCCGGGACAGCAGGGATCCGCGGGGGGCAAGCCGGGGGAAACAGACTCACAGCTGTATCCGGGCATGTGAACCACCCCCCAGGCCAACAGCAGGGCAAAGATGCAGAGGCAGCAAGGGCAAGAAAGAAGGGCATTTGCAGCGAGGCTTCTGCAGCGTCCGGCTTTCAGTGATACACACCACACATGCAGACAATCAATGTCCAGCTTTCAGTGATACACACCAGACATGCGGACAATCAAGAAATTATACTCCACATACATGGGGAAGATGTGGTTACTGAGAACTGACTCTGAATGGCCCATTTTTCTCACTGTTTCGGCAAAGACACTGAATAGATATTATATATTACTCCAAGAAAATGAAGTTCAGAGAAATAAAGAAAATACACCGTCAATGAATAAGCTGATGTGGAACTCCAACAGAGCAATGGAAACCATTTTAAAAACAGATGGAAATGTAGTAGCTGAAAGATACGATTACTGAAATTGAAGAACCAATTGTGTATTCCTGTGGGCTCAACAGAAGAAAGAATCGGTGAACTTGAAGACAGGGCAATAAGAATACCCCAACTGAAGACTAGAAAGGAAAGATTCTGAGGGAAAGTGAAGAGAGCCTCGGAGTCTTGTGTGACCACATCAATAATTAAATAATTTAATTCTAAACAATCCATGCGTCAAAGAGCTCGTAAATGAAATTAGAAAATAGTTAAATGGACCAATAATAAAAATACACCACATCAAAATTTGACTGCTAACATCTACAGCAGTATTTAGAGGAAAATTTATGACTTCAAATTATTCGATTACAAAAGTATGCACATGTAAGCTTCATAATATAAGTTTCTAATTTAGGAATTTAGAGAAAGAAAACCAAAATAAACCCAAAAAAATTAAAAGAGAAAACAGATGGAGTAGACATAATGAAATAGAAAACAGACAAAGGAAGAGATCCCTGTGATTTAAAGCCGGTTCGTGGAGGAGATCAATAAAATCGATAAATTTCCACGAAGACACTCAGGAAAAAGAAAAAGGGAAAGAGGACACAAATTGCAAATGTCAGGAAAACAGATATGATGTCAAGGCAGAGGCTACAGACTCCAAAATAACCATGGGATATCATGGACGGCATCATGACAATAAATGTCATGACTTAGATTAAATGGGCACATTCCTTTAAAAGCACAAATTATAAAACTGACCCACAAAGAATGAATAACTTGTAACCACTAACAAATTTCTAAGTAAAGACCTTCTCAGCATAAAAATCTCAGGTTCAGATAATTAACTATTAATTTCTAGAGAATATTTGAGAAAACAACAATATCAGTCTGACACAAGCTGTTTAAGCATAGAAAGGAGGAGAGGATAATGCTCTAGCACCATTTCTAAGCCAACTAAAGATCTGATGCTAAAATCTAATAAAAACTCTACAAGAAACAAAACAAAACAAAAAAACCCATAGAAATATTCTTCATAAATACTGGCACGAAAATGCTTAACAAAATATTAGCAAAGCAAATCAAATAATGTGAAAAAAATAACACCCCAATCAAGTGGTATTAATATCAGAAGTGCAATGCTGTTTTAATTTTTAAAAATAAGGACAGTCATTATATTAACAGAATAAAAGCTATAAAATAGATAATAATTTCAATATCAGTGGAAAGCACATTTGACAAAGTACAGTATGACAACTAGGAATATAAGGCAAGTTTTCTAACTACATCTAACATCCTTTTACTAAAATGCTTACTGGTGAAAGAAAGAATGGTTTCCCCTAAAACAGAGAAAAAAGCAAAGATCTCTATTCCCACCACATCTTTTCAACATGCTGCAAGTCTTAGCCAGTGCAATAAGACAAGAAAAACAATAAAAAGCCACACATTGGAAAGAAAACATAAAATTCTCTTTAGTCATAGGACATATAATCATCTAAATAGAAAGTCATAAGGAATTTACAAAAACCTACTACAACTAAAAGTCACAGAAAATAATATACAAAAATTAATTGAATTTCTATTACTATTACAACAATGGGACAATTTTCAAAATAAAATTCCATTTAAAATATGGTAAAAAGTATATTTACAGATAAATGGAACAAAATAAGTATAAGACCTCTACAGTGGAAACTGCTAAAATAAATGAACGTCTAAGCAAATGAGGAATATAACGTGTGGATGAACTGGAAGACTCGGTGTTATTACTGTATCATTTCTTCCCAAGCTGATCTATAAACTGAGTGTTCCAAACAAAATTTTAGCCTAATTGTCCAGCTAATTCTAATTTTAAATGGAAATGCATGGGATCATGATTTTGCAAGGCATTTTTTTAAAAAGAAGAGACAGAAGATACATACATGTATATACAGATATAGATATAGACATAGACACAGATATTCAATTGATTCTTCATAAAGTGTTAAGGGCATTCAAAGGGGAAAAGGGGAGTGTTTTAAGCTATGGTTCTGGAACAACAGGATAGCCAGATGGGAAAAATATACATAACATAACCCTTAACCCATACCACTACAAATATTCACTTGAAATGGGTAGTAGAAACAAATGTAAAAGCTAAATTTATAAAAACTCTAGTAGAAAACCAAGGAGAACATAATTGTCACCCTGAGGTAGGAAAGTTTCTTAGAATACAAAAAGAATCCATGAATCATAACAAATTGAATTGTATCAAAGTTAATGATTTTCACTCATTAAAAAACTACTATGATAGAACGATTAAAGTACTCACATAATGGGTATCTACTGAAAGACTTAGGTCCAGAATATATGAGTAACTTTTACAATCATAACTCCACCAGAGAAGAGCTCCAGATGCAAATGGGCACCCGAGCAGTGCTCAGCGTCGCCGTCATGAGGGAAATGCAGGTTAAACCCATATTTAGATAGCACTGCACAAGCACTTGAATGGCTACAATTGTGAAGACTGACACTGCCAAGTATAGGAACTGATGCAAAGGAACTGGAATTCCAATGCACACTTGGTAGGAGGGTAAACGTTAGTGACTTTGGAGAACTCCTGGGCAGTTTCTGAAACATCAGTGATTCTGCTATCCGTGATTCTTAAGTGTTCATACAACACAAGTGAAAATGTAGAGGTCCCTGAAGTTGCACACAATGGCCTACGGCAGATTGATTCATCATCTCCAAACCTGGAAGCAACGTGAACATTAGGAAGATTGAAGGGGCGAGCAGATCTGTGCCTGGTCCAGTCAGGTCCTACTCTTCCACAACACGGATCAATGTAAACATTCAGTGAAAGACGTCAGGCAAAAAGAAACAGGGAGCTCCCAATGTGTGATTCCATTTACATGAAATCCAGAAAATGCCAGTCAGTGTGGAGTCACAGAAAGCAAATCTGTGAGGCCTGGCACGGGCTTCTGGAAGGAGTCACTGCCAAGAGCACAGAGGAGAAACGTGGGGACGTCCTGATACTGGTCATGGCGGTAATTTCATGGGTGGATACATCTCCCAAATCTCTTCCTATTTTCCTCTACTTGGGTGTGTTTATTGTACTAATTATGTCCCATTAAAGTCAATGAAAAGGTGTTTTGTCCCTTCCACATGAGCACAGATCTCACTTTTTAATGGTTCCATGTCTGCCTCTGTTCAGTGCAATCAGAATGTTTTCATTGTATTGTGAACATTGTATTGTGGACAATGAAGAAGTGACCGGTGTGACCTGGGGGTGGGTTTGGGGGAGGTCACTCAATGACTCTGCCCGCCAGGTAGGAACCTGCTGTAGCCAGAGAGATAAGAGCCGGTGCAGTGTTGGAACCACCAGTGCCCTCTTGTCCCCACGTACACACACTGCATCTGGGGTCATGTCACTTAATGCCAAAAACACCCTTTCATGAACTGACGTAGGAACAGCTGCATGGCCCTCTGGTGCCTGGATGTGCAGATGACCACTTTCCTCTCCCAAATTCGTGGTATTGCCCTCAGCTCACTATACATTCGAAGAGCTCACCTGTGTGAAAGCCCAAAGGAGAAAGGAAGGAATTGAACCCCCAGAAACTGGTTTCAAGCCAATCCCATAACCTCTATGACTCTCTCAATAAGATATTCGTAAAATTATTGCATAACTTTGTCAATTTATAGGTTACGTCCCATATGTCTTAATGGCTTATCCTGCTCAATTAGGCCTTCAAGATGCCACATCCCCCATTATAGAGAAACTGCTCACTTTCCATGACCACGCTCTTATATTTATTTCCCTAATTAGTTCCCTGGCCTTATATATTATTTCCCCAATACTGACAACAAAACTAACTCATACTAGCACCATAGATGCCCAAGAAATCGAGACTGTATGAACTATTTTACCTGCCATTATCCTAATTTTAATTGCGGGTCGTCAAGTAAGTCAGACTGAAATAACTGGACATTTGTCCCTGGGTCTTTGAAGGGCAAGGGGCCCTCTGAGCTCCTTCCTTTGTCACTCCTGGAGAAGACTGCCACCTGCAAAGTGAAGCCTCACATGGAGGGAGATTTAAGGAAGGAAACTGAAGACCCAGCAGGTGATGGCCAGGAAGCCTGAAACCAAACAGGAGCGCATTGAGCTTGAAATGGTAACATTGCCCAGAAGGATAAGCCTGTGTGATTTTAACACTGAGACTTAATAAGGACTGTCCTGAAGTTTGCAACGGTCAACTGTGATAGTCATTTCCGAGATATATGAGCATTTGTTAGGCCAATTTCTACTCTTCTATTTATTCAAATGTTCTAAAAATAGGTATACTTGCAATGAGCCTTTAGTCTTTAACAACTTAAAATGTGCGTATGATTTCAGAGATTTCTGCATATTTTGGAACTGGCTCCTCGGTGACTTACAATTTTCAGGAATATCATTCCCCAAGTACGAATGCCAGCTCCCACGCTGCCTCATTCCAGGGAGAGACGACGTTGACCCAAGAGACAATCGCGTTCAGCTTCCGAACAGTGCAAGCCCCGAGCCTGCTGCTTTATGTGGACTCTTTCTACAAGGAGTACCTTTCTGTCATCCTTGCCAAAAACGGTAAGTGTCATTTTGGTGTCAGAAAAGTAAATTATTACAACTGTAATATGACGACATGTTTAATGCCTCTCAAATTACAAATGAAGAAAAAATTGTGTGTTCTCCAAATGTCATTTTGCTTGTATGTGTTTTATTTTGTGGGACTATACAAACATTGTTGCAACAGTGTCATTTCAGTAATTGTGTAAGATCCTTCTGTAAAGTTTTTGATAAATTTGCATATCTCATGTAAAGAGAACTCTTATTATCCCTGGAAGGTCTTCATTAGAAGTATAAGGTGTCCGGTTATGTGTGGAAAATATTTTCACCTTCTTCTAAGGAAAGAGGAGAAGAATTGAGATGGCGGGAGCCTGGCAAGGCAGGTGTCCTGAGCAGCAGTGTCCTGCCCTGTCCAGGGTCCTGTGGTGGGCCCGGCCCCATCCACTCGACAATGAAAGTACAAAATCACAAGCGTCAACCAGCTCCTGCGTTTCCACGGTGGGAAATAAGGCCCAGCTTTAAGCATCTTAACTGGAACGTCAGGGTGCTGATTTAATATCTGGAGGAACTTACAAAAATGTCTGGCTAACAGAATTTTAGTACCTCCCCTGTGGCCATCAGAACACAGGTCTGAATCTCTTGAAGCAGGTAAAGCTGTCAGGAGCTATGGATCCACAGAGACCTTGCCTCCTGGCAAAAACATATCACAGTACTCACATCCCCATGTCCTGGTTACCGATGTGATTTTGGAACTGAAACCTACTGCGTGTCAAACCAACATGCTGCCATTTCAAGCGCAGCCCCGGGGTTCCGGCATCCAAAGTACGTATGGCTGGAGCCTCGAACGCAGTAGGAACATTTCGTCCCCAGGCTGGAAGGAACCTGGAAAGTGGTCGCCTTCTTAACCAGTAAAGAGGCAACGAGGATGGAGTCTAGGCCAGCGTTTAATCCGTGGCCACCACCAGCTGGACTCATCACAGCCCCTCAGGAACTCAGCACCCTCACAGCAACGCATGTTTCAGGGCCGGCTGTGCGTGTCTCTTATTCACCTTTCAGAATCTTGGATGTGCACACAAAGGAGATGGGAACAGACAAACAGAAAATGATTCCAACGTTTCACAAAGTTGCAACTTCAGCATTCCCTAATATCATGTTCTTTTTGCAAAAGTGGCGTGGGCTTTAGACTCCAGCATGTGTGCGATTCAGGTGTTCACTTTTAGAAAATTAAGCGTTGCAGGAAAGAGACTTCTTGTTAACAGCAACTTTGCCTTGACCTTAAAATAGCATGATGTGAGCAGCGGTGGCCCCCGGCGGCACCAGGAGGCAACGCCTTTCTGGGGAGAGCGAGGACTGGGAACACAGGGGCGCATCCCAGCGGAACCCTAAACAGACTCCATCTGCAAAACATTCCTCTGGAAGCACACGAATAGTAACAACTTCTCTGGAGTGAGGAAAGGCAGCTGTAAAAATATCTCGTTGTTTTAAAAATGTTCTATTTTCCCCTTTAGGGAGTTTGCAGATCAGGTACAAGCTGGACACACATCAAGACCCTGATGTCATTAACTTGAATTTCAGGAACATGGCAGATGGGAAACTTTACCACGTGAACATCAGCAGAGAAGA
>NW_012106197.1:400114-407812 GCF_000951045.1 Mandrillus leucophaeus
ACATCTGGTGTTTGTTTCTCCCGGGCAGGTGAACCAGAAAACTTGGAGACAAGTGAGTCTGTCATCGGGTACAGCATTCAGAGCCATCAAATCCCTGGTGCTGGGCAGGATTTTAGGCAAGTAGACACCCCCCAACCCCGGGTCACAGGGGTGGTCACCAATGCATGGGCTGGCCACCAATACACAGGGCTGGTCACCAAAACACAGGGCTGGTCACCAATGCACGGGGCTGGCCACCAACGCACGGGGCTGGCCACCAACGCACGGGGCTGGCCACCAATGCACAGGGCTGGCCACCAATACACAGGGCTGGTCACCAATACACAGGGCTGGCCACCAGTGCACGGGGCTGGCCACCAATGCACGGGCTGGTCACCAATACACAGGGCTGGCCACCAATACACAGGGCTGGCCACCAATGCACAGGGCTGGTCACCAATGCACGGGCTGGCCACCAATGCACGGGGCTGGTCACCAATGCACGAGCTGGTCACCAATGCACGGGCTGGTCACCAATACACAGGGCTGGCCACCAATACACAGGGCTGGCCACCAATGCACAGGGCTGGTCACCAATGCACAGGCTGGCCACCAATGCACGGGGCTGGTCACCAATGCACGGGCTGGTCACCAATGCACGGGCTGGTCACCAATACACAGGGCTGGCCACCAATGCACGGGCTGGTCACCAATACACAGGGCTGGTCACCAATACACAGGGCTGGCCACCAATACACAGGGCTGGTCACCAATGCACGGGCTGGCCACCAATGCACGGGGCTGGCCACCAATACACGGGGCTGGCCACCAATGCACGGGGCTGGCCACCAATGCACGGGTCTGGTCACCAATGCACGGGGCTGGTCACCAATACAAGGGGCTGGCCACCAATGCACGGGCTGGCCACCAATACACAGGGCTGGCCACCAATGCACGGGGCTGGTCACCAATGCACGGGGCTGGTCACCAATACAAGGGGCTGGCCGCCAGTGCACGGGCTGGTCGCCAATGCATGAGCTGACCACCAATACACAGGGCTGGCCACCAATGCACGGGGCTGGTCACCAATGCATGGGCTGGTCACCAATACAGGGGGCTGGTCACCAATACAAGGGGCTGGCCACCAATGCACGGGGCTGGCCAACCAATGCACGGGGCTGGTCACCAATGCACGGGGCTGGCCACCAATGCACGGGCTGGTCACCAATGCACGGGGCTGGTCACCAATGCACGGGCTGGCCACCAATACAAGGGGCTGGCCACCAATGCACGGGCTGGCCACCAATGCACGGGGCTGGTCACCAATACACGGGGCTGGCCACCAATGCACGGGGCTGGCCACCAATGCACGGGGTCCTGTCTCTTATACACATCTAGATGTGTATAAGAGACAGCCAATGCACGGGGCTGGCCACCAATGCACGGGGCTGGCCACCAATGCACGGGGCTGGTCACCAATACAAGGGGCTGGCCACCAATGCACGGGGCTGGCCACCAATGCACGGGGCTGGTCACCAATGCACGGGGCTGGCCACCAATGCACGGGGCTGGTCACCAATGCACGGGGCTGGCCACCAATGCAGGGGCTGGCCACCAATGCACGGGGCTGGCCACCAATGCACGGGGCTGGTCACCAATGCATGGGCTGGTCACCAATACAGGGGGCTGGCCACCAATACAAGGGGCTGGCCACCAATGCACGGGGCTGGTCACCAGTGCACAGGCCGGGCCCTCGTTTCATGTCAGTTACACCACTGGTGTCAGTCAAGGCAGAGATTGTACTTGTGTCTTTGTGCGCACACAGTCGTGAGGGGCTGCAGGAGAAATGCTTCCGAGGCGATGGGTGAGGAGCTCCACGCTTCTCTCTCTGGCAGCCAAGCACAAGGGGCTGCAGTGATTTTCTCATACACCAAAGAAAAACAGTGATCAAGGCAGGCATGTAGTTCACAGGTCACAGATCAAACAGTGCAGATTCAGAAACCCTGCCTGGATGACATTTGAGAGGAGAAATTTAGAAACCATGTGTTTGCTGCCCTGAAGTTCAGGCCAGTGGCGCAGGCCCCACTTGGCTTTGCTGGCAAGCGCGGGCATTTCTGAATGACCTGAGTCTCATGACACTGCCAATGACGTGGGGCGTAGTGCAGGACAGGGAGGCGGGGCCATGGCGGGTCACATGCCACAGCTCCCTTCCCGTTTCCACGCCGCACACAGTGAAAAGGCCGGCACATTGTCTTAAAGTTTGCTTTTTTAAAAAATTAATGAGCTATAAACATCATGGATGTTACGAATCACTCTGCGGAGGATAGTTTGGAGGCTTGTTTCATACTTCTGGTCTTATGTCGGCACTAGTGTGATACATTTTGTCTAAGACAATGATGTTTTAATCCATTCAGTTATTTGTACCTATATTCTTATTCATTCATATTCTTCCTCAGGCATAAGCTGAAAATCCCGAGTGTATGAGGAGACACTTGGGCAGCCGATACAATCTCTAAAAAGCATGATAACGAGGTTTCCAACTCTGTTAATGCCCATGTATTTTCAAACACCACGTGGGGCACTGAAGCGAGACATTCCCCTTCTTCGGTTGGGGACAGTCATGACCTGCCACGCTCCACCAGGTTGCCTTGTTGGGTAGAGGAAAAGTATGTGAAAGGCGTTGCTTCTATGTTGCCTAATTGAATATTCAAAGTGGGTCTTGTGATGTCACACACACACACACACACACACACACACACAGCTCCGATGACTGCTACAGTGATTAGTTGCTTTGAGGAAAAACATGGAATAACAAAGTTGATGTAAAGTGTTGAATCTGCTTTGAGAACATGCTTTAGAGTTTGATTAAAACTCCGGCCCCTGATAATTTAGTAACAGATGCACGGATTGCACACTGAATCGTGTCCTGTGATTACAAGTTTTATTCTTAAGCCACACTTGGACACGCAGTGGCCCAACCCTCCCTTGAGAAAATGGCAACAGCAGGACAAACAAAACGGGGGTTGTATTCCATAGTGACAGCTCAACTAACTCGATTGATCAGCCAATACCTGCCAGTGTCCTGGGTGGTGAGGCCATGTCAGTGGACAAGCAGGCAAGGACCCTCGAGGAGCTCCTGTCCCAGGGGCAGGATCGTGTCACACAGAAGTGAGCGTGGAGCACTGTCCCCAGGGCCGACCATGTGGTGTCGCGAGGGGGTGAGAGGTGAGCTCCCCAAGCCTGGGCGTGTGACCCAAGGACTCAGGAGCAGGAGACCGACCGGCGGGGCTGGAGGGAGCGAGGCGGCCTGACGCGGGATGCAGATCACGCAGGCCTTACAGGCATTAAGACCACTATAGGGCCACGGACTTTATTCCTGTTAAACGTGGGGCCACCGAAGGGCAAGGACTTTCATTGTGAGGCTGCCCTGGCCGCTGCAGTGGGATGGGAGCTGCGGAGTCCAGTCAGGGTCCGCTTAGTCATCCAGGCAAGGATGATGCCCTTGACCCACGCGTGCAGCAGAGTGAGTGAGAACCTGCCCACGACCTCCCGATGCAGTGGACACAGAGCTCAGGACCACCCCCGATGTGACAGACACAGAGCCCAGGGACCCCCGATGTGATGGACACGGAGCCCAGGGCCCCCCTGATGTGATGAACACGGAGTCCAGGGCCCCCCACTGCAGTGGACACGGAGCCCAGGACCCCCTGATGCAGAGGACACAGAGCCCAGGGACCCCGAATGTGATGAACATGGAGCCCAGGGACCCCCCGATGCGGTGGACACAGAGCCCAGGGACCCTGGATGTGATGAACATGGAGCCCAGGACCCCCCATGCGATGAACACGGAGCCCAGGGCCCCCCGTTGTGGTGGACACAGAGCCCAGAGCCCCCCGATGCGATGGACACGGAGCCCAGGACCCCCTGATGTGGTGTATATGGAGCCCAGGACCCCCCAGTGGGATGGACACGGAGCCCAGGGCCCTGCCCTCACCAGCAGCAGCCCGGCCATGGGCAGAGCCACCTCTGGAGGTCAGAACTGAGAGGCCTTTCAGTCACGGAGAGCTAAAGCAGGCATGGAACGGGGCCAAGGTCTGGGCGGGGACATGTCAGGGCATCCCAGGTGTGTACCTGGTGGGGAGATATTTATCACTCACAGCTCTTTGTGCAGTGAGAAGCAGGGCCCCATTTACAACTCTGGCTATGTTGTTTCATCTTATATGATTTTCATTTTATCCCTAATAATGGCATATATTTTATTCCATCTTTGAAATTATGGCACAGAAAATTTTTGAAAAGTCCTAAAAAATCAAAAGCCATAGAATTGTCCCAGCCTCCCCTGCTCCCTGGACACTCCAGCTATGGGGCCACTGGGACGCCTTAGATCCTGCAGTGGGGGCACCTCCAGGAGGAACGGGAGGGCGGCCTCCCCAGAAAGGAACCCAAGCCCGGCAGACATAGCCCAATTTTGTCCTCTGCCAAGCTCTTCCCTCTGCCCCACACCTGGGAGTCACAGGTGTGTCCCAGCTCTGCACCCACAGGCCAGGCTGCCTTTTCACTGACTAGAGGCGTTCTGGGAATTCGAGAAGAGACTTTCTCCAGGGAGTTGGCTGATCGTTCATTGAGACACACATATTGATTAAGTGCTTCTCAGTTCAGTAAATGATGAATGGTGTGGCTTAAACATGAACAAATCCCTGACCTCACAGATGCCACAGTCTAAGCAGTAAGATAAAACACACACAGTTTCACAAAGGTAAGAAGCATTGCACCTTATTTAAAAAGTTCACAGGAGGATTTCTTAAGAAATACAACTTAGATTCAAATTTCATGTCAAAGTGATGGATGAAACACCTCTGTGAAGTAATGGGCAGTATGTTGTGTAACAGACAAAGAAAATGAACCACATATGAGTGTAACGAATGAATGAAAATGCAAGTATAAAATTAATTTTATATATACCTGTATTCCCTCCAATTAAATGAGTAAAGAACATTAGACTGACTTTGAATGTATTGATATTTTTATGCAAGAGTTTTATATTCACTGGTGTATTATTCAGACTTAAAAATGTAAGCTTGAAGTTAAAGTTGAGCTGTAAATTTTATAGCTTGAGGCAATTGGATTTCATGAAATTTTAAATAAAAATTCATTTACCATACAGCTAGGGCATGGATTTTGACCAAGTTCTAATGACACTTCTCATGTTTTGGTAGTTTTATTTTAAGATGTGTTCTGCCATAAGCCTAATAAACCACCAAACCATTTTGTAAGCCCAATAAAACTCCAGCCTTATGTCCCAGGTTAGAGGGGTGCACGAAGTGCCTCCTCACCTAAGCCTGCTGAGGTCTGCTGAGAAAAGAGTCGGTCATTTTCAGGGATGTGTTCTACATAGAGGTTGGAGGCCGGCACTCCTTCCTGGGAGCCGTGGTTCGAGCTCCATTTCTTCCCTAGGCTGGCCCTTGTGAGCATCTCCCACGTGGATTTCACAGCCAGTATCCCTGCCAAGGACCCCTGCCCTCCCTCCCAGAGCCTGCAGTGCAGGCTGGGCATGGTGGGGCTGTGGCTGCAGGTGCATGAAGATGTGGCTTGTCCAGCTCCTCACATGGCACAGCTGATATGGTTTGGCTATGTTCCCATCCAAATCTCATCTTGAATAGTAGCTCCCATGATCCCCATGAAAAGGACCCAGTGGGAAGTAATTGAATCATGGGGGTGGGTTTTCTCATGCTGTTCTCATGACAGTGAATAAATCTCATGAGATCTGATGGGTTTATAAAGGGCAGTTCCCCTGCACACTCTCTCTTACCTGCTGCCATGTAAGACCTGCCTTTGCTCCTCCCTTGCCTTCTGCCATGATGGTGAGGCCTCCCCAGCCATGTGGAACTGTGAGTCCATTAGACCTCTCTCTCCTTTATAAATCACCCAGTCTCAGGTATGTCTTTATTAGCAGTGTGAGAACAGACTAGCCCAGGGTCATGGTCCGACTGAAATGCATGTTTGTGTCACCACTTGGGAGGGTCTCAGTCACTGGTGCCTGTTCTGGTTGTCTTCTCTCATTCTGTACAATGGCCACAGAGTGAGCTTCCTTTAAACCTAAACTCTTCCAGCTTTAACTCTTTTCAGGAATACATGCCTCAAATAGGGATGCTCATAAAGCACCACACCCTGGTTGGGTCCTGCAGCTTCTCCTGAGGCTGAAGAATTCTGTGCCATTAGGACTCTGTTAATTCTGTGAAGGAACAAACATGAGTTCTAATAAATCAACTCTTCTGAAATGAAGGAAACTTACAAGGTGAAGCAATAAATAGGGATGAGGTTTGGAGGTGAGACCTTGAGGAGGTGATTAGGTTTCCTGATTGGCATTAGTGCCCTTTCAGGAAGACAGAGGAGTTCTCCCTTCTTCCTCCTCTGTTCTTGGGCATCTGAGGATACAAGAGGAAGGCTGCCGTCCACACTCCAGGACGGGAGCCCTTGCCAGACACTGAATCTGCCCACATCTCGTTCTCAGACTTCCAGCCTCCAGATCTGTAAGAAATGAATGTATGTTGTTTAAATCACCTGGTCTGTGTGTTGTGACAGCACCAGGGCTGACTGAGACCCCAATGTATACGGGGTACAGGGGATCCAGGAGTCCCAGGTGGCATTCATGGAAATGCCTGAGCACAGCTGATAAATGTGTAAACTCCACATAGAGGAAGCCATACGGATTGTCATGCAGAAACAAAACATTATGAAGATAAAACATCAGACTGACACAAGACATCTCCACAACAGTGGAGGGAATGGCATTATTGTGAAGGAAGGTGGCGCGATGAGGACAGAAGGTGGCGCGATGAGGACGGAAGGTGGCGCGATGAGGACGGAAGGTGGCGTGATGATGACGGAAGGTGGCGTGATGATGACGGAAGGCGGCGTGATGATGAAGATGGTGTGATGACAAAGGAAGATGGCGTGATGCTCCTCAGGGCATCAAGTTTGGGTCCTCAGCCAACGACTGAAACCCCACCACACCCCAAAAGCAAATGTTGGAGAAATTGCTCTGATCAATTAAAGCCAAACTGGAGCAGAAATGAACAAGGGAAGATGAGGAGGGGGGACACGCATGAGGAGGGGACCTTTCGGCCCCTGTTGGCGCACACACTTACTTCTCCATAGTTCAGCCTCAGTGGCTGAGGATACCCGGATACCTGGCTTGGAAATGGGTGTTGTGAGTAAATGCAGGTCCACTGTGTGCTCTGATCCGCACCCAGAAGGCTGAGGGACAGTTGGCTGAACGTCACCAAATTCTAGTTAAATTCTAAAATAGTTAAGGTTCAAAAACACAAACCATAATGTTAGTGTTAGTTCATGAACCAGGCCAATAAATATGTACTAATGTAATTTTTTAATGTGATGTAAATTTAACAGTATAATCCATTATTTTTGTACACAGTATGACTTTATTTTTAGCAGCATAATTATAAATCTAAAATTTAGGAATTTTTTCACAGATTGCTTTATTTCCTTGCTGTTGTTGGTATTCAGTTTATTTGGTGATTAACTGATAATTATTTTTTGGGAGAGGGTAAAGGCTGAAGCTATTGCTCTGGTGTTCAGCCGCTGTCCAGGCACCCTTGTTTTGCACCCGGGTACCCAAGGCCCACGCACGTGCCCCCACGCACGCGCGCCTGCTAACCTCTCCCTCTGTCCCGCAGAGCCCGGCGGCCACGTGGACGC
>NW_012106197.1:408462-425554 GCF_000951045.1 Mandrillus leucophaeus
GCTCTGTCACCCAGGCTGGAGTGCAGTGACGCGATCTCGGCTCACTGCAACCTCCGCCTCCTGGGTTCAAGCGATTCTCCTGCCTCAGCCTCTGGAGTAAGTGGGATTACAGGCAGGTGCCACCACGGCCAGCTAATTTTTATATTTTTAGTAGAGACAGGGTTTCACCATGTTGGCCAGGCTGGTCTCGAACTGCGGACCTCATGATCCACCTGCCTCGGCCTCCCAAAATGCTGGGATTACAGGTGTCGCATTGGTTTTAATCAGACAATTTCAAATAACTTAGATCCCATAAACTCCCATAGTTCATATATTCCTACAGTAAACTTAGCAGCAGAAACCATTCGAGGATGTCCACATCTGTGTGCAGACTGACTCACGTGTGAACAGGTTCAATCACATATTGCTGTGACTCACTATGCCCTGCCCAGTTATTGAAAAGCAGTCCTGAAGGCATGATGTGGTGCATCCTGTACTCTAAAAGCTATGTGAGTCTCTGCTTGTGAGCGTGCAGTGCATGAGACCTGGGAGACAAACGTGTCTTCTTCTGGAAGCCTCCAATTACTCTCGTAAGACTCATAGAGTAAATGCATAAAACAATGCTACACCCAGCAGATTGCTAGAACTGAAAAGTCAACTAAATGTTAGGATTCTACCTGACCTAGAATCCCTGAAATTGTGATGTTTCCAGTTTACAATAAAGCATAGGCTTGGTGAATGCACAGTGATTTTGCTTTGGCTCTGGGCAGTGCAGTCACCCTTGTGCGTGCTGGGCACGGTGCCAGCGTGCACATCCTGACTCCGGGGTTCCCTTTTGCTGCCTCAGGTGTGATTGCCGTTGTGATGTTCTTCCTGCTCTGTCTGGCTGCCGTTGCCGTCCGCCTGTATCAGCAGAAGAACTTGTACACACCCAAAGAGGCGCCACCAGAGAGCCACGGCACCAGCGAGGCAGTGCTCCGATGCGAGCTCAGCATGCAGAACGCAGCGCGGGGGACCCAGAAGGAGCACTTCGTCTGAGCGGGAATGAGGGGCAACACTTCACTGCAGTGACTCGGCGCTTCCCCAGGGCTCTCCATGGCCAGAAATGACCTTTGCAAATGCAACAGGCTTCAAGGCAGTCAGGCTGCACAGACGCCCCCTCGGAGGGCCTGGGGCCTCGTCCCGAAACATTGTCCTTTACCCTCCTTCATGCCCTTCACATCACCATGAATTAGACAGCTTCATAATCTGGGTTAGTTTCCCATGCCCTGATGTGATTTTACATGGACGTTTAACCTGCTTAGCGACTGTGAGTTTTGGAAGGGAAACTTGCTCGAGTTCTGAGTTCTCTGTCACAGTAGGACCTGCAGCTTCACTTGGTCTACACACACAGGCTGCCTATAGTCATTGCTATTGGTTTCCACAGAACCAAGCTTCTTCTTGACTGTGTCTGTTGAATTTTTAGGTCTTCTTGTGAGCCATAGCCAAGGGGCCAAAAATCAACAGCCTGTCTGCTTTGCTGTCTGCTGGCCAATGCAAAGTGTTACTCCTCTGTTGAGATTTTTATTTTTCGGTTTGTTTGCATTGCTTTTGTTTAGTTTTTCCTATTCAAATGTTCATGATGAATATGGAAATGTCTGGTACTAACTGCCAGTCTTCAGCTGTGAAACTGAAAATCCACGTGGAGCAACACTCCGGAGTTAACCGCGCACGCGCTCTGCTCTGTTTTCTTCTGTCACCAAGACCAGTACTGATGGTCTGTTCCAGCCTCTCAGCCGTGCCCTGACTCATGCTGACTTCACAAAGGTTTCTGCTTTCTCTTTTTCAAACTAAGGTTGAAGAGCAGTAGAACCACAAATTCTTAATAATGAAATGTATTTTTATTTGCAGCTGCAATACCTGAATGATACATAATAGTAAATTTATTTCCCTAAACTCTTGGGTGATTATGTGGGTTTTCTTTGTAGTGATAAAACGCTCCTGTCTTTTGCTGCGTGTTCACTTGATGCTCCCTGGGGCTCTCATGACTTTCCTTGCTGTCCTGGCACAGGACCGCAGGCAGCTCCACTCCCAAGTGTTTGAAGCGCCTCTGGCTGTGTCGTGCCTCCTTTTCAGAGGTTGGATCTGCTTCGGGCTGGGACCCCAGCGTGCGTTGCTGGCTGTCACAATGCCCTGCGCGTGTTGGACTTTCAGCTGCAATCCTGTGCTTACCAGGACCACCAGGAAAATCTCGAAATCCGTGATTCCGGCCTCAGTTCCAGGATGTGGGGGTCCATTTCTCAGACTTTCCAAAACCAGGGTGCAAGGTCTATGCCTTCTTAGTGTGCAAACCAGGAGAACAGCGGGTAGGAGGTTCACCCACTACCCTCTATCCTGCACTTAATTTCAAATCTCTGATCAACAAATCATCACACGGGGCCCCTGTTAAGGTCCCATAAAGCCAGCTCAGTAAAGATCTGTCCTCTGGGTACCCACCCTGTGTGTCCACCTCGAGGACAGGTGGGGAAGCCTGGCCTCCATCCTCTGGGTATGTCCACCTCAGGGACAGATGGGGAAGCCTGGCCTCCGTCCTCTGGCCCACCCTGTGTGTCCACCTCGAGGACAGGTGGGGAAGCCTGGCCTCCATCCTCTGGGCACCACCTGGTATGTCCACCTCAGGGACAGATGGGGAAGCCTGGCCTCCGTCCTCTGGCCATCACCCTGTGTGTCCACATTGGGGACAGGTGGGGAAATCTGGTCTCCTTCCTCTGGCCACCACCCTGTCTGTCCGCCTCAGGGAGAGGTGGGGAAGCCTGGTGAACTGTTTCAAATGTTCATGCCCTCATACGGGTTTTCCTTTAGAAATACGCAGAAGTTAAAAATTCCTGAGTAGGTAGTTATTGAAGTTGACGTTTTGTTATTTCTGTCTTGTGACCATCTGGTTCATCGGTTAACTGTCCCTGGGGTAACGCAGTGTCTCTGTAGCTGGCAATTGGCACTGCCCACAAGTTAAAACAAGCAAGACAGAGGTTGAGAAGGCCCCAGGGAGCTTTTATGAAATCAGTTGGGGAAAACTAGTTATTCATCTAACTGTGCCCACATTGAATTGAAGCATTCCCACAGACAATCTTCATTTTCCTTTCTTTGAAAAATACTGTGTTTCCTGTAATATTTTGTGAAAACTTGGTTTGAAGTGTTGCTTCTCCCCAAGTGTAGGGGCTGATGGACATTTGGAGCCCTCATGAGCAGTGCACACTGTCACTGGGTAAAGGCCATGGTCATGAAGCCCCACAGGTCTGTGCTGCATTTGCGAGGCTGACTCACTCTACCCCCTCCGGGGCTGCACAGAGGACCCCGTCCTTCTTACCTTCCACGAGCTTCACAGGACCAGATACCCTCCACAACAGAAGATAGGGATTAAGGAGACGCTCCTATGATGGCATGAAAAATTGAAAAAGTTTTACCATAGAAAATGCTTTCAAATACATGTCAGCTGTTTTTGAGCAGAATTCAGGTACTGAGAACTTAAGCTCTCAGTGCCTGAAAATATAACTGTGACAGACACACCAGCAGCAGCCAGAACCCCCATCTTCCTCCCCCAGGTGCAGACAGGAGAATCCCCCAGGCAGGACCACAGAGGTCCCTGGATCCCCACTGCTTACCAGAGTAGAGCCAGAGTGCTCCTGTGTCCTGGGGGGCTGCAGAGATGGGGCCCTGCTCAGACATGAGAGGTGCAGGGGGGGCTCCTTCCGCCCCCTCCTCACCTGCCTCTTTAGCCTGAGTGGCTGGTGAGTGGGTCTTGGATAGTGAACACAGGTTGTCAGATAAAACCGTTTCAATCCCAGTGCTTATTCCAGGTCCGTACCTGGAGAAACACTGACACGATGTCCTGGCACCTGACATGCAATCACTGATCTAGAATGTGCATTTTCTTTTACACCAACTTTATCAGCACTGTCTTTGGGAATTGTGAAGTACCTCCAAAAATCCCCTCCTTCATGAAAGCAATTAGAACACTAAAAAAAAGTAATACAAATTAACTTTTTTCAGAATTCTGGAAAGTAAGCAAGGCCTGCAACAATGTGTGGAGTGTTTAAGAACGGAGTTTCAATCACAAAATCTTACCTAGACGAGACAAGATGACTTCCCTGTGAATTCTATCAAACATTTAAAGAAGAAATGGCTCTGATCCTTCACAGATTCTTTTAAAAAACAGAAAAGGAGGTAAAACTTTGCAACTCATTTTGTGAGGCTAGTGTTATCCTGACAGAAATAATAGAAAAGAACATTGGGAGAGAAAAAACTGCAGACCCAAATAATACTGATGAATCTGTGTGTGATATGAATAAGTACTGTGTCTATATAATACATCCAGGAAAATCCTTCGCAGAATTCTAGCAAACCAAAGTCAGCAGCACACACACACCGTGACCACATGGTTTGCCTCAGGAATGCAAGGTCGTCTCAACGTACAAAAATAAATCAGTATATATACCATGTTTATAAGACAAAGAACAAAAAGTACACGACCACCTCAATGGAAACAGAAAAATAATTTGACAAAATTTAAAAATTTTTCACGAAAATCCCAAGGCTGTAGGAATGTAAGGAAAATACCTAACCTGCTGAAAGGCAGTCCATAAAACATATGAACCCACGGTGAACCTCATACCTGATTCGGGTTGAGAATCCCTTATCTGAAATGCTTGAGACCAGAAGAGTTTCAGATTTGGGTATTTTTCAGATTGTGGAATATTTGCATTATACTAACCAACGGAGTACCCCAAATCTGAAAATCCAAAATGTGAAATGCTCCAATGAGCATCTCCTTTAAGGGTCAGATTTGGGAGCACTTGTTTTCAGATGACCTTAGAGTACTAATTAGGATCCTTTTTTGTGTAAGGAAGTATTTCTTAATAGTTCATGCTAAAAAAGCCAAAAGCATGTCTACAGATTTCATATTTTATTTGGTAGAGAAAGGCCTCACTGTACAAAGGCAGACTTAAAAGGATTTGAACATAAGGAGAAAAATCTGATTCCACTGCTTTTCTTCTCAGATTTGGGTTGCTCAACCCGTCATTAAAAGTTGACAGCTTTCCCCTAACATCAGGGAGAAGACAGGGTGTCCACTCCAATCACTTCTGTTCATCATTGTGCTGGACGTCCCAGCCGTGGCGATCAAGCAATAAAAGCAAGTCAAAGACACCGAGGCTGGGAAGGAAGCAGCAGCACTCCATCTACTCACAGATGACATCATCTTGAATACACAAAATCCTAAGAAATCCACAAAAATTATATAGCGCTAATAAAAAAGCAACTCTTAGGCCAAGCTTGCAGTATGAAAAATACAGAAACCAATTTTATTCCTCTCCACAGCAGTGAACTCTGACATGAAATTCAGAAAAAATCCATATGGAAAAGCATCAAAATAATATCATACTTAGGTATGAATTTAACAAAAGCAGTACAAGACTGGTATACCTAATTGTACAAAACATCCTTGAAAGAAATCAAAGAAGACTTAAATGGAAAGACATCCATGTTTATGGATGGAGACAAGATACTAAGAAGGCATTACACTCCAAGATGACCTGTAGATTCTGCAGAATTCCTATCGAATTACAGTGCCTCCCACTTCCTCTGTTTTTATTTTGCAGAAATTAACAAGCACATGGGAATTAAACTAAAATGTGCATGGGGTATGTAAGGGATCTGGAATGACCAGAGTATGTTGAATTCTTCTTGATTTCAAAACCTACGAAAACTACAGTCATCAAGACAGTGTATTTCTGGCATAAGGATAGAATCAATGAAACAGAATTGAGATCCCAGAAATAAACGCATACAACCATAGGTGACTGACTTTTGACAAGGGTGCCAAGGCTGTTCAATGGGGAAACAGCAGTCTTTTCAACAAATAGTGCTGAGAGAACTGGACACCCACATGCCCAAAAATGAGGCTGAGCCCTTACACCGCAGACAAAACCAAAAATGAATCAAAGAGCTAACAGAGGGGCTAAAACCATAGAACTCTGAAGAAAACACATTCTTAACCATGAATTTGACAATGCCTTCTTAGATGACACAAAAAACACAAGAGACAAACAAAATTAGAAAAATTGGACTTTGTCAAAATGAAAAAGTTTGCACTCAACAGGACACTATCAGTGAAGTGAAAAGAGCTCACAGAATGAGCTAAAATATTTGGAATCCCATATTGACTAATACGTTGGTGTGATGACATGCAAACAACACTTAAAATTCAACAATCAAATGACCCATAGTGCAATTAAAAAATAGTTAAAGAGTTTGAATAGACATTTCCCCAAAAGAAGATAATCAGATGGCTAATAAGCACAAGAAAAAATGCTCAAAATTATTAGTCATTAGGAAAATGCAAATCAGAGCCACAATGAGGGGTTGCTTCCTCGCTTGGATGACTATAACCAAAACCATGGAAATAACGAGTGTTGGCAAGCATGTGGAGAACCTGGAACTTTCATGTATTACAGGTGAGAATTTAAAAGGGTCCAGCCAGTTTGGAAAATAATTTGGCAGTTCTTCAAAAAGTTAAAGTTACCAGATGACTCAACAATTCAAGTCCTAGGTATGTACCCAAGAGAACTGAAACCATATGCCCACACTAAAAACAGCAGTATTATTTGTGTATTAAAAGGTGGAAATAATTCATATGTCTGTCAACTGGATAAACAAAATGTGGTATACCCTTCTGATAGAATATTACTGAGCCTTACAAGGAGTGAATTACTGAGACATTCTGCAATATGGATTAACCTCAAAAATACTTGACATGAAAGAAGTCAGATACAAAAGGAGACTCTCTGAGTTCATTTACATGGAATTCCCAGAACAGACAAAACTCATGGAGATAGAAATTGGTCAGTGGTTGCCGGGGAATGGGGTAAGAGGGCCGGGCATTTACTGCCCATGGGTATGGGTTTTATTCTGGGTGAGTGAGGAAAACGCCCTGGACTCAGATCCTGGTGATGGTTTTGCAACTTTGTGAATGTGCTGGACGCCTCCGAATTGTGTGCCACAGAAAGGGTGAGTTTTGCGGTGTGTTCATTGTATCTCAACGCAAAATAAATTTTAAACTTTTTTTAAAAATTGGCTACAAAAATGTTCTTAAAATAGTTTTCCATTGCATGGCATGTTTAAGAGTAAAAGTTCATGACCTTGCCTCAAGACAGTTTTATTTTTATTTATTTATTTATTTATTTATTTATTTATTTATTTATTTTGAGATGGAGTCTCCCTCTGTCGCCCAGGCTGGAGTGCAGAGGCGCGATCTCTGCTCACTGCAACCTCCACCTCCCAGGTTCCAGCGATTCTCCTGCCTCAGCCTCCTAAGTAGCTGGAATTACAGACATGCATCATCACGCCCGGCTAATTTTTGTATTTTTAGTAGAGATGGGGTTTCCCCCTGTTGGCCAGGCTGGTCTGGAACTCCTGACCTTAGGTGATCCGCCCACCTCAGCCTCCCAAAGTGCTGGGATCACAGGCATGAACCACCATGCCCCATCAAAGCAATCTGATTACTGTAGTCCTTGCTTTAATCTAGTCCATAGGAATCACCCATCCTGGCATTCCGTGGCTTCACACCATCTGCTCCGTCATGCCTCACCAATGCCAATGGCATTTGCCAGTCAGTACGAGGCAAGCCCTGCAGGTGCCTCTAGTATGGCATGTGCAAGTCACAGGGGAGAAGGTACATCTTAAATGATGGTCCTGCTTTCTCAGGGACGTTTTGAAAGCACTTCGGTCTGAAGAATGTCAACATGACCCTTCAAAGTTGACGGACAAGTTGCAGCAACCTACACTGTCTCCTCACGGAGATAGAAACATGTGGAATGCCAGACACTGGGCAGGTGTCACCCTGTGCAGCAGGAAGTGGGAAGGGTGGACAGGAGCCTCAGGCTCTACCACAGCTCAAAGGAAGCTTTGACCACATCCACAGGAGTCCTCAGGCTGAAGCCACCCAGCAGGGGAGACCTGGGAACTACATGGATCGTCTGCCTCAGTATCCCCACTGTGCTCAGTCACTGGCTGGGAGCAGCCATGGGAGACAGGTTCCCAGCATAAATGGAGACTGAGGCCCCTTGGGAGAAATGAACGGCAATGGAGAGAGGGTTCCCCAGAAATGACCAAGGGGTGATTTCCCAGGGAAAAACAAATGGTGTCACCACCTAGGAGTTGACAAATTTGGTTTCTACACTTAGTACAATGGGAACAACAGAACCGTAGTTCAGTTCACACTGCGCTTGGCTTTGGCTTTGGTTTTAGAAAGCCTGTGGGTAGCTCAGATGCGCGGATGTGGCTAGGCAGGGCCACAGTGTCTGGCCTCCCGCTGCTAGTGTGTGGTTTAGAGCAGCTCCCCGAGTGGAGGGAGGCACAGGTATATTTAACAGACACTTAGTCACAGGCAGCCTGGGTGCTGCTGAGCAGCAGATGTGATTACAGCGCCTAATCGGTCAACTTCAGGTTAATTCAAAGGGAGATGATCAACAGTGGGGCTGGTTCCATCAGCTGGGAGGCCCATGAGTGTGAGCCCAGGGCTTCCCCAGGACCTTCCTTCCCAACACCCATGGGCAACTGGCTTCCACCAGTGCCGTGGGCGTCAGAGACTCCTGGCAGCCTGCCCTATGGACCTCTCACCCACTGAGCCACCCCCATTGTGTAGATGAACCCCCCAGTCAATGTGTATTCCCACTACAGGTTTTGCTTCTGCGTCTGGATGGGGATGACCCAGCTGCTGTCAGAACTTCAAGGCTGTTTACAGAGCACCCCAGGACCCATTCTCTCTGCATTATGGTGATTTGGGGCCACATATTTTCGAGATGGAATTGGTGATGTTTGTGAGATATTTCCTGTGATGTGGACAGGGTCTGTGGGCTCATGGGTTCAGATGCCTGATGGGAGTCCAGGTCGCATATCCTTCACGTCTCGGTCACACCCTCCCTGTGATCCTTTTTAGGTTCAAACTTTAGCAACTATGATGTAGCAATTATTTTCACTTCAAACTTCAATGCCCGTCTCAGCCATATGTGAGTCCTATCTCTAGTTTCTGGGCTTTCAATGCCAGCATTTGCTTTGCCGAGACATGGATGGCATTTTCCAGGAACCTGGGAACTGAGCCCAGGTGTTATAAATGTAAATGTGACTTTTCTTCCAAGAATCTGAAAGCAACCCTCAAAATACAATGGCCGAGTAATAGGATGTTGTTTTTTTGTAATTGAGAAGTTCAGGCTCAAGCTCCAAGAATCCTTCCCAGGTAATTTTTGAGCCCCCATAAATACAAATTAAAATACAAATTGCTTCTGACTTTTAATCCGGAATCTGATCTATACATTTTCGGTGCAACCACTCTGACAAAGGGCTTGTGCCGTGGACCTCAGAAGATGAGGCGGCCAGCTGTTATAGACTAAAGCTCCACATTTAAAAGCAGTTAGAAAGAAGGAAGATGAGCTTCAACTGAAGTAAACTGAGGCTAAGTTCACCTCGTGTCAAAGGTATTGCACACTTGCATCAAGGTGGAACAGAATTTAAAGCACATTCAGATAAGTGATCACTAAGCCACACCATCTTCAGAACAAATGGAAGCAGTTATAACAATGGTAATTATAAATTTTCTAGCAATCCCCTCCTTCCTGGAGGTTGCAAATTCGGGCCCGCACTGAGCCCAGGAATGTGGAGGTCACTCTGAAGTCCTCTTGTGATTCAGAACAGCAGCTGGCCCTGGGCACAGCCCAGAGTACTGAGAAGTCTTCCAGGGATATTTGCAGGGCCTGGGCCTCCAGCTCAGAGGGTCTGAAGATGGGGCTGGGAGTGTGGGGCTGAGAAGGAAGCCAGAATGTAGGGGGTTAGGGGCCCCCTAACTGGGGGTGTGCCCCCAATCTGCCTGTCAGCGTTCTCACCTCAGCACCTCACAGCGGAACCCTATTTGCAGATGGGGTCTTTCCAGAGGTGGGTACACATTAAATGAGGCTGTTGGGGTGGGCCCAGCATCTGCATTTCAATGACTTCCCAGGGGGTGTTCAATACCTGGAGACTACAGACCTCTGGACCAGTCTGGCCACCCAGCCACAAGTGCAGCAAGGCAAAACCCTGCCGATTCCGAAATGTCAAAGCTGTAGAATTGTGTAAAACATCCAAAAATGGATAAACACCATTTTTTAAATGTAGGGTATTAAAAATAGGGTTAGTCTCGTAGTATTGGGAAGAAGTAAGTTTAATAAAGGTTAGGAAACTGGTCATTTTCATGGAGTAAAAGGATGTGAACTTCCTTGGTCTGAGATAAGTGCTGAGAATAGGTACCTGTCAAATATCTAAAAACAAATTTCTGACATCTAACGTTTCAGTAAAGGTGAAGGGTTTTGACATCTCCTCAACATCAGCTTCATGGTAGACAATTGTTCCACTCCTGTCCCTCGAGCCAGCGCTGGAACCACACCCAGGTGGGCGACTCCCTTACATCAGGATTTCAGCCTTCCTGTAGGAAGTAGGGCAGGGGCAGGTGACACCTCTGCCAGGCAGTCAGCATCCGTGGAAGCAAGCAGCCCTTAGGGTCTCCTCTCACGTGTCCTAATAACCTCTATTTCGTGACTTACCCACGAACCAAAGAATGCAAATTTGGCCAAGAGTCACACCCACACTTCTCACCACTGCAATGTTAATTTTGGGTTTATGATTAGTGCCCATTTCCCCCAAATGCTGACTGGATCCTGGTGCAAAGCTGCACCTCTCCTGGGATTAGGTCATTTGGCTTATTGTAGGGAAAATGTAGGCACCTGATCTCATGAGTTAGTTGACACCAAGATAAGCAAAGGTCTCAATCTTGAGATTTGGGTGGGGACACAAATCTAAACCATGCCACCTGTGATGACCCAGTCCCAGAAGTGGCAGGTACCCTGCCCTCCATGAGCTGTGCATGACAGGCCTCTGCCTGCACAGGTAGGATGTGGGGAACACGACTCGACTGCTCACTGGGAGGGTGTCCTAGAACCTGGGCCCTGTTTTTAAACTCCCATCCATAATAACAGGGGTGTGCCCCAGGTAGGTGGCACAAGAATATAGAAACCTATGACCTCAACTTTCCCCAGACAGACAACTAAGAGAAAAGCCAGCAATAATTGCAGAAAAAGGATTCCACACTAACAATGTGTAATGTTTTAATAAAGTAGAGGGAAAGATAAACCAAAAAGACAAAGGATGAAAACTACCATCAGAGAACTGGAATCAACAGGAATGATAAAATGGCATTGATAAACGTTTATCAACTGCATGATGAAAGTTCCAACAGGAGGAAGAGACGGATAGGGATAGGGATATGAAACAGCCGCAGCCCAGAATTTGCCAACAGTCACACACACACCAAAATGCATCACAGCAAAACTACCAAAGAGGCAAGCCAAATGGAAACAGCTCTCTCAAAGGAGGAGCAACAGTGAGCCTGACGAGTGACCCTCAAGCAAGTGACGGCACCTGGAATCCAACATGACAATGTCTCCAGGTGCTGAAGGAACACAGCCCCAGCCTAGGATTCTATGCCCAGTGAGGAGGTGCCATGGGTCCAACTACAAAGGATAAATGAAGATGTCCATAAGGAAGCAGCACTGAGATAATTCATGGGAAGGGATAGTGCTCCTCAAATGAAATGTGAATGGCAGCCCCCCAGCCAGAAGGAAATTGATTCCAGATGAAAACTCTAAAATTCAGAATGAAGAGTACAAGAAATGATAAACAGGGAGGAGACATAAATGAATATCAATTGTATAAAATAAGAGTGGTGCTGTCATGAAATTTAACATACTCAGGACAAATTTGTGGCCATAAGGATGCAGAGTCAGAGGGTGGTGAGTGGGGTTGAAGATTATACAATGTTAGCATTATTGAGTCATTGATCTAACTCTCTAATTACTGGACAGAGTGCAATCCAATTAATTAAATCATAACACAAAAGAAGACAAAAAGGGGGAAAATGGTATAATGCAGGGGGTAAAACATGAGACAAACATGCAAAAAAACTGCATCAACGCTTGTATTAGCTGCACATGACTAAATACTCATGTCCAAGAGTAAGGGCATGAAACTTAATTCTAAAACATAACCTAATATTTCCTGCAAAATTTAGACTTTAAGTTCACAGGTAGGTCAAAAGTAAAAGATTGAAAAGAATATAACATACAAATACTAATCCAAAGATAACTTGGATAGCTATATGGAAGGCAGATAAAATAGACTTTAAGGCAGAAGGTGTGACTAGAGAAAATAAACACATTTCATCATCATAAAGGCCTAAGTCAACAAGGAATACATCACTGCTCTAATCTGTAGGCACCCAGTGAACTGGCTTCCAAATTTACCAGGAAAAGTGATGACACGACTCAAAGGAGAAACTTGCAGATCAACAATCCTAGAGCCAGATGCCAACCTGCCCCTTTCAGAAGCTGATTTAGTAAGCAAATAAAGTACCAATAAGGATACGGAATATCTAAATGATCCAATTAGCGTAGTTCTTGTATGGCCACTCCTGACACAATAGTGTTGACTCTTTTTTTTTCAAGTGAATTTATAGCACTTACTTAAACATAGGCTACTCAGTAAAACAACCTTAACAATTTTGAAAAAAAATTAAAACTCAGAGTGTAAAATGTTAAAGGACAAGGGAACAAAGCTAGAAATTAATAACAGAGTACTAGAAAATAAATAGCTAAAAAGTAAACAATACATAATTAGATAATTTTTCATCAAAAGAAGTCAAACTAAAAATTAGAAAATATTTTGCACCATTTGACAGTGTGGATCTGACATATCAAACCAGGATGCAGCTAAAGCAGTACTCAAAGGATATTCATAGCCTCAGATGCACATAATAGAAGAGAAGAATGGCTTAAAGCCAGTAAGACTCCATCTCAACAGACTAAATAAAGCATTGTTAATCGAACTTAATGGAAGTGGTGCAGGAGAGGCAAGCCTCAAAATTGAGGCTTAGCCCAGGTGGGTTCTTGGCTCACCCAGGAAAGAATGTAAGCGTGAACCGGTGGTGTTAAATAGCAACTTTTATGGAACAGCTTGCTTTTTGTGGAGCAGAGCTAAATCATAGTGCAGCCAGAGTCAGCAATGTATGAACTCTTGGCAACTGTATTTATACTCAATTATATCCACTTTCAGTGACATGTAAATTAAGGGGCAGGTTAATGTAAATTAAGGAGTGGGTTATTTAGAACTTTCTAGGAAAGGGGTGGTAACTTCCAGGTCACTGCTAGGGAAAGGGGAGGTGGCTTCTGGGTCATTGTCATGGCATTTGTAAACTGTGATGGTGCTGGTGGACGTGTCCTGTGTTAATGAGCAATGAGAGCAGCCAGCTGATGCCCTCTCACCATCTGCTGGGTTCTTCACTTCATCCTATATGGACTAAATCTTCTTTTGGTCAGCAAGGATGTGATCAGAAAACAAGTCCTGTCAGTCTCCAACCTCAGAAGTAGGTGATAAAGATAAGACCAGGAAGCAGTAAAATAGAAAATAAATGTATGATAAGAAACATTTTTTTGATGCCAAAAGTTAGTTCTTTCACACACAAAAAATACACACATTTGATAAATTCCTATCAAGGCTGACCAGGAAGAACAGAAAACCGTATAACTCATATCCAAAATAAATAAAGGAGCATGATTACAAATTCTCATGTATCAAAAGGCAATGAGGATATTGTGAATAAATTTAATCCAATAAAGTTAGCAGTTTAGAAGGAATGGGCAAAGTCCTAAGACAAACACGACTTAGCAAACTGAGAGAAGAAGAACGAGAAAAATCTCAGTAGTCTAGTATCTGTTAACCAATAGAAATATTACTAAGATACAACAAAAAATTAAAAGTTTCTTCACAAACTCCAAATGATTTCATCAGTGATTTTTTTAAATACTTAGGAAGCAATATCACAATCTGACAACTTTTTCTAGGAAATTAAGAAAAAGGAAACATTTTAAACTCTTTCTGAATCTAGCAATAGCTTGAGACCAAAAGCTGGCATTAACATAGCAGGACAGAAAAATTGCAGACATTCTCCTTCCTGAACACAGATCCCATCACCACAGCAGGAGAGAAAAATTGCAATCTCATTCTTGAACACAGATTCCACCACCATCGCAGGAGAGAAAAGTCACAGACACTCTCATTCCTGAACATGGATCCCATCACCATCGCAGGAGAAAAAAAACGCAGACAATCTCCTTCTTGAACACAGATTCCATCACCACAGGAGAGAAAAATCACAGACAATTTCCTTCCTGAACACAGATCCCACCATCACTGAGAAATGCCTGCAGACAGTATGTCACGATATCTGAAAAGGATAAGACCCAATAAAACAACTGTGTACATCACAAAATTCATGGCAAAAAGGACAAAAATGCTTTTATCATCTTGATAGTTTTAAAAATAAAATTCGATACAATTTATTTCCATTGTTGATTTAAAAAACCATCAGTGACAGGGTGTGGTGGCTCACACCTATAATCCTAGCACTGTAGGAGGCTGAGGCAAGTGGATCACCTGAGGTGATGGTGCAGATTCGGCTGTTACCCATGAGCTAAACGCAGATCCGTGTCAGAGAAGAGAACACAGTGAATACAGCAGTCCTTGAATTGACATACTTCACATTTAGAAACATATCCTCTATAGTCACAATTTCATTTGCCAAATTAGACACACTTTGCTGACACTTGTGGAGGTGTTATTGCGTTGGATGTAGGCAATCTATCATAGCATAATCAGTTTTGCTCTCCCACATACATTCTTGGGAGACTCTTTAATCAGACTTCCTTAAAGCTCCCCTAAAAGAGGTCTCCTCCCTCCTCAATACTGACATCTGAGAAGCCCAAGCTGCTCACACAAATTCAAGATATTCATCACCTTTCCCAGATGTATAGCTCTGACTCCTTTCATATCCTGACGTGGGGCATTTTTGTCGGCAATGCCCTCCCAACCCCAGTGCCTCCTCTGATCAAATTCCATCCAATTCCTTGGCTTTCCCTTCCCATAAATGTCATAGAAACACTGAGCTTGCCTCCTGATGGAGTGATTTTACGCAAATTTCTTTACTCATCATTAATGTTAAAGCCCAACATTCATCAAGGAAGGAAAACTGTTTCTAAAAGGCACACACATCTTATATGAAACATTGCTTCATACAAGAAGATCTGATTTTGTGGGAAGCATTGCTTTGAAGTAGTTTCTATATCCAATAATTTCATGCCATTCTATGAGATTTTAAGACAAAGAGAGCCTCTGTTAGCAGAACTGGGGTGGGCACGCAGGGAACTGGGATGGGTACACGGGGAACTGGGGTGGGCATGCAGGTTCAGGGCTGCCATTTGTCCTCAGCCTGCACATCCCAGAATGCATTCGTGCATCACACTGTAACAATTAGAGAGATCCTTCATAAGACAAGGGCTGATGAACGTGCATTTCTGGGGAATCCAAAACGTACATCTGGAAAGGAGAAGGCAGCCGGGCTGAATGAATGTGCTCATCAGACACACTCACTGAGGTCTCCCTCATCTGGCGACCTTGTTGCTCCTAGTAGCAGGGGCCCCTCAGAGTCGCCAGGAGTAGGGGAGGGGCCTCCATAGACATCTGCCTGGGGCTTCACTTTGAGCCTCCTCAGCCATCAGGGAAGGGGAGAGGGGATGCAGCGAGCCTGGACCTTCCCCCAGGATGCGGCACTGGGGAGTACCGGGTGACCTGTGGCGCCCCCCCAGCCCAGCTGTGGAAACCTGAGCTCACCCCTCTCAGGAGCTGGACTTCCCTCCGGAATCTTCTTTCCTGACACACACTCCATGTCAAGGGGTTGCTAACCCAGGACTGGCTTGGCATCAGAAATAGCTGCAACCTTTTTTGTGCCCCGTGAATATGCAAAATCAGGTAGACAGTTGTCTGAACTCTACATACCCGTCACCTCTACACAGGGGCCCTCAGTTCAGCGCACCATCATCCAGCCTTGTGGATGAGGCCCCAGGCTGTTATGGTGTCAGAGACAAAATTACAACAAATCTAGTTTAAAGACTGAATTGGCATCTATTTGTGATTCTAGACTTGGGAACACCTGGCCCTGGAAGCAGGCTGGGTGCAGTGAACTGAGTGGGGGTGTCCCGTGAACTGAGCAATGGTGTCCTGTGAAGTGAGCGGGGGTGTCCCGTGAACTGAGAGGGTGTGTCCCGTGAACTCAGAGGGGGTGTCCTGTGAACTCAGAGGCTCTGCGGACAGAAGGGGCCTCCAGAGAGCAGGAATGAAACACAGAAGGTGGATGGGTCGTGTTTCAAGGCTACTTTCCTTCAAGGGAAAATAGAGGGTTTCTGTGTTATGTGGATTCAGGTCAGTTTCAACGGCCTGAGATTTTTTGAAAACTGTCCATTTCCAATGTCAGTTTGGTGATGTGGGCCTTAGCACAAGGCACTCCATTCTGGCTTGGTCTGTTCTGCTGGGCCTAGAGCAGGACACTATACAATGGCTGGTCCAAAGTTGTTAACCAATTTTGTTTAACAGCTGCATTATTGCATACTATGGAGATGAATTTGGTATTAATTTGCAGTAGTTTGCTTTATGATAAGATTATAATTATGTTCTCCAGAATAACCACTAAGCAAGTGACTTAAAAAGGAGTAAAAAAAAATCAAAATAATTAAAATCGTATAAATGAAATATATATTTAACATAAAAGTAGGCAGTAAAAGAAGAGTAAAGACACAAAACAGATACAAGCCATAGAGAAAACAACTAGTAAAACAGCGGAAGCAAATCCTACCTTTTTAGTCATCGCAGTCAATGGAATCGCGGCCAGAAAGCAGAGGAGGGCAGAACAGGCAGCAGCGCAGCCCAGCGCTGGGGTGTCCGCAGCAGAGACGCCAGGGCAGTGACGGGCTTCCCACAGCTGAGAGAGCCGCCAGAGCCGCGATGGGCTTCCCGCAGCAGAGAGAGACGCCAGAGCCGCCATGGGCTTCCCGCAGCTGAGAGAGACGCCAGAGCCTCGATGGGCTTCCCACAGCAGAGACGCCAGAGCCGCGATGGGCTTCCCACAGCAGAGAGAGACGCCAGAGCGCGATGGGCTTCCCGCAGC
>NW_012106197.1:426007-432372 GCF_000951045.1 Mandrillus leucophaeus
ATGGGCTTCCCGCAGCTGAGACGCCAGAGCCGCGATGGGCTTCCCGCAGCTGAGAGAGACGCCAGAGCCGCCATGGGCTTCCCGCAGCTGAGAGAGACGCCAGAGCCGCTATGGGCTTCCCACAGCTGAGAGAGACGCCAGAGCCGCCATGGGCTTCCCAACAGCAGAGCTGCCAGAGCCGCCATGGGCTTCCCGCAACAGAAACGCCAGAGCGCGATGGGCTTCCCACAGTAGAGACGCGTCAGAGTCCAACGGGGAAAGGTGGAAAGAGACACACCGTGTAAACAATAACCAAAAGGGACATCGGGGGGCTGAATGCAGACAATAGACTTTAAGACAGAGTCGCTGTTTGAGACACCAAAAGGACATTTGATAAAAACAAAATGGTCAATCTCTCCCAAGACGTAACAAATATGGACACACATCACCCAACACTGGAGCCCAAAATACACAAAGTAAAAACTAACAGAATTAAAGGGAGAAATAGACAATCTGACAGTGAACGTTGGTAACCTCACTGGTCCCACCTTGAATGAGTGATGGAGCCACTAGGTAGAAGATCAACAAGCAGACGGGAGCAAACTCCTTGAACCAGTGGATCCAGCAGACGGGCCTCTGCCAAACGGTCCACGCACAGCCGCAGCCACGTTCCTCTCGAGAGGAGAGGGAGCCCTTCTCCAGGGTGGACCACACAGGAACGCCTGAAGAAGCCTCAGGAAATGGAGGACTGACATGCCAGAGTTGGAATGATAGGAGGAATCAATACCAGGAAGGAACTTGGGAAATTCAAAAACAGGTGAAACAATGCAAATAACCAAAGAATTCAAGAATACGATTTAACAACATTGTAAAATAACTGAATACTAATTAGAAAGCAAACACAAGATACTAAAATTTATGGGAAATAGTACTTAGGAGAAAATGTAAAGGTAAAAATGCCTGTATTAAAAAAGAAATATTTCAAGTCGATAACATAATCTTCAATCTTAAGAAATGAGAAGAAGAACAAACACAGCTCATGTGCAGCAGACACAAGGAAGGAAATAAAGATACGATGGGGGTAAGTTAAATAGAGAATTAAACCACAATAGCAACAATTCATGAAACCAAAAGTTAGTTTTTGAAAACCTCAGCAAATTTAACAAACCTTTAGATAGGCTGACCATGGGATAATAAAGATTAAAATTACTAAAATTAGCAATGAAATAGAGGGCATTACTACTGACCTTAGGAAATGAGAAGGATTATATGCAAATATAATAAATAATTGTATGCTAAAAATTGGATAAACTAAAGTGGACAAATTTCTTGAAAAACTCCAAAAGAAATAGAAAATCTAAATAGACTAATAACAGTAAAGAGATTGGATTAGTAATCAATAAACTTTCCACAAAGAAAAGGCCAGCCCTAGATACCTTCATGCATGATTTCTACTAAATATTTAAAGAATTAATACCCATCACTCAAATCATCTCAAAAAGTCAAAACCAAAGCAGAAGAAGAAAGAATGTTCTCAACTCATTCATTCGATAGTCCCAGTATTACCCCGGTACCAAAACTGCACAGAGAACTCACAAGATAATAATCGATATCCCTTATGAATAGAGAGACAAATATTTGAAAAAATATTAGCAAATTGAATCCAGCAATATATAAGAAGGAATTATACACCGTGAATGATTGGGATTAACTTCAGGAATGCACAGTTGATCTAACATAAGGAAACAAATGAAAGCAATACACTGTATTAAAAGAGTAAAGAAAAAACATAATAATCTCAAAAGATGCAAAAAATTCATGTGACAAAATCCAACATCTTTTGAGGAGTAAAACATTGAACAAGCTAAACATAGAAGGAAACTTCCTCAATCTGATAAAATCCTTCTAAGAAAAGCCCATAGCACACTTAAATTTGAAAGACCAAATGCTTTCCTCTTAAGATCAGAAACAATACAAGGACGTTCACACTCTCAACTTCTATTTAACATTGTCATCGATGTTCCTGTGAGGCAATTAGGCAAGGCAATGAAATGAAAGTCATCCAGGTTGGAAGAAAGAAGTCAAACTCTATTACCTTGTATATGGAAATCTCTAGAAACACACACACACTGTTATAAGGAATAAATGACTTCAGAAATGTTGCTGGGTACATGAACAATATACAGAAATCAATTATAGACCTATATGCTAGCAATAAAAAATTCAAAAATGAAATTAAAGCAATTTCACTTACAATAGCATCAACGAATAAAATAGGAAGAAATATAACAAAAAAGTTATGATTTGTTTCTGTAAACTACAAAACACTGTTTAAAAAATTAGATAAATAGAATGGTATTTTATGCTTATGGATTGGAAAATTTAACATTGTTAAGAGCAAATTGATCTGCAGATTCAACAAAATCCCTTTTAAAAATTCCAACTCAGCTGCTTTACTTCTAGAAATTGACTAGTTAATCCTAAAATTCATATGGAAACATAAGGAGCTACAAACACCAAAAATAATCTTAAAGAAAATTTTAAAGTTGTTGGATTCGTGCTTCATGATTTCAAAGTGGCACCACCAAGCTACAGTAGTAAAAACAGTATGATAGAGGCATAAAGATGGATACATACACCAATGAAATTAAACTGAAAGTCCAGAAATAAACCCTTATATATCCTCTCAAACCCACCAGTCCTGCATCCTGCCTTCCAGCCTGCATGGAGCGGATGAGCTGAGACAAGGGGCCGGATGCGAATCATAGCTGAAAATGCCGCTCCGGCCTGGTGGGCAGGCTGTCTGCACTTTCACAAGACTTTTCAACCACCTTGAAAAGGGAATCCTGAGAATATCAGATCCTATTGCAGGGTTATGGGTGGGAAATTGTTTTAGGAACTGCCGATTCCTTGATTCTCAGAAAGTCAAGCTGAATGTCCTGCCGACAGGAAGGTTTGCAGCTGCCCCAGAAAATCTGCAATGGAAATTTGCCTCTCAGTACTTCCTCATCTTGACTATAAAGCAAAGTGCAAAGAAGACTGGTGTCAAAGATAATTTTAAAAGAATATACAATGAAAGCAAGGCCTTTTTATCAGGAGAAAACTAATATGAAATGTCATTTTTCTGATTGTTGGACTGAAGAATCAAATACGAAGTTTCCTCATTCATCAGACATAAAAGGCAGAGGTAATAAAGGTAATATTAGAGGAGCCTGGACATGGTCTAAGAGTTTAAATTTAGAAACAAAGCTCTGATAAATGGTCTCATTTGCTGAAGTGGGGATCTATAGGCTTCACATTTGTAAATACTCAATGAGCTAGCTCAGAACAAATTGATAAGGATTTCTAAGTGGATTCAATGACAATTAATTATTTTTGATGGAAAGGTTGATCTGGTTGAGCTTGCTGGTAATCATTAGATTATAGATTAATAATCACTCGGGGTTCAGTGGTATCAGGATCAGGCAGTCCAGGTCCAATCAGAGGCTTTAGCCATACATATTTGCATCAGAAAACTCACACTGAACAACCCCACCATGTGTAGACTGTAGGTTTAAAGTCTGGGTTTTTTGCCCAGGTGTCATCTTTGTAAACAACGTGTCCACCTTCCCGTGGTCCTCCTGTTTAAAATCGCCCTGTTTTGAAGAATGTGGTTGGTGCCTAACAGGGGTTTGTTCGGTGTTGGATGAATGGATCTGGATCTGTTTTTAGAAGATATCGAAAGTACCTTCAGGACAGTGAAGAAAACAAAGCCCCGCATGTCCAGATGTGCGTGACCACCGGAACTCCAGATGGCACAAGCAAGGCATGTCCAGGTGTGCGCCACCAAGACAGGGAATGCACGTGCAGATGTACGTGGCCACCACACGGAATGCATGTCCAGATGTGTGTGGCCACCAGAACGCCAAATGGCACAAGGAAGTCATGTCCATTAGTATACGAAGATAATCAGTCTTTCACTAAGTAGGTTTTGCCAAGAAGAGCATAATTTTAATATTACAGCCTGGGTGCCCTGGAGAACATGACAGCAGGTGAAAGGAGTTGGTCACACAAAAACACACACTGTGTGATCCCATTTAGATGAAGTGCCCAGAGGTGACAGATACATAGACACAGGAGGTAGACTAGCAGTTTGCTAAAAACGGAGCTGAGAGGGCCAGAGGGGTTGAGGGAGGTGGGTAGTGGTCCCAGGTTTCTTTTGAGGTGATGAATATATTCTAAAATTGATCATGATTGTGACATTGGATGCACAATTCTGTGAATATACTAAGAAAGATAGATGTAAAATCCAAACACATCAAATTACTAGAAACATTTTGAGATCTGCACATTTGCCAGGGGTAGGATTAATAAACAGAAATCAGTAGTGTGATACTAACAAGTAAAGACCAATAATAAGAAAATGCAAATGAATCATGGATTATGCTATCAATAACAATCAAAGACACAAGACATTGAGTGCAAAATAATGAAAAGAATCTTAAAAGTAACAAGTGGAGTCATAGAACAAGTCACGATTTAAAAGACTTTTAATAATATTGAGATATTTTCAAAGGCAATTTATTACTCTAAAAATCACAAAAGAACTCAAATTTGACGTTTAAAAATTGTTATACATGGGCAAATGTCCAAGTAAAACCAAGATGATTTTGATTCTTCTAATCAAAAGAACAATGAGGTAATATATGCCTTACCAGAGAGAAATACTGATTATTAAGTATTAATTAGAGCATTAAGACACTGATAAATAAAGAGACAATAAAAGTGGAACAAGCATTGTTTATTCAACAGGAATTGGTATGTGATATAAATTCTATTAAATAGGAAGGAAAAAGACAAATCTACTCTTTAATCAATAATATTAGAATGAGTCTATTCCAGATTGGAAAATAGTCACCAATCTCACATTATCCCAAAACAATAAATTGAATGATATAAATCCATACGTAAATTCAATAATAAACAATAATCGTTGAAAATAAATCCTTAAAAGTATTAAAGAAAATAAAGAAAAAATAAATATAGAAATAAATAAGAAAAGAAAAAGATTAATGCATTTAAATATGTCAAAATAGAAAGTTATTTGTTAAAAAAAATTGTCAAAATACAAATAACAAGTAAGCAGACTCTTTGAAAGTTTCTTACAAATAAATTAGAACAAAGGAGAAAACCAGGTGCAGTGCAGGCAGCTTGTGAAGGGCCTTGGAGTGAGGAATCATGACACTGAGCCGCTTCGCTCCACGGGATGAGGAGTTGCCTCATTAGTTTATTTGACTCTTTAGTGCTGAGTGGCAAGAATCCCGCGTAATAGGAAGCTGCTTGGTCACAGGACAGAAGGAGACATGGCCACAGCCATGGCCACAGCCATGGCCACACGACGAACCTCAAAACCTCATGCTCCAGGCAGGAAGCCGCCAGGAAAGGCCACACATCGATTTCACTTTTATCAACGTCCAGAATAAGCAAATCCTAGAGATAGAGAGTACATAAGGGGCTGCTTAGGACTCAGGAGACTTTGATGGTGATAACTTAAGGGTGTGGGGTTTCTTCTTGATTATGGTGATAGTTGCACTGCTCTGTGAATCACTAAAAATCAAGGAATTATGTACTGTAAACAGGTGAATTGTATAGTAGGTAAATTGCATCTAATGAAGCTGCTGCCAAAATGGAAAGGAAAAAGGAAAAATGAGAATCAGCCTAGCCAGTTACTATATTCTGTTCTCCAACTGTTATTTTGCCAAAACCCATCAAACGATAACGGGTAAAATGGAAGCATCTTACCATTTGCAACACAACTGGCCTGTGACACATGCAGGAAAACCCAGAGAATCCAGTTTCGCCAGCGGACAGCCGGACCCAGAAAGGCTAGTAGAGTCCAGTTTCACCAATAAATGGCCAGACCTGGCAAGGTCAGGAGAGTCCAGTTTCTCCAGCAGACAGCCGGATCCGTCAAGGAAAGCTGGCACCTAGTGAGGTTGACAGTTCTGGCCAGGAGCTCACCCAGCTTTTCGCCCTGGTATTTCGGATGTGGTGTCTCACACAGGAGCTCAGCTTCTCTCAGAATAGTGGACCCAGTATTGTTTGTAAAGCACTACCACTAACTCAATGTCCACGCACGGGGTAAGAGCACAGTGTCCAGAGAGAATTTCCCTGGGGCCAGAACTGGTGCTGGGTCCCACAGTGGGAAATCTCAACGCAACGCCTGGGAGTGTTCTTGGGAACCAGCACCTTCCTGGAGCAGGAAGAGGTGACAAACCCGTGGCAACACCCGCCCACCACAACACCTGAGTCAATACCTGCCCACCACAACACTCACCTACCATAATCCCCACCTACCACAACACCCAAGTCAACACCCACCCCCCACAACACCCATAAACACCCAT
>NW_012106197.1:433545-433846 GCF_000951045.1 Mandrillus leucophaeus
CATTGACTAGCATCCCTCTGTCCATCATCATCCATTCACACATCCCTCACCCACACATTTGTCTATCAATCTATCTATATCAGTCCATCTCCTTATCATCTATCTATACCTATTTATAACTAACTTCTCTCAATCCATATATCATCTATCAATTCACTTATCATCTATCTATCCTTCATCCGTTCACCCACTCACCTTCCCATCTGCCTATCATCTACATATATCTGAATATATTTAAATCAATCAGATAGCTATCCATACTCTATTTATCTGCATATATTTTTAAGTAAACACAAGTAAT
>NW_012106197.1:434326-440914 GCF_000951045.1 Mandrillus leucophaeus
CCACCACAACACTCATCAACACCCATCCACTACAACACCCTCCCACCACAACACCAGCAGCAACACCTGCCCACCACACCTGAGGAGCCTGGGGCAATCACCACCCCAGGACGTGGGGCCACCCTGAGGGGAAGCTGAGGCCTGAGCTGTCCATCACTGGCTTTCCTTGTGCCGATCTGAGCTTGGGAGAAGGTCATGGAGAGAGAAGGCCAGGTAGGCTCTTGGGCAGTTGCTGGGACTCTCACAGGAAGGGGCATGCAGGGGAAGGGGCTGCAGGGCCAGAAGTGTGAGGGGGTCCCAGTCCCGCATATCACATCAGGAGGGGGTGAAGCTCCTGGGGCCTGGGCGGCATTCCCCAGCCAGTGGGAGCCCGCTGGCCTCTGAGCCCATGCTGGGGGAGGAAAAGGGATCAAAGGTAAGTTGGATTGATGGTTCCATCATCAGGTGGGGTTGGGATAATGACCGAGCTGACCAGCAGTTTAAGGGTTTGTTAGTTGTGCTCTGGGAATGGGAGAAGGTTAAGTGAGTGTGTTCGAGGGACAAAAACAAGCAGAGTATTTATTTTTATAATTCACAAAGCCAAGACCACTAAATGAATGCCCAGCTGAAAACATGACAGGGATTTAAACAGCCTTCGGAAGGAACCCCCTGGTCTCTGTATTCACACGACAGCCAGGCTGTCTGCGTGTCGGTGCGGGAGCAAATATTCCTCCCAACTGATTTTCTGCCATGTCTGAGCACTTTGAAGATGCTGAGGTCCTTCAGTGTGGCCATAGCTCACAAAGGTTCCATTTGGTGGCTTTGAATGCAGCTGCAGCCACCTGTGCCTTTATTCAGCTTCCTGCTAAAACAGAGAGGGCACAGCAGCCGACTGCTCCCCCACAACTTTCTTCAGAATGCTGCGGGAAGCACGGGTGCTTCTGCTGTGACTGATGTGAGACCGTCCCAGAGGCGCCTCCTCTGTCCACCACAACCCACAGACCCGAGAGGCCTTGACTGGAGCAGGCCCTGCCCATACCTTGGTTTTGGATGTCACGCCTCCAGAGCTGTGGGGGAAGAAACTTTGGTTGCTTTAAGCCCCTGGGTTTCTGGTAACTGACTACAGCAGGTGTGGGAAGCCAGCATCCTTCCACACTTGGTGCAGAGGATTCTGAGACGTCCAGCTAGAATTGGCTTTTTACCAGGGTGCAATTGAATTGAGATATCGTTTAGTACAAAGTTTAAACATTTTGATGGAGTGCATCAAGTTTTAAACTTGATTATGGTAAACTCTTTGCCTAATAACAGGTCATGAAGATTTCTCCTTATGTTTTCTTCTAAAATGTTAATGCCTTTGTAGTTTCCATTTAGATCTATGATTAATTTTAGTTAAATATTCATAAGATGTGAGGTTTAGATTGCAGATGTTTGCACTTGCCTGTCAACATGACTCATAACCGTTTGTTGGAAAGACTCTTCCCTCCATTAACTACTTTTGCATATTTGGCATATTTGTGTTCTGGACACTGTATTCTGTTTCCAGGATCTATATGTTTGCTACTCTGCAAATGCCACCGTCTTGATCACTGCAGTTTTATAGTAAGTCTTAAAGTACTTTTAATTTTATGTTTTCTCCAACTTTGTTCTTCTTCAGTATTCAGTTGCATAATCTCTGTTCTCTGCCTTTCCATATAAAGTTTAGAATCAACCTGGTTTAAAATTTTTGTGGAATTATAATTGGAATTGCATTAATCTACAGATCAATTTGGGGAGAGCTGACGTATTTACCATGTTGAGTCTTTCAATCTATAAACATGTTGTTTCTCCATTTATTTATACATATATACATACTTGCAAAAATTGTCCTTATAGGCCTTTTGTAGTACGTGGAGATCCTGTACATGTTTGGAAAGATTCATACCTAAATGTTTCATTGTTTGAAACTGTTATACAAAGGCATTTTTAAAAATATTGAATCTCCAATTATACATTGCTATTATGTAAAAATATGATTGGCTTTCTATGTAAATGTAGAAATATGGTTTATTGATCATAAATTCTACTTTGCTAATTCATTCATTATTTCTGGGAGTCATTTATTTATTTATTTAATTTTTGTGTTTCTTGGGATTTTCTGTGTGTAAAATCATGTCACCTACAAATAAGGACACTGCTGCTTTCTCTCCAATCAATATGCATTTTGTTTCTTTTCCTTGCCTTATTGTACTGACTGGGCAGTGCATTAGTGTAAGTACAGTGCAGAACATTATCGCTGTTGCAGTAAAATCCACCCAGAGTCACGTCCCTCCTGCAGTGCCCACCACCTGCCAATCGCCCTCCCCGCACAATGTATGTGGCAGGTGCACTCTGGAGTTGGAGACACAGAAGAGGCTCAGCCCCACCCTTCTCTTCTGGAGGCCAGGCCCAGGGACATCTGCCACTGGGTGAAAGATGCTGGAATTAGGGACGGCGAATCAGAAAATTGCCTGGAGACAAAGAAATAATAAAAAAAGAACCTACACACCAGCAGTGAAATGAGGAGACTGCGAGCCTTTGGACCTGGAGCATCCAATCCACCTTCTGTCTTTATTTGAGAAGGGTTGTTGGTCTTAGGTCTTCCTTTAAAACTATCTTAATAAACAGTAAAGAATTTATATTGGTGCTTATGGTTCCTCAAGCATTCCACATTTATTTACATAAATTCCTCCCAGTGGTTAAATGCTGGTTCTACGATGACATATTGTGAATGGCATTGAACATCCAAAGTGATATTAAGTGCTGGATCTGCAATCAACATATGTTTAAGATAAAAAGAAAATGAGAGCCCGGGCACCATCCCTCTCCGTGTGTCACCTCTGCAGGACACCCCTCGCCACTGTGATGCCCAGCCAGAGACAGTGGGCGCCTTCCAGGCCGAGGTACACACGGAGCTCTCTCTCTCTGTCTGTCTCCAGACAGAGCCAGGCTGCACCTCACCGAGGCTTTCGGCTCTGGTGGTGTCCATAGGACTGGCGTACTGGCCGGATCTGCTCTGAACAATCGGCCTCTCCTCCAAGCTCTCCTAGTGGTGATTTCAAAGCTGTTTCTATGGCTAAGGTAACAGGATGCTTTGTTCTGAAAGCAAATGACTGTATTGAAAGGTTAGATTCATCACAAAACTTATAAAGGGTTTTGGGGCGGGCATAGAGTTTCCTGGTGTCCCTTCAGTGGACTGGGCATTGGCCTCCCACCCTGGGGCCACCCCTCTCTGCAGGGCCTACCCTTCCCACTGGGCTATCCCACAACTGTCAGTTTTAGAAAACAGCCAGGAAAATGATTCCTGCCCACAGAGACACGAATGCCTGTTTTCCAGCAGAGATGCTAGGAAGAGGTTATTCCAGGCTACATTCTGTGCCCTGTGGCTGGACCAATTTCATTTCATTGTAGGAAGATCTTATTTTACCACTTTTAGATTCTCCTTTAACCAATTTTAACATCTTACTGGGTTCCTCATTCATTAATAAGTTAAAGAAAATCTTTGGCACACATTCTTTTCATATTTCTCAGAGAGTCGTGATTTTACTTTTCAAAATGAATCCTTTACCAAAACAGATCCGAGACACAGTCCGTCTCCATGGTCTAAATGTAAGCACAGCCTTGGAAAGTGCTGAGGAGGTGAGGGGTCGGCGGCGCAGGGCAGCTTTGGATTTTATGGACAGCAGGGTTTGCTGTGGCCACGCATCTCACGTCTGTTCCTGTAATGCACCGACCCCACTGTGCTCACATCCGGCCAGCACACCGGTGTTGCAGCAGGTGGACACGGATTCCGGGGTCCATGCCGTCTGCATCAAAAGGAAAGCCCCAGTTTTAGCTAACAGTGACTTGTCACTTGGAAAGTTGCAACACAGACAAGAGAAAGGAGGGGTTTGTGCCTTTACATTTGATACCATTTGAGCTGAAGGTCTTGGAAATTCTTTGTAGTCATTTTCAGATGGAAAGAAAAACTCTGGGTCATTTTTAGAAATACTATATGATAACCTTCCCTATAACAAATGGCAGAGCTTTGACTTGGTGCCTTAAAACGGTGGGATTTCCAGGCTGCTCATTTACCTTTTGCAGGGAATGGCCAGCCCTCCCACTGGAAGAGGCGGCATTGACTCTGCCTCATCCTCAACGCTCAACCAGGCACCTCGTCTCTCCAGACGGCACAGGGATGCTTGGGCACTGAGGTGTGGACGGCCCCAGAATGCTGCCCCTCAGCCCAAAGTGCCTCTGCCTGGCCCCTGGGTCACCTTGCTGGCCTTTCCTCCCCACGGCCCTGCACACATGTCTCCCTCTCTAGCCCTCAAAGGTGGGACCAGCACGCTCACCCCTTGCTTTCTCCCTGGTTGGCTTGGCTCACTCCACAGCCTTATCACACCCTGCGCGTGTGCTGCCTGCACCCACACACTGCCTTCCTGCCTTAGGTTCCGTGAAGCTGAGCTTATTTCCACGAGCACATGCCCCAGCGATGTGAGCACACCTGCCTTCCTGCTAGGACGTGAGTTCTCTGGACAGAATGGAACAGGCTGGCCAGCGCATCCTCAGTGTGCTCAGAATGACAAGGGCATCTCAAGGGTATTTGCTGTCCCATAATAGAAAGGATTTGTCTGAAAAAAGTAGAGTATGTGTTCCTCCATGCCCAAGACACCTACCTGGTATTAAACACAACCGTCATCTGTATCCACTGTGAGCTCCTCAGGGTGCCAAGTCTGATCCTGAGCAAGTCTTGAATTAAAACCAAGCTAGACTCATGTATTAGTTTGTTTTCATGCTGCTATGAAGAAACACCCAAGACTGGGTAATTTATAAAAGAAAGAGGGTTAATTGAATCACAGTTCTGCATGGCTTGGGAGGCCTCAGGAAACTTACAGTCAAGGCAGAGGGGAAGGAAACACGTCCTTCTTCACATGACAGCAGCAAGGAGAAGTGCAGAGTGAAGCAGGGAAAGCCCCTTATAAAATCCTCAGGTCTTGTGAGAACTCACTATCATGAGAACAGGATGGGGGAACCGCCCTATGATCTAATCACCTCCCTCAAGGGCCCTCCCACGACATGTGGGGGTTACAATTTGGATTTCAATTCAAGATGAGATTAGGGTGGGGACACAGAGCCAGACCTTATCAACTTCTAAACCCAACCCCGGAAGCCCCTACCCCACCTGCCACAATGTTTAATTGGCCGTGTTCTTCAGATAGCACCTGTACTAACAGAGAGGGAGGCTGGCGACATGGTGGTCCTGAATTCCCATTATAAAGTGGGAATTATTTTCCTTGTCCTAAACTTTCCCATTATAAAAGTCTTACAATTAGATATTTACCAGAGATTGTATAAAAAGTTCAAAGAAAGGCATAAATTCATTTGCATAGTTAATTAATCTGGAATCCAAAGCAAACAATGTTTATTAGCCATTCTTTTTTCTAAGTATTTTGGTTGTTGCCCCAGCAAATAAATGCTTATTTTAAGATGGTAAAAGCTACCAAATGTGTTTTTTAAGTTCCTCAAACCCACTGCTGCCTAGTTGGTCCCCAGCCAAGAAGTGGCTCCCCAGGGCTGCAGCCACAGAGCTCGGAGCATATTTATAATGTGTAGGTTTTGGCGCCCAAATGTTATTGGAAACATCTGTTTAGCAAAAATGTCTTAAATATTTGCAGATTCGGTGTTTCTCCTCCATGTCTCCTTCTGCCAGTGTGAGCTCAGTTGAGGTCCTGGGAGGCTGGTCAGGTGAATCTCTGTGAAAATAAAATGCTAAGAGATCCAAAGAGAGCACAAATATATTTGGAAAAAAATCTACGTAGCTGAAGAAGTATAGTAACAAAAGGTCTAAGGAAACAGAGAATCCTTAGTCAAGGAGCAAAATTAACAGCCTTATAATTTTGAGTTGGTTTTGGCAAATTCAGGTAATTTTCTTTTACATCCTTTAGTGTTACCAGGATTTGGGCTTAAGGGTATGAGTTTCTTAGATTAGAAAGAAAGGATTAAAAAAATAGCATTAAACAGACCACACGGGTCGAGAAACACGGTAAATATTAATCCAATACACACAGTAAGTATCATGTAACATTGCTGAGGCCAAACCTGTAACTCATGGAAGAACCCTGTGAGTTACCAGGGAGGCATTTCCATGGTGAGCAACTGAAAAGTTAACATCAGAGTCTAGACAGTGCACTAAACGTTGCAGAAGGAAAGGGAAGAAAGAACACACCTGTGCAAGTACATTCTGTACAAAAAGCAGAAGAGGAGAGATGCCGGGATCTCTAGAACATGGTCACCTCCAGGAGGAGACAAAGGAGGGATCGGGGAGAGAACACGTTTGCCCTATGCCTGTGGGTATCTTTTGACTTATGAAACCCTGTGAACATTTTACATACTCAAAAGTAAAGTTAAATTGAACCAACAACAAAAGAAAAGTTTAAATTGCAGAAATTGAACATAACTTCATTCCATAGGAACAACATAATCACCAAGAAAAAGGGAATTAATACACGTAACATTTGAACACACCTCTCTACCTTCCCATTCATCCACATCTCTCCACCTTCCCATTCATCCACACCTCTCTACCTTCCCCCCATCCACACCTCTCTACCT
>NW_012106197.1:441755-451967 GCF_000951045.1 Mandrillus leucophaeus
CCATACTCTATTTATCTGCATATATTTTTAAGTAAACACAAGTAATCAATACAATCAAAAAAAAAAAAAAAAAAAACCCTGTGGTCATGCAGATGCTCCAAAGAGTTCATGCTCTTCTAAAATCTGCACAAGTCATTCAAGTGTGTTATAATTGCAGGAATAAGAGAGACAGATGTGGCTATGGGCACCAGCAGGAGGGACGTGTGCCTGCTGGACACAGGAGTGGTACATGGTGGGGTCACCAGGGCACTGGGAGGCGGGAAGGGATGCTGATCTCTTGATGCTGGTCCAGCCTCATGTACTCACAGAAAAGAGACAATCTGACCGGGCTCAGTGGCTCATGCCTGTAATCCCAGCACTTTGGGAGGCCGAGGCAGGCAGATTGTCCGAAGTTGGGAGTTTGAGACCTCCCTGGCCAACATGGTGAAACCCCATTTCTGCTAAAAATACAAAAATTAGCTTTGCGTGGTGGCAGGCACCTGTAATCCCAGCTACTCCGGAAGCTGAGACAGGAGAATCACTTGAACCCAGGCGGTGGAGGTTGCAGTGAGCTGAGACCGTGCCATTGCACTCCAGCCTGGGCAACAAAGTGAGACTCTGTCTGGAAGAAAAAAAAAAAAAAGACAATTTAAGTTCTGGAGTGCAGGGACCAGCCCACAATTTTGGAAACAGAGATGTAAAGATCAGAGTTAACATTTTTAATTTCTCATGGTTTATATGGAAATCCTCACCCTACAGGAAAAAACAGGAACGGTAGGTTTGACACAACCCTGTGCTCTTTCCCTCGCGGCGACCAGGTCTGGTCCTCACAGCTCCCTCACGCCTACGCTACAGCCTTTCTGAGGGTGAGAAACCCACCTGGCTGCAGATTGAGTCCTACGCAATGAAAGGCACGTTCGTTTATTTCTTATCTGAATATGTTGATCACAATCAATTCCCCTGGGAACAGGGCTGGAGCTGGTAATGGTGATGAGACCTTGGTGGCAGTGATGAGACTGTGGTGATGGTGAGGACACCTTGGTAGTGGAGTGGTGAGACCGTGGTGGTGGTGATGAGGCCGTGGTAGTGGCAGTGATGAGACCGTGGTGATGGTGAGGAGACCTTGGTAGTGGAGTGGTGAGACCATGGTGGTGGTGATGAGTCAGGTAAGCGGTTTTGGGATTGGGAGGATGTGCTGAGCTGTTCTGTGTGTTGACGTCTACCTGGGTGGTGGCTGCAAGTGGGTTCACGTAGAGAAAATGCATTGACTGGGACAGTTGTTATTGATGTGACAAATGTACTTCTAAATGCTTCAATAAACATTGTAAAAATCACTTCACCCTGCATGGCATTTAATGCAGAAACGAAGAAATTCAATGGCACAGGCTGTGGCAATAACACTATTTCAACACACTCCATTGTATAACACTTATTTGATATAAATGTTGGATTTTTGACACATCTGGTAAGCGGTAAGCTTCATCTCGTATTGATCCTGTGTGATCGGTTAATAGACGTGACATGGCTCTACACGTATTTCCAAGGCCCAGCCCTGGAGCCAGCCCACATAAACTCTATTCCAATTTCGTTTACTTTTCGTGCTGAGATCCTTTTCAAAGCTGAAATGAAGCAGACATGATTGTCTTCACACAAACCCTTTCAGGGGTTCAAAGTGTTGTCAGGTGCATCTGAAAAACACAGAAGCGTTTGAGGAGGAAGAGAAGCTGCAGGGACATCACCTTTAATGGAAACACGTCGCCGCCGACACTCAGGAGGGCCGAACAGGAGTCAACCATCAACACACAGTAAGCAGGTTTGGGCTTCTGTAGAAGGATGCTTAATTTAACTGACAGCGATTAGTTCAAGTTCAAGCTAAGACGCCAATGACTCGTGTATTGATAGTTCCTGGTTTGGAGCTGGGGCTCTCTGCAGCTCACCATTCTAGTCACCTGTACTATCTGATCTTTCAGATTTTGGTCCTTCTAACCTGAAACTATGCAACAGAGGACTGGGAATGAGTCAGACCCAGGGTGGGGCAGCATTGCAGGGAGGGGTGGCCAGCTCCTGGGCAGGTCGGTTCAGTGAAGGATGCAGCTCGTGTGATCTGCAGAGGGGAGGCGGCCTGCTTCCAGCACAGGGAAATGCCTCCCTGGGGACATGCCAGCTTGACCTCCGTGGCTGGAGAGTCATTTCAGGGTCAACCGTCACAAGCCGGAGGGGTGGAGGGGAGAGGGAAAGGCTGAAAAACCGTGGAGCGTGGAATGTGATGTTTGCTTTAAAAGGTGAGAGGCACTCGGGGACGTGACATAGAACAGAACCGGTTCATTAATCTTAATGCTGGAGATGCATATTTGATCCAGGATCAAAATGAAAACTTGATATTAAAAATATTAAAACTAGGAGGTGCTCAGTGCGGTGCTGGGTGGCTGTGGCATTCGTCTGTACGGTAGGTGAGTCGTACCCCATAGTCTGCAAAATGGACACCTAGGAAAAGAGGGACATTGTTTCGGAATGATATTGTTCACTAAGCCCCTGAGTCCCACATTGAAGAGCAGGGCAGACACGTCGCCTGAACAGCCTTCACTATTGACTTTCCAGGTATCAATGGCAATGCAGATTTTTTTTCTTAAGACAAATTCAAAATACTTAATGGTTTCACTCCAACAAAACCTATCTATTTTATCACCTGTGATGATCTGAATTTGCTTCCAGCTTTTTGCAGATAAAGGGGTCTCAATCTTCGTTTTGCTGTGCATGAATTACTACATTTCACACTTAAAAAGAGGACAGAGTAGTGAGTTATTAGGAACAATTGCCTGACTAGAACTCTCGGTTATGATGGGATTAAAGAAGCTTTAAATCTTAAGTTTGGTGCTTCCCTGCAGTGACATTTACATTTACACATTTACATTGCATAAACTTTACATTAATAAGCTTTATCGTCCTCCTTCAGATCTCTGGAATTTTTCACAAAAATGTATGAGCAAACGTAAATAAATCCTACGTCAAGAATAACAAAACTTGTACAGAATTATTTCACCTGTTCTTTTGTTGTTGTTGTTGTTTACTGATGGCGTTTGCTTAACTAGTCGCTACCTGAGGATGAAAATTATAACACAAATTCTGTCCATCAATTAAACTCCTTTTAGTGAATTTCTAAGACCACAGGAGCCTGTGGGAGTAATACAACTCATAAATATTAAGTTTTCTGCTTTTAACAGGCTAAAAACTATGCTTTTAAGCTAGAAGTATGCATTTCCAGGATAAAATTACTTTTACAAACATTGTGAATCACCTCTAAGTAGCCTGCTGCTTCTTCCCTATGCGGAGTGACGTTTTGTGGTTGCTGGCCTGGGGTGCGGCTGCCTCTCCCAGCTCAGTCCCGCTCACTTCTCCAGCCCACGGTTACGGCTGACCCCGTATGGACTCCACAGGGCTCCCCTCTCCTGGCTCCTCCTCCTGTGCCTTGGCACATAGGGTCATTGGGAAGCACCGTTGGTGAGTTATACGACAGCCCTCTCTGTGTTTGTGGCTCCAGCTCTGTGACAAGTTTGTGCATTTGCCATGAGTGCGAATGGAAATCTCTGGCTATTCAGAAATTACTCATGACCTGGTTTCATCAGAAACTGGAAAAGTAATTCACTCATAATGATACCCTCCAGGGTTCCCTCCTACTTTCCAAATGACTCTGCCTGCCCTTCCCGAATCCACCTGCCCAGCATCAGAAACGCAGCTGGCTTCCAGCTGTGCTTCTGAGCAGCTCTGCACAGGTCTAGGACCCTCCGTGCCCTGGAGCTCTCCTTGACCAAATAACCTAGAAAACCTCCCACCCCAGTGCTCTCTGCGATCTGTGCACCTGAGGCCTCCAAAGTCAAACATCATTTTATGGCTCCGTATCTGCTAGGTCACCAGCGCAACCTCGGTTTCACAAGCATCAGAAAGACAATTTTTGGCTTATTTTATCTTGTGTATTATGTTCCACTGGCTTTATATAAGACAGGCACAAAATGGTTATTAAAGCTAAAGCATTAACGTATAATGATTAGATCCTTCTATAAATAAAACATGCATGTAGGAATAATGCATTTAGGCAAATACATCCAATGTATGGGTTTATTCAAATTAATATTAAAGAGCAAATAACATTTTAAGATAAAAAATTGAAGGTCACCTCAAGATATCAATAAAATAGAAACATAATTTAAAATGCATTTACTTTTTGGTGCTGACGATAGCAAATCAGAAAACCAATTCAGTATCGTGAATCCAAAAGTTATGAAAGAGTAAAGGGCCTTCACCACAGAAGTTAAAGAATGAGCTGTTTTCTGGAGTGTTCTTCACTTCCTGCTCACTGCCGTTTCTACGCACCTGTTACACACTGGGCAGCTTCCTGAACCTGCTCTAGGACCCGTTACACGCCGGGCAGCTTCTTGAAGTTGTTCTAAGCACCTGTTAAATGCTGGGCAGCTTCCTGAACCTGCTCTGAGGACTGTTACACGCCAGGCAACTTGCTGAACCTGCAGGTGGCTGAACGCTTGCCATAGGAGATCTTTAATTCTCGCCATTTGGAAAAGTAAGTATGACTTCACTTACTCCACAGAATCAGAAAAGAGAGGTTCAGTAGCTCCTCAAGGCAGTTCTGAGAGTGACATGAGCCAGGATTCAAACCTCCTTCTCCCTGACTTCAACAGCCGCAGGCCCCACTTCCTCCTTCTGCCTGTCGGGCTAAAATAATCAAAACAACTTAAATGCTGTCTACACCACCACATCTCTGCTTATCTTGAGCCCTGGAACACTGGAAGGACAAGTCTTTCTTTCATGGTAGCTGCCCGTAAATCAGACCATGCTTAGGTGTGACTATCAAGAATCCAAATGAATATTGATAAAGTCTAATTATTTATCTTTTAGTCTTTTACAACAGATTATGAAATGAACCATGAGTACTTTTTCACTCAGGATGATGTCTGTAGTTTTGCACAGAGAAAACTTTCACAAAGGCATAAGCATATACATGTGAAAAATTAAATAAATGCATTCCTAAGAAAATATAAATGAGTGTTTAGAAATAAACAACAGCTAATCAGAAACTCACATCCTCCTCTCCACAGTCGCCATCAAAATAAACGTGGCACTGAACACAAATACTTTGGAAAGGTTTTCTACTTTCAAAAAACAGATACATAGCTTGTTATTTAACCCATTTTAGAGCATGGAGTAAAAAGTTTCCCATTCATCCCAAGCCGCTGTTCTGCTGATGGCAAATGTGCAAAGATGGCACAAAAACTGAATTTACAAGTAAATGTCCCTTGTGAATATAGGTGTGGAAGTGTGGAAGTCTTACTAAAAATTGAATTTAAGATTTTTTTTTTTTTTTTTGAGAGGGTGTCTTGCTCTGTCACCCAGGCTGGAGTCCAGTGGCTCACTGGACTCCGTCTCAGCTCACTGCAACCTCCACCTCCCAGGTTTAAGAAATTCTCCTGCCTCAGCCTCCTGAGTAGCTGGGATTACAGGCGCCCACCACCATGTCCAGCTAATTTTTTGTATTTTCAGTAGAAACGAGGTTTCACCATGTTGGTGAGGCTGGTCTCAAACTCCTGACCTCGTGTTCCACCTGCCTCAGCTTCTCAAAGTGCTGGGATTACAGGCATGAGTCACCATGTCTGGCTAATTTTTGTATTTTCAGTAGAAATGGGGTTTCACCATGTAGGCCAGGCTAGTCTCTGACTCCTGACCTCATGTGATCCACTCACGTCGGCCTCCCAAAGTGCTGGGATTGCAGGCGTGAGCCACTGCGCCCAGCCTAATTAAATAATTTTTAAAAATAATTCATCTAAGTAAAAACATAGATACAGGAATATTCAGATATTCTAGTTTTCTTGTGTTACTTTCTGTAATTTGTATCTTTCAAGAACTTTTTCCACGTAATCTAAGTTTTCATACATACTGGCATAAAGATTTCTTGTACTGGCCCCTTAATTCTATATTAATATCTGTAGGACCTCTATATTTATTTTGCCACTACTGATTTGCCAAAATTTCTCCCCTCCTCGTTCCACTTTGACTAGTCTGGTTAGAATTCCATCCATTTTATCCATCTTTTTGAACATTTTGTTCTATGGATTCTATTGTTACTTTGCATTTTATTGGTATTTCCCCTCATGCTTCTTGTTTACTTTCTTCTGCTCAGTTTTGCATTTAATGACCTATTCTTTTCGTGGCTTCTTGGTTGGTTTTAGGCCTTCTTCTCTTTACGGGAGCGATCACAGCACGCCTTCCCCCTCTCCAGCACTCTCCCGAACGAAGTCCAGCCACCTCAGCTTCCAAGCACTGGCCCTTGACACTTCAACTTGCTAGGCCCGCGGATCCCTCTTGGGTTCCCTCATCTCCACCAGGCTCTGCAGAGCGCACCCCAGGTGTGGGTGGGTTGGCTCAGCTTCCTTCTCTTGACGTCCAGGCCCCATTACCCGCTGTGTAACACAACAGAGACGCACGGCAGGGGCACCTTGATCCGCAGGCGGAGGCGTTACGTATCACCATCCACGTGCTCACGTAAAATTAATCCGTTTCTAAAAACTATCTGCAGTTCTATAAACCTACGCTCAAGTAACATTGGAAAAGAGGGGGCAGTCTGTGTAGAAGGCGATGCAAATTACACACTGGAAAGACCAGTGGGGGCTGTACAAGAAGTTAACACATTTCATTCCCCTGACCACGCCCACCTGTCCAATCCTTGCCTCACCCACCCAATGAACGGGATGGCAGCCCCTCCCCTGACAGCCCCTCCCCTGACAGCAGCCCCTCCCCTGACAGCAGCCCCTCCCCTGACAGCCCCTCCCCCGCGCAGCCCCTCCCCTGACAACAGCCCCTCCCCTGACAGCAGCCCCTCACCTGGGTCTCATGCTCCACTGTGGCTCCCAGGCTCTGAGGTTCCCCATGACCCTCTGGCCCAGCTCCAGGCTCCCCAGCTCCCCAGACTCCCAGGATTGGATCCGGAGTCACAGGATAGCACTCAACCTCCACATCCTCCCTCTCCAGCCTAGTATTTTGAGCTTCTGGCCCCATGCTGTCAAGACACCTGTTCCTGCAGATACCTGTGGGTTGGGCCTCGCAGCTCGTTCCTGCAGTAGGGAGCCCATTCCTCCTTATGGAAGGTGCCAGGTGTGATCCACAGATGAGTCTGAGGCCGAGGGTTCAGGGCAGGTCTTGAGGACAACCGTCATCATCTTGTGAATATATCCTTGACAAGGCCTCCAGGTGACAGGGACTCAGGGTCCCGGGGCTCCCAGGCCAGAAGCCTCCACACAAATGTGCCAATCTCAGGCTCCACCCTGCCCAGTGGGGCCAGCCGTGGTGTAGAAGACGGTCTGTGATGGGGATTTGGGGGTTGTGCCAGCCGTGGTGTAGAAGATGGTCTGTGATGGGGATTTGGGGGTTGTAACCTTCTGACCTCGAGTCCAGTCCTGGGCCTGCTTTTCAGCACAGCCCCTTTTCTGGGTGCAGAAGACGGGTCAGTCTCTGATGACTGCCACAGAGATCCTGGGTTCGCACTGCCCTGTGCTGACGGTTGGTGGCCTCTTCCTGGTGATTTCTTCCTCCAGGGAATCTCCTGCCGTTCACGACAGCCGGGTCACCACACAGTCCTTGCTGCCACCGTCTCCTTCCTTTCTCCAGCACTTGGCCCCTGCATAGGGGTGAATTTCCACCTGCTCACCTTGTCAGACTGACCAAGAACCTGCCCAACTCAAGGCTCCCGCCCACCTGCCCGCCACCCGCAGTGGCCCGGTGATGCTCTGGCCAGTGGATGAGACCCCTCTGGATTCCCATCCTGAGGACCGCCTTGCAGGGCTGACTTAGGGGACGGCCCAGTGGCCGACTCGGAGAGGACGAATGTTCTTGGGAGGAGCTGGGGAGGAGCTGTGGGGAGGAGCCAAGGACAGGAGGCATCCGCAGAATTCTTGGTCAGACGGGGACTGCTGTGAGGGGCAGCTTGGATGCAACCCCGCTGGGAGCCTCAGGGAGCCACGTAGGGTGGTCTGGAGATGCCCAGTGGAGGCGCACAGAGGTTTCCACATAAATCCTCCAGCTCCTGTCTGGCCCTGACCCAGGGCTGCTTCCTGGGGAGCACAAATCCTCTGGCGCCTCAGGGCACCTCTCCTGGGCCCCCCAGCTCTTCTGAGTAGAGGGGAGCCCTGTGCAGGAAGTCGGGGTACTGTAGGAGCAGCCCCTTGGCTTCCGTGGGAATGAGGGTGCAGGGGCTTGGGGGAGACACCAAGGAAATTTGCAAGACAGTCTAGAGTAATAATATGCAAACCAGTACATCAAACCAAGTCAAAAACCTAACCAAGACCAAAAGCTGGTTCTCTGAGTGGGCTGGTAAGAGACCTGCCCCAGACCCTGCCAAACAGAACAGGAGCGAGAATGCTGGGGGTAGACGGCGGCCTCCTTTCTGCCGGGTGTGGCCGTGTGACTGAGTCCCGCCCAGGGAGGCAGGCAGGGCACCCGAAAGCAGCCTCCCCAAGTTCCCCACCTGCCGCCTCCCTGAGTCCCCACCTGCCGCCTCCCTGAGTCCCCAGCTGCCGCCTCCCCGAGTTCCCCATCTGCCACCTCCCCGAATTCCCCACCCATCTCCATTCCCTGGATGTCAACACCAAGAGGGAGCTTGGTGGCTGCCTGTGGAGACACAAGACACAGCCCTGGGGTCCTGGGGCTCCAGCACTGCCCATTCTGACTGTGGTGGGAAGACGCTGAGAGGTAGTGGTCAGCCTTTCCTTCAGTGTGGTGATGGGCCTGGACATTCTTCTCTGAATGTGCAGCATGTTAACACAAGATTCACATTTCCATAGTTTCTCTAAATGCACTTGCAACATCCTGATGAAAGTTTGTGTACAGCTGGTCTCTGTTTCCAGGTCTGAGAACAAGAGTGTGTTGTAAATACGAACACGAGTGTGTTCACGCTCATGTTTAGCCCATTTCTTTGGTATCCATGCTTTTTAATTTTAATGTTACCTTAAAGACTTATTTTCCTGGGTGTGTGTGTGACTATTTTTCTGAGGCCAGAAAGCATCTTACTGGAAAACATGAGAATCTTTTCAAAGGAACATTTTCAAGAAGAGGAGAGCAAGCCTTCTGTAGTGTGACGCAGCGGGAGCCTGGTGTCTGTGTGGACTGAGAGTCAGGAAGGGAGGGTCCCTGTGGGGTCCCTGTGGGGAGCCTGTGGGGTCCCTGTGGGGAGCCTGTGGGGGGCCTGTGGGGTCCCTGTGGGGGGCCTGTGGGGAGCCTGTGGGGGGCCTGTGGGGAGCCTGTGGGGTCCCTGTGGGGTCTCTGTGGGGAGCCTGTGGGGGGCCTGTGGGGAGCCTGTGGGGGGCCTGTGGGGTCCCTGTGGGGTCCCTGTGGGGTCTCTGTGGGGAGCCTGTGGGGAGCCTGTGGGGAGCCTGCGCTGGCTTGGAGGCCGCTGGCTGCATGTGCAGGCGTTACAGTGTTTGTGATGCTGAAACCCTGCCTGGGTGCACGAGCTTTGGTGCGGGGGACTCAGTGCTGCGTAAATCTTCCCGCCCTGACCAACTCCTTATCTGCTGCCGAGGCATTTACTTGCAGGCCAACGTGAAGGGCAGAGAGGAGAGGCCACAGGACCAGGCCAGAGCTGGAAGAGAAGCTTCTGGTTCACAAAAACGTGAGCTTCAGGCTTCCTGCTGGCAGGGAAATAGATGTGTTGAAAGAGCCACGTGGACTTGCAGCTGATGATAATGGACAGGAAATTTATTTTAAAAGAACAAAAGGATCCCCCATGAGGAGGAAGATGCAGGGGACGGGGGCTCCCCGACAGGGGCCAGACATGGGGGCTCCTCACACCTCCCAGGGACCACCGTGCTCCAGAGAAAGTTAGAGACGACCAGACAGGAGGCCCAACGTCAAAGAAAGCCATGAAAAAGGCAAGGTCACCTCTTCGCAGGAACATGGATGGAGCTGGAGGCCGTTATCCTTAGGAAACTAACACAGGAACAGGAAACCAAATACCACATGGTCTCAGTCACCAGTAGCAGCTAAATGATGAGAACTCCCAGACACAGAGAAGGAAGAGACAGACCCCGGGGCCTGCCTGAGGGCGGAGGGTGGGAGGAGGGAGAGGAGCAGAAAAGATCACTATGCCTAGTACCTGGGTGACAAAATATCTACAGCAAACCCCCATGACACAAGTTTACCTTTGTAAGAAACCGGCACATGTGCCCCCAAACC
>NW_012106197.1:452823-468996 GCF_000951045.1 Mandrillus leucophaeus
TTTTTTTTTTTTTTTTTTTTTTGCTAATGTGTGTGAATGGAAACAGAACACATTAGAATCATGGGAGGGAAACCCGTTTGTAATTATGCTCCCGGTGAAGCTTGAGCGCCACCGCCCGTTTTCTTGCATATGACGTTTGCATTTCTCAAACCTGCTCTCTGAGGTTCCCCTAGTGCCGTAGAAATGTGAATTCCTGTCACTGGCGATTTAAAAGTACAGCTAGTGCCCAACAAAAGTCCATCTCAATATTATATCTGCATTTTAACATTAAAATAATGTTTCGACAGAGTAGCCGGCAAAACGAGAAGAAACGCCCTGTCCGTTTTCTTGGTACATGGAAAGAGGCCTTTTTAGGTCTTTAGTTTCAGAACATCACACTGAGTTCAGGAAAGTGTCAAATCACGGCAGCTTTGCACTCGGAATGCTTTCCACTCTGTGCATTTCCTGATATTTTCAAAGGCCACGGTCCATAAATATGTGGATAAAAGGCTGAAGGCTTTTATAGGACTTTCTGGGTTACACTAAAAATAAGTAGCTTTGATGAAATCCACACAATTTGATCAAAGAGCCGTGATGATCAGTCCTAGGGCACTTGGCAGTTTCCGTGTGATCGAACCCCAGCTCGGTCATCATTATAAGGGAGTTCTACACGATGGACTTTTCAATTAAGATGGCAGATAATCTTTATTCTATCACTAACATTTTAATTACTATTATATATAAATAAGTGAGGAGTGTCTAATGATGCACAGCCTCATTGAACAAGTCATATCCATACTTCAGACTTTATTTTCTTTCAAGAAGGTTCACATATCCAGTAGGACTGTTTAGAGTTTTGCCTTGTTAATGACTATCAGGCCTTGTCAAAAAAGAAAAAAAAATCTCTACACAACTCAGCGTTGCGTGTCCTGTGTCTCAACAGTGCTGAAGAAGGAACTCATTCCTGATACCTGGCTTGAGTTCTCTGTTCTAAAGGTCTCCTCCCTTCCTCCCTCCTTCCCTCCCTGCTCTCCTTTCTCTCTGTCTCTCTCTCTCCCTGCTTCACCTGTGAGATGTGATAAACATTCCTGATCAGAGCCTTTCCCTTGTTAATGTATATGACTGTAGCGAAGGAAGCCTTCAAAGGCATTTTTATTTCATGAGAGATTTTCTGAAAGAGACTTTTAAAACCATGGTTTGATTTACTTGGCTCTTTCTCCAATCTATGGGACAAAGAAGAATTCAGAGGTGAGGTCGCTGAGTCTCTGTGTTTTCCTGTCAGTGGCTGCAGGGGCTGCACCCTCCAGCCCCCACCTGATGAGCAGGTGACCAAAGGCCCTGCAGAGATGCGCCTGGTGCTCATCAAACACCCACTACATGCCCATCGCCAGGACAAGTGGGAGCTCTGCAGACGCTGGTGGGATCACCTTCCAGACGTCCTCACGCCTATTAAACACCCACGACACGCCCATCACCTGGACACGTGGGAAGCACTGCACATGCTAGTGGGGATCACCTTCCAGACATCCTCACGCTCATCAAACACCCACGACGCACACATCGCCAGGATGCGTGAGGAGCCCTGGAGATGCTGGCGGGGACCACCTTCCAGATGTCCTTACCTCCTGCTCAGCCACAGCCTCTCGTGTGGGGCTCAGGAGCAACCCTCGCTCTCCTGTGGTGCCACCTCCAATGACTTCAGAATATTCTGAATTCTCCTCATTATTTTGCGTATATTTATTGTTAAAATTAGGTTTCAAGCACTTCTGTATCCAGCTCAAAAAATTGGTTCAATATGCACAAAGCATAAGAAATTTAATAAAACATAACCCCATTAATATTATGGAAAACTAAGTTACTGGTGCATTTTTGGTATTAAGAATTCACTATAATAAGCAGGGGAATTAAATACAGCTTTGGATTATAAGTTAAACATTTTATGATATGCAAAAAGCAAAAGGAATTTAAAATTATTTATGGGAATAATATTTTATATATAAATTAAAAAGTTTAAAGAACTGAATCTTACGACATGTTAAGTTTAAAAAAAAATAGCTACATAGGCATTTCCAATTCTGGCCAAGATGGAAAACTAGGGAGCAGATTCACTCTCTTGTCTGAAACAACAGCAGCAAAAGAAACCAGAAGAACAAGTGAAATATTTGTTCAGAAAAATAGCGACAGTTTTCGAGAGTCTGGGGATTAGGCACTGAAGGACGAGAAACAAGTGAGATTGGCCCCAGGCTGCCCTGGTTCACCACCTGGAGGGGTTTTCAGGCTGCGTCAGAGTGAGTGGACCTGGTGGTAAGAAGAAGCAGCTGGTAGCTCTGGGACCCAAAGGCAGGCAGAGTTCAAAGAACAGGGAACCAGAAAGGAGGGAGAGCCCAGGACTTCTGTGGAGGGTCCTCGAGTACTCAACAGAGTTCTGAGCGGTCACTGCCTCCTGAGGGGAGATTACCGGAGGCCTGGGAGAGACAGAACCACTCGAAATGACAGGAGGGAACAGTGCCCGGACCCATGCAGGGCTGAGAAGGCGGTGCCCACTCCCACCAGCCAGATGGAAAAGCCCTTACTTCATAGGGCACTAAGCAGAGCACCCAGGAAAGCCTTGCCTCCATGGTGGGAGGAATTCAGGTTGGATTCAACACTGCTTCGATACCATCTAACATCCTGACCAAAATCCCCTTGGTACCATCTAACAACCTGACCAAAATCCCCTCGGTACCATCTAACAACCTGACCAAAGTCCCCTCGGTACCATCTAACAACCTGACCAAAATCCCTGAGGTACCATCTAACATCCTGACCAAAGTCCCTTCGGTACCATCTAACAACCTGACCAAAATCCCTGAGGTACCATCTAACATCCTGACCAAAGTCCCTTCAGTACCATCTAACAACCTGACCAAAATCCCTGAGGTACCATCTAACACCCTGACCAAAGTCCCTTCGGTACCATCTATCTAACAACCTGACCAAAATCCCTTCGGTACCATCTAACATCCTGACCAAAATCCCTGCGGTACCATCTAACATCCTGACCAAAATCCCTGCGGTACCATCTAACATCCTGACCAAAATCCCTGCGGTACCATCTAACATCCTGACCAAAATCCCTTCGGTACCATCTAACATCCTGACCAAAATCCCTTCGGTACCATCTAACATCCTGACCAAAATCCCTGCAAAGATTAAATTGTTTACAAATCGCTAAATCATGGCCCAGAACATAGTTCAATGGCCTTTTTTTTAGGAGTGTAAAAATATCCAGCCTGCAAAAATTCACAATGTCTAATATTCAGTGAAAAATTACCAGAAATGCAAAGAAGCAGGACAATGAAACCTGCAATAAAAAGCAAAATAAATTGAAATTGGCCGAGAACTAAAACAAATATTAGAATTAGCAGACAAGGACACTATAATGTATTATTGTAACACTATATCATATGTTTGAAATGGTAAGTGAAGACATGAAAGATATTTTTTTAAAGACCCAAATCAAACTTCTAGAGATTTAAACTAAAATGACTGAGGTGGAAAATATTACTATACAGGATGGCAGATTGAACATTCAGAAAAGGTGATTAATGAAATTGAATGTTTACAATAGAAATCACCCGCAAAGAAACATAGAGGAGAAAAAATTTTTTAGAATGAACAGCAGTAATAGATGCTGTTGGCCACAGTTCAAAGGCAATTCAGTGGAGAGGGAAGAGCCTATCAACAAGGAGCTGGAACAACTGGACGCGCACTTGAGTGAACGAACATTGATGTGCCCTGTGTGTGAAATGCACAGATCAGCAGAAAACCACAACTTCACATTATTACACTGATGGAAAAAAAATGTACACAATTTTGGGGACCTCAGAACTGCCAAAAGTTCTTTAGATAAGACAGCAACGTCACAGTTAGACTTCATTAAAACTAAAATCCTGCTCTTTGAAAGACACTGTTAAGATGATAAAAAGGCCAGCCTTTCTGACTGTCATAAATACTTTCAGAGCATCCATATGAAAGAAAAAATTGTATCCAGCACATACACAGAACTTTCAAAATTCAGTATTAGGGAAGAAAATGATCCAATAAAAAGTAGGAAAAGATTCAAACGATGCTTCACCAAGGGAGACGTGCAGATGACAAATGAACACAAGAGAAGATTCTCATTACTTCTTAGGGAAAAGAAAGCTAAAACTGAATGAGACATCACTACCCTAACATTAAAATGACTGATCACGCCATGGAGAGGATGTGAAGACATGCAATTCTCACCCATTGCCAGTAGGAGTGTAAAACTGTATGATGACTTTAGAAAATAGTTTGATAGTTTTTTCTAAAGTTAGACATACAGGTATTATATGACCCAATCATTTGACTCTTAGATATTTACTCATAGGAAAATTAATCTTAGGTACTTTAAAAAACGTGTTACATGAATGTTCGTAGCAGCTATATTTATACATATAAATTGTGGTATATCCATGCCATGGAGTATTGGTTGGTAATAACAGAATGAAGTATTGTTACATATAAGAACAGGTGTCAATCTCAAAATGGTTTTACTCACTGAAGAAGCCAAGAAACAAGAGTGGATAATCTTACATATAATCCCATTTACACAGATTCTAGAAACTGCAAACTAATTTATAGGGATAGAAAGCGGATCCATAACTGAAGAGGCAGGGAGGCTCGGGGGAGAAGGAATATGGGCGAAAATGAGCAAGAAAGACAGGGAGCTTTCTGGTGGTTGATGCATTCTCCGTCCTGATGGGTGACGGTTTCATGGTGTGCACACACGTCAGAATTTACCAGCTCGTACATTTGAAACACATGTGGTTCACTGTACTCAGTCATACCTTGTGGGCTGCATCGTTGAGCTCCCGAAATACAGCTTGACATGCTTCTTTGTGGTGGAAATTCACCATGAAGTGGGGTCTTCTGGCTTGCTGGCCCGAGGCCCAGGCCAAGGCGCTGTCGCCTGTCTCCTCTCTGAGGTTGCTGCTGGTCTCGCCGTGGAGCGGCTCCCGGTCACTGGGTTTCTCACCACAGAACGTCCACATTCCAAAGCACAGACTCATAACATGCACGGCACAGATACAGCATCTACCCTTCTGGGTTTGGCCTGAAAAGATAACATGGGCTTCAATGAAAACCTAAAAGGCTGTTTTTTTTCTTGCTCACATTTATGACATATTGACAGAATATATGATAGTTTCCCCCACAGTCTTCCAGTAAAATTGATGTTCCGTAAAAATAAGCTCTACTTATTTTCTACCTTCATGAAATGGAAACAGCTGGGGAAGCTGATCTGAGAGCAACAGCCATTCAGTGACAGGTATCAGCGCGATTAATACTGAGGCTCACAGTGAGAAAAAGACTTTTTTACATAAAAATTCAATGCTGTTATTCTCAGCTCAAAACAAAGGAAGCCAAAATTCCAGATGTTAAGGGTTTGTAATCACTGGTCACTTCCCTCCAAATATTTATGTCAGGTGTGGAATCCTCGGAACAGCAAAAGCCTTATCTTTAGTCAAAGAAAAAGACAACGAAGAAAATGTACTATCAATCACATACAGTAAAATTCTTACACAAGTTTTCAAGTCAGCATCATCCTCACTGAAGTAAAGATCAATGCTTTATATTTTTTAGACATCACACTGATTCAAAGTATATATATGTGTATCTGTGTGTCTGTGTGTGTATATATACACATATATATATAAAATTTGGTTTTCAGACATTTTGTCTTTTCAACATATTAACAATTCATAAATATTTTTCCTGAAAAGGCACACAGCAAATGATGCAAAATCATAGTACTTGATAAATATTTATGTAGAAATGGAAAAAGCAGTGTTGAAAGACAAATTTAACTTTCTATATAAAGCAAAGGTTTAGCAAAGGTTATGTCACCTGCCTCATGTTAGAGCTCTAAAAAATCAGAGAATCCTAGCAGGGGACTGAAAAGTGAACTCATTGGCCATGGGGAGAGCTGCAGTGCCTAGGAAGGAGAATTGAAGTGATTTTGGTGCAGAGTGAGGAGTGCAAAGTTCATATTTATTGCCTCACCCACTGACACATCTTTAGAATTAAAGTTGAAGTTCAGAAAGGATATTAACCATGGCCTTAGGATTAAACATCTTAGACAACAACACCTACACTTTTATCTGTGCTTCCTGCTGGAACCCACCAAAACAGTCATCGTTAAATACAGGCACAAGGAGAAGGGTGGGGACAGAGGATGAGGGATGCTGGCGTATTTGGGAGGCTCACTGCGAACTCGGGGTGCGGCATCTCACGGGGAAGGAGGTCCTAGGCCTTTGCCTCCGAGGTGAGATTACAGAGTCCTTCCCAGACACGCGAGGAGGCCACGGGCTCTTTAGAAAGCTGGGCAGCTGGGCAGGGGCGCGCCCGGGTCAGGGCTGGCACACGCAGAGGGGTTTCAAGGCGCCGTTACCCACGGCCACACCCTGAGCTCTCTCCAGCTGCCTCCGTAGTGCAGGCAAATGGCTCCTATTAGCAAAAGGAATCAGGTGGGTTTTTCTGAAGTGTGAATTCCGAGGCTGCAGTTTCGCTTTCTTTGTGTTTCCAGGTTATATCCATTTAGTATGCTGTGGGCATGAAATGCTAGAGGATTAAAAATGCCGTCTCTGGCCGTGTCATTGGTGAAGCGTTTCTGGTAACTTCATTCACTGTGGTCAGGACTGTTCAGAGGCTGCGAGGAATTTCACCTTCCCTTGTTTTCAGGGGCTGCCGTCCAGGGGTGGGCGTCTCCGCTCCCTCAGAACCAGGCTGCAGCTTCAGAAGAGAAGACAGGATGCGTTTTTAACGGAGATTGAGTTCAGATTTTATGTTCCTCGAAGAACTGATGGGGCAGTGGTGCCGACCCTCAGTCCCCTTCTCAGCCGAGGCACGTCGGGGTGCAGAGGCCCCAGAGCGCAGGAGGCCTCGGGGATCCAGGGCAGGTCTGGGTTTCCAGGCCCCACGGAAGAGTCTGGGAGCCCAGAGACCCCACCCCAGGCTCCCGCCAAGACCCGCAGGCTTGGCTGCCACCCCTGCTGCCCACAGATGTAGTGCTGTGGAGACGACCCTGTGCCCCCAAGGAGGTGCTGGGAGAACTCAGAGTCATACGGCCAATGTCAGAGGACCCGGCCAACAGCATGGCCAGGGACACCGAGGCACCAGCAGAGCTGTTTACCTAGAGCTGCCTAAGCTGAGTGGGCACACAGGGGTCTGCCTGAGCTAAACAGGCCAGAAGGAGGGGTCTGCGTGGTGAAATCAACAAAGGCCAGAAGCAGGTGCAGGTACAGCCCCCACCATGGCCACCAGCTGTGGTATCAGGAACGCTGCTCATTTCAGCAGAGACAAAGTGCGTTGAAGGCCCTGGGATGTGTCCGCTCACCTGATGGAGATGGGAAGACCCCGGCACGGGTGTGGGGAGAGCTTACAGCATGTGACCTCCTCATGAGAAAGACAACCAGGATTTTAGGAGCAGGGACAGAGGTGCCGGCTCCCCCCAGAGCCACTGTCCTGCCGGGCCTGGCCAATGGGGCAGATTGAAGAGGGTGGCCTGTCGAGAACCGTGTGCAGACCCCGCAGGCCAATGAGGACACAGCACCCAGGCCACACACAGGAACACAGCCCCACAAAGATATGGCCGGGCCACAGGTGGTGGTCAGCAGGGAGGAGAAGCCAGCTACGTCTGCAAGGGCACCGTGCCCTGTGGCCGCCCAGGGATGCCAGTTACAGATGCAAAGTCACTGCGCCCGGTGGCCGCCCAGGTAAGTTACAGCTGCAGAGGCACCGCACCCTGTGGCTGCTCAAGGGACCCCAGCCTCTCTGCAGGGCCCCACATCTCTGGCCATCCAGCCCGGGATGGACATGGAGTTTGCTGGTCACTGCGCCTCCCCTCTCCTCTGCTTTGTGAGGCTGGGCTGGGGCTGCCCTGGGAGCAGGAAGAGCCAAGGCCCAGCTGGACCTCTGACCAGGAGCCCTGAGTGACCACAGAGCCAGGGCCCAGGTCCAGGACATCCGGTCCCCACGCAGGTGTGTGAGGAGCAGCCCACCATCCCTGGCCTGCACGTGTCCCCCGTGTGTCTGTGCGGCTGATCTCTGACGACCCCTGGACCAGCTACATGAGCTCCTGTGCCCTCGGTGTGGCCTGTCCTCCGCTCTGGCATCCACACTGGTTAAACGGTGGGAAGGGCATGAGGGGTTCTCCCTGCAAGGCTCTTCCACCACATTTTGTTCATAGGAAAAGCCACCAGACAGAGAAAGAGCCCGCAAACCCCCTCCCGATAGAGGCTCTGCTCAGCCCCTCAAGTCATTTGCCGGAAGGAAGAAATGGCAATGAAGTCTGGGGAAACGGATCCTTCCAACCTGACCGAGGGGAAGGTCCTCTGCTCCTAGCACGGGAAGTTCACATCAGGATTGCAGACGGAGCCAGGCTGCCGCCCCACAGACGCCGGAGCCCAGAGGGGACATTCACACCCAGGCCTCCCAGGCTCCTGTCCAGGGGAGACAACTGGGCTGCAGGCAGAGCTCACCCTGTGCTGAATCTCGTCTAAATCAGCTCTGCCTGGAAGTTCATCCGCTACGAATCTACGAGGTTTAACTGACATCATTAACTTGCAAAATAAATACTGTTATTTAAATGCCAAAAATCAAACGCCACTCCTAGAGGTACTAAAACTGGGAATTATAAATTGCCAACTAAGGGGTAAGATTGGTCCAGCTCTTTCTATTTGGAAGACACACTCAATGGGTGAACGTGAAACCGCAGACCATCCGTTGTGTGTGTTGTGCAAAGTTTGGTGCCACAACCAAGACGGGCCCTTCACATATAGACATTCACCGGAATTCAAGCTCCTGTTTGCTAAGTCAGTAGAAAATCCCACACAGAGGCGTTAGTGACGATGCTAACAGTGCACTTTCCCTGTGTTGTTTCTCACTGGAGGGAGGACGGCAGATCCGATGATGCTCCCGGCGTCTCCCTCCCACCGACCCCGTCGTCATCGTTTCTTCCTGGGTGTGGCGACCCCAGCGATGGAAGCAGGGGCTCCCCTGGACGCCCAAGCCCTGCGCCAACGCTCCTGGGATACCAGCTCCTTCTGTGTGATGCGAGGCCACAGGGATAGGGAAGGAGAGGATCTAAAACAAGAATTCCTCTCTCAGTCTAGAAAGACCTTCCCCTCCCCTCCCCTCCCCTCCCAAATAACTCAATCTGTTTCCAAGCATCTGAAATGCTGCCGGCGCTGTGGCCTGTTTCCTGTGGGGAAGTGTTGACGGGCAGTTCACAGATGGGGTTGGACTCAGGTATGGGGGCTGCCGCCCCTTCTCCAGGTTTCCTGATTCACCTCCCGCTCCTCCCTGCATTTGTATGGGAATCGCACCTGAACTCAATGAGGTCAGACTCAGGGAAGGAAGCTGCTGCCCCTTCTCCAGGTTTCCCGATTCACCTCCCGCTCGTCCCGCATTTGTTTGGGAATCGCGCCAAGCTCACGCCTCTTCCCCCTCCCAGCATCTCGACTTTCTGGGATAATCGTGTGTGGGCCGCAGTGTCCTCATGCACAAAGCCCTCATGCAAATCTGATGAATGGCCGTCAATCAAACCCCTCCCCAGTACTAATAGCTATGATGGCTACTTTTTTCAAGTTTAAAACTTTCCAGTTGTACTTTGAAGTTGTCCCCTAGAGGGATTCGATGATCAACTGCACAGAAGCCCCAGACCCCACACTGTGTGTTCAGTGCCAAAGTGACCACTGACCTCCCCACTGCCCATGCGAGGGCGGGGCCAGGCCCTGAAGACACACACAGCAGGTGCGGGTGTGAGGGAGGGGCCAGGACCTGAAGACACACAGGGCAGGTGCGGGTGTGAGGGAGGGGCCAGGCCCTGAAGACACACAGTGAGGGAGGGGCCAGGCCCTGAAGACACACAGCGCAGGTGCGGGTGTGAGGGAGGGGCCAGGCCGTGAAGACACACAGGGCAGGTGCGGGTGTGAGGGAGGGGCCAGGCCCTGAAGACACACAGGGCAGGTGCGGGTGTGAGGGAGGGGCCTCCTTCTGACCCTGGCTCTGACCCCGGCTCTGACCCCAATGCCAGTGCCTCTCTTGGGCGACTTCCATGTAAGCCTCAGAGAAAGGGCCTGGTTCACACATGGAACCTGACGTTATGGCTTCCATGTGAACACAGCTACATGGCGTAAGGCACGGACATTCCCAGACCGACGGCTTTCGCCACCTTACCAACCACAGCACTGAAGAATTTTGCGGAGACTTTTCCTGGCCCTCAGGTCCAGCTCTCCCTGAGCAGCTGCAGGGAAGCTTTAAGTAGCTGCTGTCCCACAATGACAGGAATTAAGCAAATGCTACTTGGAGCTGTAACCACAAACCAACCTGAGAGTCCCATCCCAATAACCATTCCTAGGCCAGCAGATTAGACCAAAGAAACTTTGTTTTGTGCTTAATTAATAAATCGTTACTTTTCTGCTGAACAGAGATGCCAGAAAAAATTAAAAAGAAAGAAAGAGAGGAAGGCGCCTGTGAGAGCAGGTGGCACAGGGTATGTGGACGGCTGGCGGCCAGGCGGTCACCACTTCCTCGGTCACACAGGAATTGAAAATGATTTTCTAAAAGTGCAAACACACTTTTCTGTTAAAAATTTGCCCTGAGAATGAACTGATTGCTGCTATAAAACACAATGTTGGCCGGGCACAGTGGCTCATGCCTGTAACCCCAGCACTTTGGGAGGCCGAGGCGGGTGGATCACCTGAGGTCAGGAGTTCGAGACCAGCCTGGCCAACATGGCGAAACCCCATCTGTACTAAAAATACAAAAATTAGCCAGGCATCGTGGTGCGCGTCTGTCATCCCAGCTACTCAGGAGGCTGAGGCAGGAGGATTGCTTGGACCTGGGAGGTGGAGCTTGCAGTGAACCGAGATTGTGCCACTGCACTCCAGCCTGGGTGACAAAGCGAGACTGTCTCAAAACAAAAAACAAAAAAAGACACACAATGTCATCCCATTCAACTTCTGTCTAGAGACCCACTAGGAGGCGCGTGTACCAGGCTGGCGATCGGCCTTGATCAAGCTCCTGGCGTGGGTCTGTTGGGTACCTCTGGCTGGAATTGCCAAAGGAGATTCGCTGACCAGCTCTCCACCTGGGTGAGTCTGTCACCTAACATTCTTTTTAGTGTAGCGAATATTTCCCTCTTCGGGTCTTTGGTTTGTAATTATTTGTAGAATGAGTTAAACATTCAAAATACATAGATGGCAAAATTACTTTAAAACTCCACACTGAGGGCCGGGTGCGGTGGCTCATGCCTGTAACCCCAGTACTCTGGGAGGCCAAGGTGGGTGGATCACCTGAGGTCAGGAGTTCGAGACCAGCCTGACCAACATGGTAAAACTCGTCTCTACTAAAAATACAAAAATTAGCCAGGCGTGGTAGCGCATGCCTGTAATCCCAACTACTCAAGATAGGAGAATTGTTTGAACCTGGGAGGCAGAGGTTGCAGTGAGCTGAGAGGATGCCACTGCACTCCAGCCTGGGCATCAGAGCAAGACTCGTCTGAAAACAAAAGCAAACCAAAAACCTCCACACTGAAAGACACTTACACGAAGCAGCCGTAATAAACACGCCCCAGGGTTTTTTCGTTCTGGGTTTTGGCGTGTGGGGTTTTTGTTTTATGTTGTTCCTGTATCATTTCTTAACAAATCAACATACACAGCAACATTAGAGATTTGGTTTTCAAAATGGGATTAGCAATTGGGGCTACTGAGGAGGGAAATCCTAAACTTGAGGACTGTTCAAACGGACCGCAGTCTAAACTATTTTGCTTTATTCATTGTTCATTGGGATGAGCACTGCCATTTAAAATGCTCAGAAGTGGGGATTTACAGTGAAGTAAGAGCCGTCTTGGGATCTATCATCCCTTCCTGCCCGGCGGCATCTTTCAGTCTGTGGGGAAATTAAATTCTGGGACCTCAAACTCATTTAGCCAAAGGGAAAAGTCAAGCTGGGAACTGGGTCCTGCAGACCTGCCTCTCCCTTTTGGTTCCTAAATAAAATGGCTACAAGATGAAAAGTCACCCTTCTCCCCCATATTTTGCCCACAAGAAAATTCCTAGAGCTGCAAGGTCTTTTAACGTGTTTCTGTTAAAATTTCTCCATGTAATGTAAACTGGTGGCTTATCTTTACAGGTGCCGTCACCCTCCTGCCTGTCAGACACAAATACATGTCAGATTGCTTTCCTGCCCCATTTTCGTCTATGTCGTCTTATGTGAAAAAAATGCAGATTCACTGAACCAAAGGCACGAATGACTATTTTTCCCTACCCGCCTCTTACATGAAAATCGTGTACTTCCCAATATCTCGCCCTTTCCCCTTTAAATTTGGAGTCCTCAAAATCATCTTCAGAGAAGGGCATAGACCTGTCTCCTGGGGTCTTTGACAAATCTCTTAAAATGATTGAGACTTGTCTCGTCATTTTTCTCTATGGACACGTCTTGGTTTAGGAACGTTGTGTTGAGTCCTTGGTCATTTGAGACTGAGCTCAGGGGAAGATCACAGCCCATCCCTTCTGCACCCACTCTCTGGTCCTGGCTGTGGGGCCACAAGTGTCTCCTGGTGTTTCCATTAGGGCTGAAAATCTCACTCTGTTTGCTAGAACCTTCCCTTCATTCTTGGGAGGTTGTTAAGCTGTGATGGAATCCAGCTCCAAAAATGCTATCTGGTGATAAATCTGTGGTGAATTCTGGAACAAACTCACTTGGGCAAAGCAGAGAAACTCCACTCCTGGGGTTTGACTCATTCCAGACCATCTGCCGTTTGCACAGTTGATCTAGAAAATGTCTGGAAGCACCATGAAGCCACCAGTGCTTGATGCCCTGGGGCTGGGATAGCGTGGAGAGGAGCCCAGAGATGCACGGCTCAGGGAGATACCACAGTTCCCTGGGCAGCACTGGGATTCAGGAGCTGCCACTGGACAGATAAGCCAGAGTCTCACAGGGATGGGAAATCCACCATTCAACACCCAACTGAAGCTACTCTGGTAAGAATACTCGGCTACCAGGTGAGACCCTCCAAAGATCAGTGGAGAAAGAACACGAGCCTTGCAGGGACTGGCCCAGCTCTGAGCAGCTCAATTCTGATGGCCCTGAAGTAATTGGCCCTCAGTTTAACCCTCAGCAGATACAAGAACAGACACCATCCAGAGGGGGACGATGGCACTGTGGCATGCAGCTGTCCCTATAACATACCACAACCAGGCCTGAAAGAAGACAAGACCTGGTCAACAACCAAGAGGAAACACAGAGCAGTGGAAACAAATCGATGGGAGAGGCAGATACTGGAGCTGAAAAGAATTTAAAATGAGTGCGATCACTTATGCTTACAAATACAATGACAAGATAGAGAAGAGCAGCAGAGAACTGGAAATTTCAAAGAGGGATCAGATGGAGATTATAAAACTCAGAGATGCAATAACTGAAGTTCAGAATTCAATCCACAGGCTTGACAGGAGTTTGGTCACAAAGGACTGTAGGAAAACTCAAAGTAAATAATCCGCTCCCCCCGCCCCACCACAAAAAGAAGGCAGGGAAGAGAAGATGCCAGCACAGAGGCATGTTAGAGACGCCTGAACTGCAGTCGGAAGGTCTAATGATGAAAGGGTCTGATGAGAGAATGGGGCAGAGGGAATACTGGAAGCAATAATGACCAAGAATTTCCCAAACTTGAAGAAAGTCACAAACCACACCCAGCAGACAGGTCTGAGCAGGAGCTCACAGGCTCAGGCCGCATCTCACAACCCACGGGCAGGCAGAGCAGCTCCAGGCAGACGCCCGGGACCCCACGCTCATCTTGTCTGGGGCACAAGCTGCTTGTTTTTCTGCAACCAAGCTGTGTAAGTCCAGGGGAGTGTAGACGTCATTCCATAGCTAACCACTTGCATCTCAACACCTTAAACATTAGCTTCTGATGGCTGACGAGTGTGCCAGTACCACACTTATTGTACAGTCTGTAGAACCATGAGCCAATTAAATGTCTTTTCTTTATGAAAGACCCAATCTCAGTCATTTCTATAAAGCAGCGTGAGAAGGGCCTAACACAGAAAATGGGTGCTGAGGAGTGAGGCATTGCTAAAAAGATGCCTGACAATGTGAAAGCAGCTTTGGGATTGGGTAACAGGCAGAGGCTGGAGAGTGTGGAAGGCTCAGAAGGAGACAGGAAGACGAGGGAATGTTTGGAACTTCCTGGAGACTGGTTAAATGGTTGTGATCAAAATGCTGATAGAGGAATGGACAGTGAGGACCAGGCTGCCAGGTCTCAGATGGAGATGAGGGAGTTACTAGGAACTGGAGCAAAGGTCACCCTTTCTGTGCCCTAGCAGAGAGCTTGGCTGCACTGTGTCCGTGCCTGAGGGCTCCAGGGAAGGTTGAACTTAAGAGTGATGACCTGGGGTATCTAGTAGAAGAAATTTCCAAGCAGCAAAGTGTTCAGGATGTGACCTGGCTGCTTCTAATAACCTATGGTCAGACGTGGGAACAAATAATGACTTAAAGTTGGAATTTATATTTAAAAGGAAAGCAGAGCATAAAAAGTTGGAAAATTTGCAGCCTAGTAATGTGGCAGAGGAGGAAAAAGTGTTTTCAGAAGAGGAATTCAAGTGGCTTGTGGAGCAATCACTTTCTAGAGAGACTAGCCTGACTAAAAGGGAGCCAGTGCTAATATCCAAGAAAATGGGAAAAAGGCCTTGAAGCCACTTCAGACATCCTGGGGGAGCCTCTTTCCATCACAGGCCCGGAGGCCTAAGAGGGAAAAATGGTGTCATGGACCATGCCCAGGGCACCAATGCCCTGTATCACCTCAGGAAGCTGCTCCCTGCAAACCCCCTGCTTCAGTTCCAGCCTCAGCTCAAAGGGCCTGAGACACAGCTCAGGCCACCACTCTGGAAGGTGCAAGTCATAAGCTGTGGCAGCTTTCACCTGGTGCTAAGCCTTAAGGCACACAGAATGCAAGTGAGAAGGAGGCTTGGCAGCCTCTAGCTGGATGTCAGAGGATGGGTGGGAAAGCCTGGGTGCCCAGGTGGAAGCCTGCTGCAGGGGCAAAGCCCTCACAGAGAGACTCTACCAGGGCAGTGCTGAGGGGAAATTTGGGATTGGAGCCCCCAAACAGAGTCTCCACTGGGGAACTACCTAGCGGAACTAAGAAGGGAGCCACTGTCCTCCAGACCCCAGAATGGTAGATATACCAGGAGCTTGTGCCCAGCGCCTGGAAAAGCTGCAGGTAGTCAGCTCCCATCCATGAGAGCAGCTGGGGGCGCTGCACCCTGCAAACCCACAGCAGTCAGCTCCAATCCATGAGAGCAGCTGGGGGCACTGCACCCTGCAAACCCACAGCAGTCAGCTCCCATCCATGAGAGCAGCTGCGGGCGCTGCACCCTGCAAACCCACAGGGATGGAGCTGCCCAAGGATCTGGGAGCCCACCCCTTGCAGCACTGGGCCCTGGATGTGTGACATGGAGTCATAAGAGAGTGTTTTGGGCCTTGGAGGTTTAATACCTTCCCTGCTGGCTTTCAGAATTCATGAGCCCTGTAGCCCCTTTCTTTGGGCCAATTTCTCCCTTTAGGAACGGAAATGTTACCCAATGCCTGAACCACCATGGTACCTTGGGACTAAATAACTCGTTTTGATTTTACAGGCTCATAGGTAGAAGGAGATGAGTCTTGAATGAGACTTAGGACTTTGCACTTGAGGCTGGGGTGAGTTCAGACTTTGTGGGGCTGTTGGCAGGGAACGATTGCACTTTGCAATGTGAGGACATGAGATCTGGGTGCCAGGGGGAAAACGGTATGGTTTGGGTGTCTGTGCCCTCAAAACTCGTGCTGAAATGTGATCTCCAGTGTTGGACCTGAGGCCTGGTGGGAGGTGTTTGGATCATGGGGGTGGATCCCAGGAAGCATCATTCCTTGCCTCCTCCAGCGCCCGGGGTTCCTGGCAATCCTTTTACTCTTGGCTGTGCTCACATTGCCCCGGTCCCCGCCTCCACCCTCAGGCAGCCCCACCTCCACCCTCAGGCAGCCCCGCCTCCACCCTCAGGCAGCCCCGCCTCCACCCTCAGGCAGCCGTCTCCCGTCTGTCTGTGCCTCTTCTCCTCTTCTTATAGGGACATTGGTCATATCAAAATTAGTCCCAAC
>NW_012106197.1:469070-469767 GCF_000951045.1 Mandrillus leucophaeus
CAGGCAGCCCCGCCTCCACCCCCAGGCAGCCCCGCCTCCACCTTCAGGCAGCCCCGCCTCCACCTTCAGGCAGCCGTCTCCCGTCTGTCTGTGCCTCTTCTCCTCTTCTTATAGGGACATTGGTCATATCAAAATTAGTCCCAACTCTACTCCAGAATGACCTCATCTTAATGTGTTTAATTGCATTTGCAAAGATACTATTTCCAAAAAAATTCATATGCTGACATTCCAGAAAAGACATACATTCTGGGGGAGGCAACATTTTTCAGCCCAGTACAATCCACTGTCTCCCCCAAATTTATGTCTGTCCCATATGCAAAATAAACTCACCCCATCCCAACATCCCCCCAAATCTTACTCATTCTGGCATTGATTGTAAATCCAAAAGTCTCACCTAAATATGATGTAAATCCAGTACGGGTGACACTCCACATATGTCCCTCCTGGGAAAAATGCCTCTCCACCTGTGGACCCGTGAACCGAAGAAACAAGTTGTCTCCTTGTAAAATACAAGACAGTGACAGGAATAGGATAAATATTCCCATTTCAAAAGGAATATATTCAAGAAAAGAAATGGAGAGGTCGTCAGTTTATGGGAAGTTTGCAATCCAGCAGGGAATGTTCCTCCCTTAGACTCTACAGCCTGAGAATCCTTGTCTGTGGAGCCACACTCTGTCCTGTGGGCCTCCAGGGCAGC
>NW_012106197.1:469882-475396 GCF_000951045.1 Mandrillus leucophaeus
ATCTCCATCCGTCCTGTGGGCCTCCAGGGCAGCGATCCATCCACTCTGGTCACTGCATCTCTATCCGTCCTGTGGGCCTCCAGGGCAGCGATCCACCTGCTCTGCTCACTGCATCTCTAGCTCTGCCCTAAGGTCCATTATTCCTTCGTTCCATCTTATTGCTGTCCTCGGCAGAACAAGTTGGCATTGTTTCTGCTGATATACAATTCTCAAGGCCCTGACAGGTCTCCTCTGTAGCTACTGGGGCTATCACCACTAAACATGAGGGTTCTCGGCAGATCCTTTCTGGACAACTCCATGTCTATTCCTAATTTCTACTGAGGTGGCTGAAGGAGCCATGAATCTCATGCCTAATTTCTTTAGCAAACAGTTGTCCGGCCACAGGCTTGGCCCCTTTTCCTGTGCACACTTTCTGGACGGGCTGAGAATTTCCCGAGTCATCATGGAGGCTCCTTTTTGGTGAGCAGTTCCTTCCTCCATTTTATACTTTTCTTCTTGCATTTTAGTACAAGCAGCAAGGAAAAGTCAAGATATGCCTTTCACATTTGGCTTGGAAATTTCCTCAGCTGAACATCCACGTTTATTTTTTATGATTTCCATGTTCCTTTCGACAGTAGAACATAGTTCAATCAAATTATCTGCATTTTGTAAGAAGGGTGGCCATTGCTCCAGTTTCCAATAGCTCGTTCCTCATTTCCACCTGAGGTTCCACAGATTTAACATCCATATTTTACCAATAGTCTCCTCAAGATGATCTAGATTTTCTCTACCTCACCTCTAAAAATTCATCCCCCCTGCACCCAATGGCCAGTTCCAAAGCCGCATCCATGCTGCTAGGTGTCTGTTGCAGTAGCCCCCCTCTCTCAGCTCCCAGCCTGCACCCGTCTCCTGGGGATGCCACAGCACGTTACCAGGAACCTGGATGGCTTAAAGCTACACAAAGGAATTCTTCCACAGCCCTGGAGGCAGAAGCCCGAGGTCCGGGTGCCTCTGACGCTGTGGGGGAGCTGAGGCCCGGGCACCTCTGACGCTGTTGGGGAGGACCTGCTCCCCTCTCCTGGGCTCTGGTGCTTTGCGGATCTGCGGTGTGATCTGGTGATTCCTCCCTGGAGCTCCACCTTGCAGTCTCCACCCTCATCCTCACACGGCGCTCTCTCCTGTGCGCTCTGTGCTGTCCACACAGCTCGGCTTCTTCCCAGAGCAGGCTCCCCCCTTGCACCTGCCCTTCCTGCCACAGTGAGCAGCTCCTTCCCAGGGCCCCAGCCCATGACCCACTTCGTCCATCACAGTCATGGCTGGGCTGTATCCCCTTATGTAAAATTCACTTCCTTAGCAGACATCTGGGCCTGGGGGCATTGTCCCCGCTCTCCTGAACTGCCGTGCTCCTTCTGAAGGATATACTGGTGTGTGAGAGAAACAGCATATGATTTTTCTCCTTTCTCTGTTCCTCAGGCTGGAGTGCAGGCTCACTGTAGCCTCAACCTCCTGGGCTCAAGCAATCCTCCCACCTCAGCCTCCTGAGTAGCTGGGACCACAGGTGCGTGCCACCACGTTATTTATTTATGTTTAGCAGAGATGGAGTCTCACTATGTTGCCAGGCTGCAAACTCCTGGACTTGAGCGATCCTCCCACCTCAGCCTTCCAAAGTGCTGGGACTACAGGTGTGAGCCTCTGCACCCGGCTGGCAGGGTATGACTTCCAGCAGAACAGATGCACCTCTTAGGGGAAGGATCTGTGGCTCTGACAAACTCCCCAGCATTTCTCTTTCCTGTCTCCACAGCAGGGTCAGCAGTCAACGATGGTGAAGATGAAAAGACCACACCTGTGCGGGCTCAGCCTCGTGGCTAAAACATGGAGCTGGCCCAAGCGCCACTGCCTTCAGCTGTGGCCCTCCGTTTAACTTAGGTGCTTCCGTGCCCATTAATCACAGCTCTGGTGATTTGAGAAACGAGAGCCACGACGTCTGAGAAAACCCGGGTCAGGTAAGTGACCTGCCTTACCAGCAAACCATGCTGGTCAGACAAGCCTGTGATGTGTCTATTAGCATGAAACAACGCCTTCTACTTACTACCTCTAACTGTAACTAGTGCCCTGATACTGCACTTCAGGAAATGTTATGAAAGAACAATATTTTCCTAAATTTTAAGAACAAATATGAGTGCTTAAAAATGAATGTGCTTTGTGAAGAAATAGTCAGATCCTGTGAGAAACAGTAAGAGTCAAGAAATGTATCCTTATGAATAAAGAAGATAAACACAGCTCCCAGCCGCCTTTCAAGGTTAACGCAGGGACCCCTTGGGTCTGGGAGTGGGCGAGGGTGTGTGCAGACACCACGTGGTGGCCATGGGAAGGCTGTTGCCACAGTGGGGGCTTCCTTCCTGCCCGTGTGATCAGATGGAAACAGCTTGTACTGCTCTGGCTCTGGGGACAGCAGGGGACATTGCTCGTCCATCTCTGTCACTTTGAAGGCAGCAGGACACTTAGGGCCCCATCCGAAACACCCCTGGCTCCTGATGGCCCCAGCACTCGGATCCCATTGTCAAGCACAATCCATCCTTAAAAACCCCTCAGTGAGGACTTCTCCATCTGGTAAAACTGAAAGTTTGAAACATACTAAGAGTAAATAACTGACTTATTTTTTCTTTCTATCAACCACAAAACACAGAGTGTCTGACTTTTGGGTTCACTGGGACACCCAGGCAGTGTGGGCTGGGGGGGGGTGCAGAAAACAAAGAATCTGGTGGAAATTTTGTTTCCTTTAACCCACCACGCCACACGCACGTCAGGACCTGCTCCTGCAGCCCCCCGTGATTTTCACTGATACTATCTGACAGGCCCATCTGCTCCTCTCAAATGGGCTCTAACAGGAGTGTCAATCAGGAGTCATGTTTATCGGACACCCACTCATTAATTAATCAACTATTTGACTAGCTAATTTGTTCCCAACAGGCATCAGGGACGCCCAGAAAGCCGCCTGTCAGGAGGACATGCAGAGGGAGAACCAGCCGCAGCCCAGGCTCTCTGATCCGACTGGCCTGGGGGCAGATGGCCTGTGTGCAGGAGTGTGGGGTCTCAGAGGTGCCTGCACTGCACCTGCCCTCCAGCAGGCCTGGCGAGTTTAATAGGAAACACCAAAAAGTGAAGGCACCTCCAGGCTCAGAGCCGCGAGTGCCATGCCACGTGGGCAGTGACTGTGTGGACGCCAGGTCAGACCTGGTTTGAAGGTGGGCCGGCTTCTTGTTCTGGCAAAGCACACAAGAATCTGGTAACATCACTTTGGAGAGAAAGCATCAGCGATTGAGTGGGGGTGGGGAGACTTTTTAAAATTAAATTTTATTCATCTCCAGATTAATATTTCAATCACTGGCATACATTGCTCTAAGTCTTAAAATTTAATTTTTAAATATTAAACATGATCGACAACATTTAATTTGATAGGCCACGTTTGCCATTTGCTTTATATTTTGTTTGTAACCTACGTGTTTGCCTGCGTTCAGCGCACAGATATGAACCGTGGAATGCTGACTGGTGAAATGAAATCGTCTCTGTTGTAGAGACAAACATTTTCCAGCCTTTCAACACTTCATGGGTTGAGTTTGAGCAAAAATTCATAGTTTTTTGAAAATGATGTTAACACATCAAACTACCAGTAGATTGATACTCGGTTTTCAGCAGTTTAATTACAGATATATTTAAAATATTCATGCATTACAGCTTAACTTAAATAATTTATTCAGGACTTCTTTGAAAAATTTAACTTTGAGCGATGATAAAACTTCAACCAAATGTGCATTTTGCAGACTTTCAGGCCCTTGGGTATAAACTCGAGGGCAGGCTGAATACAAATATTCTCAAAAAAGACAAGACATAGAAAGATCAAAATGTAGATTATTGGATCAGAATTCACATCAAACAGTTAAGAGAGATGATTCCGAGCTAAGGATAAAATACCTCACATGTGCCCAGGAACAATATTGCCGCAGTTTTTCCAAAGTCATTGATCCCTCACTGCTGGGGTCAAATGCCCAAAACTAGTTCCCCCGATGTACAATTTCCATGTGTGTGATTTGACAGCTTCACTGGCATTTATATAGTTTCTCATGAAGAAAATATCTAGTAAAGATGGACTATTCTTCAATCGAATGCATTGTTTCAAAACTCCACTGTAAGTAGTGATTCCAGACTGTCCCCATCTCAGCCGGGGGTAAGAAAAGTTATGAGTAGGTGCAGGAGCAAATATCAGATGGCAACAAAGTCCACTACTTAACTTCATCAGTCGAAGAAAAACGTGTTTGAAAATCATAAAACACAACTATATGATAGGGTAATCTCAGACCCAACTAAATTCTCAGAAAAACTGTGAACTAATTGGTATTTAACGTTGTAAAGGTTTTACACCCTTTGTGAATTTCTGAAGGGTGCATTTCTTAATTATGTGATGAATCAGCTGTATAAATAAGTAAATCCAGCCCTTCTCAGGAATCCTCTCAGACCGTATTCGAACGTTGTGTGTGGTTGCCCTGGCTCCCACACCTACCGTTTATAGGGAGGGGATCTCAAGTGCACTTGGAATCTTGTGTGGAGCACAGAATGTTAGGTTTACTCACGAAGTCACGGAGCAATTCCCAGGGACGGGTGAAGAGACATCCATGCTTCAGAAAACCAAGGTCAGGCCGCGTCTCGAGGACGTGGGAACACGGGAACTCAGCTGTCGACCAAATCAGAGCTACATCTTAGAGCCCTGCTCTGAGCTATTGAGCGTAACTGGATAAATGTCAGAGCTACGTCTAGTAGCCCTGCTCCGAGCTATTCCACGTAACTGGGTAATTAAAGCCGTGTCCCAGGCTTGTCTCCCCACATTATTTGGTGCCCTCTGGTAAGTACAGCACATTGGATGCTGCGGATTTTCCTAAATATGTTCACAAAAGCCAGATCATAACTAGCTTTCTGGGTTCATTTTCCTGACTTAGAACACCTCTCTTAGCTTGGCCTTGGTGAGGAATAGCATGAGAGCAAATGTTTCTCAGACATCCATGCTGCACCAGGCCCTGGGCACTTTACAATGATTATCCCAATTGCCTTTCACAAAAACCCTGTGGGATAAAAATTGTTCCCCCCATCCTTGCAGGGATAAGACGCCCCCGTGCATTGTCTGGAGGCTTCAGCAAGACCACGTGATGGTGGATTCAGCCCCCAATCAGGGGCCCTGGGCCACACGGGTCTGTGATGCCAGCACCTCCCCCAGGCGGGATCCAGCGTGTGTGGGAATACCAAGGAGATGTCCATGCTCCAGGCCATGCGGTGACGGTCAGGTCACCCACTGACACCAGAGATTAGTGAGCCCATCGCTCTTCAGAGCCTGACCATGAGCACCGTGTGGGCCCTCCGAAAACAAATGAGCAAATATCAGATGGCAACAAAGTCCACTACTTAACTTCATCAGTCGAAGAAAAACGTGTTTGAAAATCATAAAACACAACTATATGATAGGGTAATCTCAGACCCAACTAAATT
>NW_012106197.1:475446-483398 GCF_000951045.1 Mandrillus leucophaeus
AGTTTAATTACAGATATATTTAAAATATTCATGCATTACAGCTTAACTTAAATAATTTATTCAGGACTTCTTTGAAAAATTTAACTTTGAGCGATGATAAAACTTCAACCAAATGTGCATTTTGCAGACTTTCAGGCCCTTGGGTATAAACTCGAGGGCAGGCTGAATACAAATATTCTCAAAAAAGACAAGACATAGAAAGATCAAAATGTAGATTATTGGATCAGAATTCACATCAAACAGTTAAGAGAGATGATTCCGAGCTAAGGATAAAATACCTCACATGTGCCCAGGAACAATATTGCCGCAGTTTTTCCAAAGTCATTGATCCCTCACTGCTGGGGTCAAATGCCCAAAACTAGTTCCCCCGATGTACAATTTCCATGTGTGTGATTTGACAGCTTCACTGGCATTTATATAGTTTCTCATGAAGAAAATATCTAGTAAAGATGGACTATTCTTCAATCGAATGCATTGTTTCAAAACTCCACTGTAAGTAGTGATTCCAGACTGTCCCCATCTCAGCCGGGGGTAAGAAAAGTTATGAGTAGGTGCAGGAGCAAATATCAGATGGCAACAAAGTCCACTATTTAACTTCATCAGTCAGATGGAAAACGTGTTTGAAAATCATAAAACACAACTATATGATAGGGTAATCTCAGACCCAACTAAATTTTCAGACAAACTTTGAAGTAATTGGTAATCAAACAAAGTAACTGGGAATCAAACAAAATAGCCTGTATTTAAAAGACAATCTTCATGGATTCGCCCAAGAGTACCATTTAATTATGTTCTCACTGACCGAACAACATCAGAAGTGAAACCTATGAAACCGTTCATCTTCTTTACATGGGATTCTCTTCCACTTCCTCCTAGAACACGCTGCCTCTGCGGGTCCGCAGGCGTGCACCTGTGTCTGCACAGTGAGTGTGGAGGAGCACGCTGGGAAGATGGCGAGACGCAGAGACAGGCAGGGACACGAAATCCTCTCGTTACCAAGTCCAGAGTCACTCTTCTGAATAGCAGGAAAAATGTTGTGTGAACTGTTCTTGCCAAGTGTATTTTGGCCTTTATTTTTAGTATTTTTAGGAAGTACAATTTTTACAAGGTTTTATCCTTAACTTAATTTCTAAGACAATCTCTTCTTTCCCACACCCGTTCCCGCCACAGTCAATGAGAAGGCAACATGCTGGGAAGTCTCTCATCCACGCTCAGCTCTGTGGGGACGTTAAAACACCCGCCCACCAGAACGCTGGTCTGCGGCACACAGCACGGGAGCCCTCACCCTGGACACCGAAGGCTCCTGTGTTCTCTCACTGTGCCCTTAACCTCAGATGCACAAGATTACCTGGGACAAGTTAAATAGCTGAGATTTACATGGGAACTATGTAGTCACACATGCAATTAAAACTATATGGGTAGGCAGTAACAGAACAAAAACATGACCTAAAGCTTTCCGATTGATTAATGAAAAAAAAAAAAAAAAGATTAGAAATCCCTCAGTCAGACAGATGCAAGAGAGAGGTAAACAAGAAACAAAGAAAAGCAACCATGAAAGGTAGGAGGAAAGGCATCATCCACCAGGACAGCAACGGTGCGACGGTAATGACCTCCAGAGAGAAAAAATCAATGAACTGCTTCAATACACGTGTGGTAATAATTTTAGGAATGTACCATACAGATCAATTGCATATGTAATACGTGATGTGTAATATAATCCATACGTAGACAGAGAGATCTAATTATGTTGAATTGATAGATTTATCTGGAAAATGTATCTAATTCTAATGAAAGCCCTAAGTGACTTTTCATAGAACTTTATAAATTTGGTCTAAAATTCACATGGAGGGTGGAAACACCAAGAATATCAAAGAAACAAAAGGGTAAGGAGAGCAAACAGGGAGCATCTCACAGGTGACCGGGGGCTGCAGGAAACGCCGCGATGATGGAAACCGTTTCCCAGAGTGAAAGACCCCAGACAGGAAGCGCCGCTGGAGACACAGGCGGCCGAGAGCCCGACCGCAGGGGAGGTTGCAGTGGGGCCAGTGCCCATCAGCAGCGCTGAGCCACATGGAAACATCAAGAAACAGCAGGGCCACCACTCGCCCGTCACACAAAGGCGAATCCCCGGTGGGTCAGCAGCGTAAACATGGACCTGAAAACTGTGAAAACATCCAGACTCTCTGAACAACACAAATGGAATGCAAGAAATAAAGCACAAAAAGTGCAAAGCTTAACAGAAAAGATTTTAATTTAAAAAATCTGTGACACAAGACACCACAACTAATTGAACCCCTGCCTCCAACACAGACATCCGTGACCCACTTCATGTAACATAATTATAGAGACAAACCCCTCACCTCAGTGAGGAACAGGACAAGCTGCCTGGAAGGAAATGAAAGGAGAATAGAAACGAGTAATCTGCATGAAAAGAACCCAGAATGGCCGATTAAGACGTGGAAGGATGTCCAGGCCCATGGGAACGAGGAGGCGGAGGGTTGACGCGATGGGGAAACACGAGGCCTGGAGCCAGCTTCTCACCACAATAGAGACGGTGGGTGCTGGTGAGGACGGGGCCACGGACTTGGAGGCTGTGCAGACTGACTGCAGATGAGCTGGGAATGTGCTCACCCCACGAGCAAACTCACAGCTCAACTGTGGGTGTCCGTTCTTAAGTCTTTCCTGCTCATTTGCTGTAAGATGAAAACGAGGGAGGATAAACCTCACCTGACATCTGTGAATGCAAACCGGCCACCATTCAGACCAGGAAGTGGAGTGACATTTGATAAAGGGATCCACACTGACCAGCATGGGTGCGTCTCCCAAACAGAAGCCGCCGATGGCACCGCAGTTCCGTGAGGACTCGTGTGCCACAGCCTCTGCGGTCCGTGCATGTTTAAAGCACAGAGCACACAGGCATATCTTTATCTTATACCTGCGTGCTTTGTGCTTTCATAAAGATGGGGCAGAGTTAGAGAGGGGGACAGAGAGAGACAGAGACAGTGAAACAGACGGAGAGAGAGGGGAGGGGCAGGGACAGGTGCACTGGTGGCACTGGGGCACACGTGCGTGTTGGGACAGCCGATACCAGCTTCAGGTCAGAGGTGACTGTTAACCTGAAAACCTTGGGACTGCAATGTCCCCCCGAGACTGGGAGGGAGCCAAGTGACTAAAGAATGACTCAGACAGGTGCAGCTTGGCGGCTAGATGAATTTATGAGGATGTACGTGGGGGCGCTCCTGGGCGGTGGTGGGTCAGCCCTAGAGAGCCGTGCCACCTCCCATATCTAAGCTGCTTTAAACCTAATTTTCTGGCTCTGCCGACTGCATTTGCACTTTGCCACTGCCTTCCTTGGTGGGTTCTCAGGGACACCTGCTCCTCAGCTGGGCACCACAGCCTTCCCTCGCCGCCTGGCCTTCTGAGTTCCAGCAGCGGACACACACCTGGCAGGGGAGACCCATGCAGGGTGGGGAGGAAGAGTGGGTGCTGAGATTTCAGCTGTCTCTAATGCCCTGCTCCTTTACAATTAGAGCTCTGAAACAAATGAGACTCTGTTGATACCCAATTATTTGTTTGTTGGTCAAATGGATGTTCAGTAGACATAGATATATGATTTAATCTATATTTCAAGTTTTCTATAATTTAAAAAATACACTGCACATTTTACAAAGTAAAAAAAGTTTTTAAAAAGTAAAAAAAAAAAAATACACCTTTTACAAGGTAAAACACACACACACACACAGAGTTTTGTTTTGTTTTGTTTTGTTTTAGACAGGGTCTCACTCTGTTGCCCAGGCTGGAGGACAGTGGTACAATCTCGGTTCACTGTAACCTCCACCTCCCAGGTTCCCCTGCCTCAGCCTCCCTAGTAGCTAGGATTACAGGCGCATGCCACCAAACCCGGCTAATTTTCGTACTTTTAGTAGAGATAGGGTTTCACCATGTTGGCCAGGCTGGTCTTAAACTCTGACTTCAAATGATCCATCCTCAGCCTCCCAAAGAGCTGGGATTACAGGTGTGAGCCCCCACACCCGGCCCACAGTAAGATTTTAAAAAGTCAAATAATATGCCTAAAGTTGCTTCAAAACTATGAATGATATTACAAACATGCAAATGATAACTTACTGTTCAAGATAGAAATGATCAGATTGGATTTAAAAAAGCTACAACAACACACTAAACAGAAGACAAAGTGAACATCACCAGCATCAAGGTAATCATGTACGAAATACACTTTCTCCATTTTCCTTTCTAGTAGCAAACCAGTGTATTGAAATAAAACTACTCAACTCCGCCATCCTAGTACAAATGCAGTCATAACCAGCATGTGAACTCATAGGGATGGCTGCATAAATAAAACTTTATTGACAAATACACCAGGGCTTCCAGATGCGGCCTGCAGCCCGTGGTTGGCTGACCCCTGCCCAGAGCCAAAGATGCCCTGGCTGCGTGACTGAAACTGCCTTTGCAAAAACTGTAACTGAGGAAATGATGACAGTGAAAGAGATCAGACCTGACTGACTCCTTCTTGCTTCTAACTTCTAAGCTGTGCTTATTCATGCCTGGCATAGGCTGAACTAACCTCAGGCAGACATTTATAGTTCAACTTTGAAACAAATATGAAAACAGCTCTTTCCCAAAATAAACCTCCTTCTTGCCTGTGGACCAGTTTGCCTTTGCAGGACTAACAAATTAGCTGCAAGATGAGAAATTACGATTTAGGGGCCATGGAGCCTCCGGCTGCAGGGTCTGAATCTCTGCAAGTTGCTCCTGGGAATAACATCACTGCTGTGAAACCTAAGATCAGAGAGGTTTTGCAGACCCTGGGTTCCCAAGCAGACACCAGCTAACGCCACCCACACCGCGAATCTGGCTCAACCAGTTCTGTGATCCCACCCAGAACAGAAGACAGCAAGAAGAACCCACTTCCAGCCCTTAGGAGTCCATCTCCAGCCTGACCAATCAGCACTCCCCACTTCCCAAGCCTCACCCACCAAATTATCCTTAAAAACTCTGACCCTTCCCCACGTTTCAGGGGAGACTAATTTGAGTAATAATAAAACCCTGGTCTCCTGCACAGCTGGCTCTGTGTGAATTATTCTTTCTCTATTGCAACTCTTCTGCCTTGATAAATCGACTCTGTCTAGGCAGAGGGCAGGGGGAACCCGCTGGGCGGTGACATTAGCGACTCGAGGGCATCCCTTCATGGCTGTGGAAAAAAGCCAAGTCCTGGCTGTCACTGCCCTTCCACAAAGCGTATTCTTCGGAAGTTCCCACCACGAGAAACAGAAGCCCCACGTGCCAAGGGTCTTGCAAAGACAACTGCATCTTTGCGACTTTTTTCAGGGGAATATAATTAACACTGGGATCTTCTGACAAACTGGGACAATCTCCACGATGGTAGAAGAAAAAGAAGACAGTTTTATGTTAGAATAAACACTAAACCAGAATACGACGTGCATCACAGGCGACTTGCTAAGAGATTGCAAAAACAAGAAACCTCACCTTCACATGGCCAGCAGGTGCAGCCACCACACTCATTCTCAGGCGGGCGAGAACTCGGACTCAGGTGAGAGGACACCACGGCACCACTTGCCACTCATAGCTCACCCCAGATTTGTCTGGCAATTGGGATGGCCACCATTAGTTAACTGGTTTTATCTGGAAGGAAAAATAAACTCCTATCTTTACAACAGGAGGTGGGTTTGCAACTTTGAGGCCCTGCCAGCTGACTCTAGGCCCAAACCTCCCAGGGAACCTGGAGCTGCCTTCCTGGACGACTGTTTCAAATGGATGGCTCCCAAGTCCTTGAGAAAGACATTCCTGGGCTGTAAAACTGTCACGAAGCTTATTTAGCTTTTAAAAAGAGTTGTACACATTTCAAAGAGACAAAGAAGTTTCAATTATAAGTTTGACAGTAAATGCTCTGAGAAAAGGTTCCAGGGCTCTCTCCTGTTAATACAGGAAGAATTACACCACTTACTTTTAATTTGTATTTTCCCTTACTTTTTACTTGCTCTTTTAGGAAACTGGAGTCAAGGAATTCACACTTTAAAGAAAGGTGATTGATTGATTGATTGCTGACATGTTGGAATCCAATAGTGCTTGACCCACAGTTTTTCCTATGAGCAACTGAGCATCTCTGTCCTCTCCGCCAGCTTCCTCAGTTCCATCCAAATTTGTCAAAGCTGCAACCTGCCAGGACCTCTTCCAGGAGCCTGGAATATGTCCCTAAAGAAAATCAGAGCTCACCTCTGCCTTGGGAGCTGAACAGTCAACAATGACATGAAAAGTAAAAGTCAGATGATGCGTGCTACAGGCACGGAAGCAGAGCAGGTTAAGGAGGCCAGGACGCCTTGGCTCAGGAGCACAGGATGAAGCTTCATCACCAAATGGGGGCGGTGGGGCAGGAAGGTTTCCTTGAGGGACAGAGACCTGAGCTTACGCCGGAAGGTCAGGGTGAGGCGTCTGGAGGGACAAGCAGAGCAGGGTCCACAGGAAGAGCGTGGCTCTTTCTCCGGCCGAACCAGGAGTCGCTCAGGGCTCTGATCTATGGAGTAACCGGATCCCTCACGGCTCAACTGAAAGCAGACACGGACTCCAGGGCAAGGCCAGGTGGGACCAGGGAGAACCTCAGAGGCCACCACTGCCACCCGCCAGGGAGGCATGGATTGGACTAGGCTGGGCCACGCTGGCGGCCCAGGGGGCGCGGGGGCCTGGCCGGGCTAGTCAATTGTGAAGATAAATCCAGCAGGTAGGAGGTGAGCATCAGAGAAGCCGAGAGTGAGAACTGCGCATGCTCTCAGGACAACACGCCCAGTCGCAGCCAATCACAGCATCCAGGTGTCAGCCAGTCACAGCAGCTGAATCTCAGCCAATCATAGCAGCTGAATCTCAGCCAATCACAGAGGCTGTGTCTGGGCCAATCACAGCAGCTGCTTCTGACCCAATCGCAGTCACTGAGCCTCAGCCAATGGCAAGGTCCCGGCTCTAGCCCTACGAGGCCCCTCGCGCCCACCCGCTTCTCTGCTTCCTGAGGCCGCCTCCTTTCCACCATCCAGGCTCCCGGCCCTGGGGCAGCCCTGGTGGCTCTGAAACTGGATCTGGGGCTCTCCGTGGAGAGTTGTTGTTTGCTAAATTGAGCTCCGTTGAATTCAGTTTTTCTAAACTTTTTTTGTTTGTTTTTGAGACAGAGTCTCACTCTGTCTCCCAGGCTGGAGTGCAATGGCGCGATCTCGGCTCACTGCAACCTCCGCCTCCCGGGTTCAAGCAATTCTCCTGCCTCAGCCTCCTGAGTAGCTGGGATTATAGGCGCCCGCCACCAGCCCAGCTAATTTTTGTATTTTTAGTAGTGATGGAGGGGGTTGCCATGTTGGTCAGGCTGGTCTCGAACTCCTGACCTCAGGTCATCCACCCGCCTCGGCCTCCCAAAGTGCTGGGATTATAGGCGTGAGCCACCTAAACTTTTTAACTGTGGTTATGAGTGACTTGCTGCACAGAGCCTGGGACATGGGGGTGGGAGGTGGAGCTGAGGGGGTGGGGCTGAGGGGAGGCAGGGTTCTTTGGAGGTGAGGCCTAGGCGAAGTGGGGCCTAGGGGAAGTGGGTACTAGGGAAGGTGGGGCTGAGAGGGTGGGGATGATGGGAGGTGGGGTTCTTTGGAGGTTGGGCTTAGGGGAGATGGGGCCTAGGGGAGGTGGGGCTCAGGGGAGGTTGGATTGACGGGGTGGGGTTGTTGGGAGGCAAGGTTCATGGGAGATGGGGTCTGTGGGGAGGCAGGGCCTAGGGGAGGCGTGGCCCAGGGATGGCAGGGCTGTAGCGAAGTCGGGCCTGTGGAGAGGTGGAGCCTGTGGGGATGCCGGGGGCCTAGGAGAGGTGGAGCTGGTGGGAGGCAGATCCTTGGGAAGGCGGGGCCCAGGGAAGGCGGGGCTGGCAGTGGCCTGGGCCAGCGTGT
>NW_012106197.1:484088-486658 GCF_000951045.1 Mandrillus leucophaeus
TTTTTAGTAGAGATGGGGTTTCACCATGTTAGCCAGGATGGTCTCGCTCTCCTGACCTCGTGATCCTCCCGCCTTGGCCTCCCAAAGTGCTGGGATTACAGGCATGAGCCACCGTTCCCCGGGCTTTTTTTTTTTAATTGGCACTGGGGACTTACAAAGACAAATCCCATCAGCTCTCCAGAAACCCTTGCATTGCAGGGTGTCCTGGGAAAAGCCTCTGTCCCGGGGGATCCCCCATGACTTCTGCACCGTGGCTTCACTAATCCCGTAAGGGGTTTCGGGGTGGCAGGTTTGTCATTTGCCTTTCCAGCTACAACAGGACCAACAGGGTGCTGTGCCTCCTGGGGGAAGGATCTCCAGACCATAGTTAGAGCTACCCCAGGCTTCGCGGAGCCTCTGAAAACACAAACCCAAAAGGCATCATGCCCTCCTCACATTCCGGTAGCTGCTGGTGGTCAAGCCTCCCGACCACAGAGGGATCTGTTCAGCACGCTTCTCCCTGGCTCCGTCTGCTTCTTTCTAGGACTTTAAAGTGATGAGGCTCCAGGCAGTAGCATTCTCTACCACGCTAAATAGAGATTGGTGATTATCTTGATCGTGACAGCTCTGACTGGGCTGTCTGCTTGTGTGTCCACCCCGCACACGGTCCTCCTGTGCGGTGTCCTCTGCCAGGCTGCTCTCCTCACAGCTCGGATGCCTGGAAGCCTGTGACGTCTTGACTATTCGCTGAGGGCGCTCTACCCAGAATCCGAATCCTGGGAAAAACTAAATGGGCAGCTATGGTATTGGCTCCTGCGGCATGTGAGGTCACGCTTCTCCCAACACTCAAGTCTGTTGTTAAGCAACAAAGAGAGGAGGGAGACATCAGGGAGGAGCCCCCATTGGCCGTCTCATTGCAGCATCTGGGGGCAAATCAGGGGGGCAGTCAGGCCCAGACTCTCTCCCCCATCCCAGTGCCGGGCCTCAGTGCCCTCAGGACCTTCATGGGACGTGGTGCTCAGGTCTTCCCCATGTGCATATTTTGGGAAAAACAGTCCCGGTTGTGCAAGGGTGGGGTGATGGTAGAAAGGCTGGGATTTGAGAAACAGACATCAGTGTTCAGGCAGAAATTAAGTTGGGTCTGCAGTGCGATTTCATGCTCCAGAGATGTAGGGAGCATTTGGACCTGAGCTCGTGGGCATTTTACTTTGACAAACCTAGTGCCTCAGATGATGCAAACTCCTTGTAACTGGGTCCTCACACTCACTGGAATGCGTGCTTTTGCCTTTCATATGTGGAAGGCAGATAGTCAGGAACCGGCTGAGCCTCCAGCCCATGCCAGGTCTGGTGACTGGGCCGTTATCAATGCTCACCCCACCGAGTCTCCAATCACAGAAGGAAACATCAGGACACCAGAGGCCACATTTAAATCATGGTTTATTGATGCTTCAGGGAGCCTTTCCCAGGTGTAGGATAATGCTGATTTAATTAGACCACAGACTGGAAAATATCACTGTCTCACCCGAAGACTTTGATCTTAAATTTAGACTTTGCCAAAATTTATGTTTTGTAGCTAAAATAAATACAGGTTTGGCAGACTACGTCCCTCAAAAGGGATGAATCAGCCAAGAAAAGTGCTTTTCCTTTGTTTGGTTTCCTGAAGCAAGTTTAATGAGTTATTCTATTTGTGTTTATCCTGATGTGCCTGGGAATGAAAACAGAAACAGGAAAATGACATTTAATGAGCAGAGGAATCTGTCTAAAGTGAAATGGCCAAGGGTGTTCTGTGGAAACATCCTAGAGAAGCTCATAGTAAAACGACCAGCACATGACATCTTCCGTGTTTGCATAGTTTGTGTTTCTGAAATGCATTCCACCCACTTTTACAAACCTGGCCCATTTTACGTTAGCTCATCTCATAGAGCACAAGTGAAAAGCCTATGTGGAAAGTTCTACTTCTGGAAGGAATGTCAAAGGATGCAAAAGACCTTCGTCTTTATGTCAGCGCCAAGAGAAATCCCAATAATATGAAAATGATCCTCCTGTTTAGGAATCCCAGGGGTATGAGGAGCCTTGAACATGGCCATGGGTGTGGGCGGGAGGTGAACATGGCTCTGCCCATGGGCAGGAGGTGAACATGGCTCTGACTATGGGTGGGAGGTGAACATGGCCGTGGGTCTGGGCGGGAGGTGAACATGGCCGTGGGTCTGGGCGGGAGGTGAACACGGCTGTGGGTCTGGGCAGGAGGTGAACATGGCTCTGACTATGGGTGGGAGGTGAACACCACCCTGGGCTTGAGTGGGAGGTGAACATTGCCCATCACAGTCCAAGGTGACTCACTGGCTCAGAAGGAGGCCAGGAGAGATGTTGGTAAGGGTGTGGGCTGAAAGCTGGAAGGCCACAGTCAGCAAAACCATGACTTCCACCTGACAGCTCTTCCCACCCACTTCGTGTGACTGAGGAAGCCCCTCCCTGAGGCTCCTGGGCCAAGGACTGCAAGGCTCCAGCAGGAAGGAGCCACCAGCGGATTTCGTGGCCCCACCCCCACCCCACCCAAGGCTGGTCAGAGCACTGTGAAGGGGCAGCCCGGG
>NW_012106197.1:489448-490155 GCF_000951045.1 Mandrillus leucophaeus
CGGGGGCCTAGGAGAGGTGGAGCTGGTGGGAGGCAGATCCTTGGGAAGGCGGGGCCCAGGGAAGGCGGGGCTGGCAGTGGCCTGGGCCAGCGTGTCTCGCTGAGAAACTGGCGAGTCGAAAGTCCACGGCCTCAGTGTGTGATGAGCCCACAGCTCCAGCAGGTCCTGGACCCGCACAGTGTTCCACACCAAGCAAACACCAGTTAGGTCTTCACAGTCCACACTGCTTACAGCCAGGCCCTGCATGGATTCATACGTGTACACTCGAGTTAAGTAGTCTAAGGTGGGCTAGAGGTCAAGCCTGGTCTGTGAGCCAAGCCTGTTTTCCAGGTGGGCTGTGCGTGCATGGGACCACGGAGGGGAACCTGGGAACGTTGTGTTTATCTTTAATATTGGAGACCTTGGTGCCAAAGTACCATCTTCAAGACCCCCACAGCATGACCTGCACCCGGTGGTTGCCACTGGGCCTGTTTTGTTTTTGCCTGTGCTATGCAGTCTTTGAGTTTTGGGACTCGATGTTAAAGCAGCAGGGAGAATGTCTGAGAGCTGCTCTAGGAGAGCATCTTGAACAATAGGCCCCTGTGTGTCTATTCATCCAGCTCATTAATTGTTCTATTAGCTACATCCTTCGTGGCCTTCGAGTCTTTTTTTTTTTTTTAGACAGAGTCTTGCTCTGTCGCCCAGGCTGGAGTGCAGTGGCACGATCT
>NW_012106197.1:492403-498317 GCF_000951045.1 Mandrillus leucophaeus
TAAAACAGCAAATTAACCCATCCAGCTCCTCACATGGGTACTTTTTCTGGTGGCAAGAGCACCTAAAATCTCTCTTAGCAGATTTTCAGTATATGGAACAATATTGACTACAGTCCTCATGCTGAAATTAAACCTCTAGACATTTCCATCCTACATGACTGCAACTTTGTACCTTCGATCAACGTGTCCTCATTTCACAGCCACGCCAGCCCTGGTAACAACCATCGTTTCTATATATTCAACTTTTTAAAGTGAAATCGGGTCGTATTTGTCTTTCTGTGTCTGGCTTATTTCACTTAACACAGTGTCCTCCAGGTTCATCCGTGTTGTCAAAAATGACAGCAATCTCCCTTGTTAGAGGGTAAAACACATTCTATTGTGCATAGGCACCACACTCTTTACTTCATTCACCTGCTGACAGACACGTAGGTGGCTTCCACATCGTGGCTGTTGTGGATGATGCCGAAGTGAACGCAGGTGTGGGCATCTCTCCATGAGACAGATTTCGTTTCCTCTCGACCTATACCCAGAAGAGGGATTGCTGGTTCTATGCTGTCTTAGAATTCACGCGGAATTATTCAGGATTCACATGGAATTTTTCTGTTTTAAACTTGAAGAGGTGCAATATTGATTTGTATGGACTGTGTTAAGGATAATAGGCCAGTAGATGCAGCATCATAACTAGACACATATTCACTTCATTCCAAAGAGGTCAGGAGAAAAGGATTAAATGCCAAAGAAATAGTGGAGTGGGGGATGGAAAATGAAGCAACAAGATGATACTAGGCCCAAGTACATCAAGAATACGCTGGTCTCAGTGTTGCAGCTGAAAGGCAGGGACTGTCCGGATGGAGGGAGAAAAACGACCCAGCTACGTTCTGTTCATGAGAGATGCACCAAAATGCAACACAGAGAGGAAGCAAGGAAAAAACAAACAGCAGACACACCGCAGGCATCGCAGGCAATACACAGCCACCGTGTCTACAGCAATAACGGAAAACCAGCCTAGGTGGCTTCCTGAGTAAATTTTACCCAACATTTAAGAAAGCAGTTGTGAGGGCTGGCAAGATGGCCAAATAGGAACAGCTCTGGTCTGCAGCTCCCAGCAAGACCAGCGCAGAAGGTGGGTGATTTCTGCATTTCCAACTGAGGTACCCAGCTCATCTCACTGGGACTGGTTAGACAGTGGGTGCAGCCCACAGAGGGAGAGCAGAAGCAGGGTAGGGGGTTGTCTCACCCGGAAAGTGCAAGGGGTTGGGGAACTCCCTCCCCTAGCCAAGGGAAGCCATGAGGGACTGTGCCATGAGGAACCGTGCACTCTGGCCCAGACAATATGCTTTTCCCATGGTCTTCACAACCCACAGACCAGGAGACTCCCTCAGGTGCCTACACCACCAGGGCCCTGGGTTTCAACCACAAAACTGGGTGGCCATTTGGGCAGACACCAAGCTAGCTGCAGGATTTTTTTTTTCATACCCCAGTGGCACCTGGAACCCCAGCAAGACAGAACCGTTCACTCCCCTGGAAAGGGGGCTGAAGCCAGGGAGCTGAGTGGTCTTGCTCAATGGATCCCACTCCCACAGAACCCAGCAAGCTAAGATCCAATGACTTGAAATTCTTGCTGCCAGCACAGCAGTCTGAAGTTGACCTGGGATGCTCGAGCTTGGTGAGGGAGAGGCATCGCCATTACTGAGGCTTGAGTAGGTAGTTTTCCCCTCACAGTGTGAACAAAGCCACCAGGAAGTGTGAACTGGGTACGGAACCCACCGCAGCCTGGCAAAGCCACTGTAGCCAGACTGTCTCTCTAGATTCCTGCTCCCTGGACAGGACATCTCTGAAAGAAAGGCAGCAGCACCAGGCAGAGGCTTATAGATAAAACTCCCATCTCCCTGGGACAGAGCACCTGGAAGAAGGGTTGGCTGTGGGCGCAGCTTCAGCAGACTTAAACCTTCCTGCCTGCTGGCTCTGAAGAGAGCAGAGGATCTCCCAGCACAGTGCTCAAGCTCTGCTAAGGGACAGACTGCCTCCTCAAGTGGGTCCCTGACCCCTGTGCCTCCTGACTGGGAGACATCTCTCACCAGGGGTTGACAGACACCTTGTACAGGAGAGCTCCAGATGGCATCTGGTGGGTGCCCCTCTGGGATGAAGCTTCCAGAGGAAGGATCAGGCAGCAATCTTTGCTGTTCTGCAGCCTCTACTTGTGATACTCAGGCAAACAGGGTCTGGAGTGGACACCCAGCAAACTCCAGCAGACCCACAGCAAAGTGGCCTGAGTGTTAGAAGGAAAACTAACAAACAGAAAGCAATAGCATCAACATCAACCAAAAGGACGCCCACACAAAAACCCCATCCAAAGATTACCAATATCAAAGACCAAAGGTAGATAAATACATGAATATGAGGAAAAACTCATGCAAAAAGGCTGAAAATTCCAAAAATCAGAACGCCTCTTCTCCTCCAAAGGATCACAACTCCTCACCAGCAAGGGAACAAAACTGGATGGAGAATGAGTTTGATGAACTGATAGAAGTAAGCTTCAGAAGGTGGGTAATGACAAACTCCTCCGAGCTAAGGAGCTTGTTCTAACCCAAAGCAAGGAAGCTAAGAACCTTGTAAAAGGTTACAGGAACTGCTAACTAGAATAACCAGTTTAGAGAAGAACATAAATGACCTGATGGAGCTGAAAAACACAGCACAAGAACTTCTTGAAGCATACACAAGTATCAATAGCTGAACTGATCAAGCAGAAGAAAGGATATCAGAGACTGAAGATCAACTTAATGAAATAAAGTGTGAAGACAAGATTAGAGAAAAAACAATGAAAAGGAACAAACAAAGCCTCCAAGAAATATGGGACTATGTGAAAAGATCAAACCTACGTTTCACTGGTGTACCTGAAAGTGATGGGGAGAATGGAACCAAGTTGGAAAACATACTTCAGGATATTATCCAGGAGAACTTCCCCAGCCTAGAAAGACAGGCCAACATTCAAATTCAGGAAATACAGAGAACACCACAAAGATTCTCCTTGAGAAGAGCAACCCCAAGACACATAATGGTCAGATTCACCAAGGGTGAAATGAAGGAAAAAATGTTAAGGGCAGTCAGAAAGAAAGGTCAGGTTACCTACAAAGGGAAGCCCATCAGACTAACAGTGGATCTCTCTGCAGAAACCCTACAAGCCAGAAGAGAGTGGCCAATATTCAACATTCTTAAAGAAAAGAATTTTCTACCCAGAATTTCGTATCCAGCTAAACTAAGCTTCATGAGTGAAGGAGAAATGAAACCCTTTACAGACAAGCAAATGCTGAGGGATTTTTGTCACCACCAAGCCTGCCTTACAAGAGCTCCTGAAACAAGCACTAAACATGGAAAGGAATAATCAGTACCAGCCACTGCAAAAACATGCCAAATTGTAAAGACCATCGGCACTATGAATAAACTGCATCAACTAATGGGCAAAATAACCAGCTAGCATCATAATGACAGGATCAAATTCATACATAATAATATTAACCTTAAATGTAAATGGGCTAAATGCCCCAAGTAAAAGACACGAACTGACAAATTGAATAAAGAGTCAGGACCCATTGGTGTGCTATATTTAGGAGACTCATCTCATGTGCAAAGACACACATAGGCTCAAAATAAAGGGATGGAGGAATATTTACCGAGCAAATGGAAAGCATAAAAAAGCAGGAGTTGCAATCCTAGTCTCTGATAAAGAAACTTTAAACCAACAAAGACAAAGAAGGGTATTATATAATGGTAAAGGGATCAATGCAACGAGAAGAGCTAACTATCCTAAATATATATGTACCCAATACAGGAACACCCAGATTCATAAAGCAAGATCTTAGAGACCTACAAAGAGACTTAGACTCCCACACAGTAATAGTGGGAGACTTTAACACCCCACTGTCAATATTAGACAGATCAACAAGACAGAATTAACAAGGATATTCAGGACTTGAACTTAGCTCTGGACCAAGCGGACCTAATAGACAGCTACAGAACTCTCCACCCCAAACCAACAGAATCCACATTCTTCTCAGCACCACATAGCACTTATTGTAAAATTGACCACATAATTGGAAGTAAAACACTCCTCAGCAAATGGAAAACAACAGAGATTATAACAAACAGTCTCTCAGACCACAGTCCAGTCAAATTAGAACTCAGGATTAAAAAACACACTCAAAAACACACAAATACATGGAAACTGAACAACCTGCCCCTGAATGACTACTGGGTAAATAACATAGTATTGGAAGTTCTATCCAGGCAATCAGGCAACAGCAAGAAATAATGAATATTCAAATAGGAAAAAAGGAAGTCAACTTGTCTCTGTTTGCAGATGACATGATTGTACATTTAGAAAACCCCATTGTCTCAGCCCCAAAACTCCTTAAGCTGATAAGCAACTTCAGCAAAGTCTCAGGATACAAAATCAATGTGCAAAACTCACAGTCATTCCTATACACCAATAATAGACAGAGAGCCAAATCATGAGTGAACTCCCATTCACAATTGCTACAAAGAGAATAAAATATCAATGGGACTTTCTTATGCTGGAAAGACAATGGTTTTTGTGACAGGTCCTCTCCCCAGGACTCTGGCACAAGTCTCAGAGTGTAGGGAAGAGGAGACAGCATGACTGGGCTTGAAAACCAAGTGAGCAAAAAGTATATGCTATCTTCAAAACTATACTTTGAAATCTCGACCAATCACTGTCCTTAGATGCAGGTCACACTCCCTTCCCATGATACGTTGTAATTCCTTAGAAATAAAAATAGTGGACTTGCCTTTCTGAAAGTTATAGCTGGCCAAATACAATTGAATTTAACAGAATCTTTGCTGTGTATTTGTAAAGGAGATAAAATAGGAATAGTGTAGACAGAGGTATAGAACTCAGGCTGGAGTAAAAGTGGATAAAATATTTGAGTATAAAATGTTACAATCACTCATGTTTCTAAAATATGCAAAATTAAGGAATTGCCCCAATTTCAGTTTTTCTGCCTAGTGAAAACTTATCATTTCTGTGAGTTTTCTGTTGGATTTTTCTTCCTGTGTCTCTGTTTTCAAACCTGAAAAGACACTACTTGACAAAATGGTTAAAAATCTGCATAAGTATGCTCATTAAATAAATATTTAAGGAAAAAGGGTAATACAATTTTTATAAGGAAAAAGTGCCCACTATTTCACATTCAGTGATAAATTAAGTAGAATTTTGGACAAAAATTATATTATTAAAATTTGTATAAAGACGTTTTGTTTTCCCACCAAAAATTCTTTTGGGATTTTTATTGTTTAACTGTGTAATGACAGAATTTGATGTAATGCAGGGTTTCTTAACTGTGGCATTATTAAAACTTTTGCCTGTATAATTTTAAAATAAATAAATAAACAAAATACCTAGGAATACAACTTACAAGGGATGTGAAGGATCTCTTCAAGGAGAACTACAAACCACTGCTCAAGGAAATAAGAGAGGACACAAACAAATGGAAAAACATTCCATGGTCATGGATAGGAAGAATCAATATCATGAAAATGGCCATACTGCCTAAAGTAATTTATAGATTCAATGCTATTCCCATCAAGCTACCATTGACTTCTTTCAAAGAATAAGAAAAAACTACTTTAAATTTCATATGGAACCAAAAAGAGCCCATATAGCCAAGAAAATCCTAAGCAAAAGGAACAAACCTGGAGGTATCACGCTACCTGTCTTCAAACTATACTACAAGGCTACAGTAACTGAAACAGCATGGTACTGGTACCAAAACAGATATATAGACCAATGCAACAGAACAAAGGCCTCAGAAATAACAGCAAACATCTACAACCATCTGATCTTTGACAAACCTGACAAAAACAAGCAATGGGAAAAGGATTCCCTATTCAATAAATG
>NW_012106197.1:498367-509974 GCF_000951045.1 Mandrillus leucophaeus
TTATCATTTCTGTGAGTTTTCTGTTGGATTTTTCTTCCTGTGTCTCTGTTTTCAAACCTGAAAAGACACTACTTGACAAAATGGTTAAAAATCTGCATAAGTATGCTCATTAAATAAATATTTAAGGAAAAAGGGTAATACAATTTTTATAAGGAAAAAGTGCCCACTATTTCACATTCAGTGATAAATTAAGTAGAATTTTGGACAAAAATTATATTATTAAAATTTGTATAAAGACGTTTTGTTTTCCCACCAAAAATTCTTTTGGGATTTTTATTGTTTAACTGTGTAATGACAGAATTTGATGTAATGCAGGGTTTCTTAACTGTGGCATTATTAAAACTTTTGCCTGTATAATTTTAAAATAAATAAATAAACAAAATACCTAGGAATACAACTTACAAGGGATGTGAAGGATCTCTTCAAGGAGAACTACAAACCACTGCTCAAGGAAATAAGAGAGGACACAAACAAATGGAAAAACATTCCATGGTCATGGATAGGAAGAATCAATATCATGAAAATGGCCATACTGCCTAAAGTAATTTATAGATTCAATGCTATTCCCATCAAGCTACCATTGACTTCTTTCAAAGAATAAGAAAAAACTACTTTAAATTTCATATGGAACCAAAAAGAGCCCATATAGCCAAGAAAATCCTAAGCAAAAGGAACAAACCTGGAGGTATCACGCTACCTGTCTTCAAACTATACTACAAGGCTACAGTAACTGAAACAGCATGGTACTGGTACCAAAACAGATATATAGACCAATGCAACAGAACAAAGGCCTCAGAAATAACAGCAAACATCTACAACCATCTGATCTTTGACAAACCTGACAAAAACAAGCAATGGGAAAAGGATTCCCTATTCAATAAATGGTGCTGGGAAAACTGGCCAGCCGTATGCAGAAAACTGAAACTGGACCCCTTCCTTACACCTCATACAAAAATTAACTCAAGGTGGATTAAAGACTTAAATGTAAGATGTAAAACCATAAAAACCCTAGAAGAAAACCTAGGCAATACCATTCAGGACATAGGCATGGGCAAAGACTTCATGATTAAAACACCAGAAACAATTGCAACAAAAGCCAAAATTGACAAATAAGATCTAATTAAACTAAAGAGCTTCTGGCCAGCAAAAGAAACTATCATCAGAGTGAACAAGCAACCTAAAAAGTGAAGAAAATTTTTGCAATCTATCCATCTGACAAAGGTCTAATATCCAGAATCTACAAGGAACTTAAACAAATTTACAAGAAAAAAACAACCCCATCAAAAAGTGAGTGAAGGATATGAACAGACACTTCTCAAAAGAAGACATTTATGTGGCCAACAAACATATGAAAAAAAAAGCTCATCATCACTAATTATTAGAGAAATGCAAATCAAAACCACAGTGAGATACCATTTCACACCAGTTAGAATGGTGATCATTAAAAAGTCAGGAAACAACAGATGCTGGAGAGGATGTGGAGAAATAGGAACGCTCTTACACTGTTGGTGGGAGTGTAAATCAGTTCAACCATTGTGGAAGACAGTGTGGCGATTACTCCAGGATCTAGAACCAGAAATACCATTTGACCCAGCAATCCCATTACTGAGTATATACCCAGAGGATTATAAATCATTCTACAAAAAGACACATGCACACATATGTTTATCGTGGCACTATTCACAATAGCAAAGACTTGGAACCAACCCAAATGCCCATCAATGATAGACTGGATAAAGAAAATGTGGAAAATATACACCCTGGAACACTATGCAGCCATTAAAAAAATGAGTTCATGTCCTTTGCAGGGACACGGATGAAGCTGGAAACCATCATCCTCAGCAAAATAACACAGGACCAGAAAACCAAACACCTCATGTTCTCACTCATAAGTGGGAGTTGAACAATGAGAACATATGGGCACAGGGAGGGGAACATCACACACCAGTGTCTGTCGGAGGGTGGAGGAGAAGGGGAGGGAGAGCATTAGGAGAAATACCTAATGTAGATGATAGGTTGATGGGAGAAGCAAACCACCATGGCACATGTATACCTGTATAACAAACCTACACATTCTGCACATGTATCCCAGAACTTAAAGTATAATTTTAAAAAAAGAAAGAAAGAAATCATCCTACCCTACATGAAACCCTCTAGAGTACAAAGAGGAGGGTCCCCCCTCCTTTCACAAGGCCAGAACAGCCCTAGTCCCAAACCTGACAACGGTGTTAGAGGAGAGGAAAGCATAGATGATCATCCTCTGTGAATACGGGTGTGAAAACTCTTCTCACATTATTATCACATAAAATCTAGTCATATTAAAAAGTACTTTATTAGAGAAATTCAAGGCAGCATTAATATTTGAAAATCAATCCCCCATATTAGTAGAATAAAGAAGAGATGTAATAGGATGATATAGAATAAAATAGAATTAAAATTCAAAACATGTTTGTGGAGAAAAACATTCTCAGCAAAGTAAGAAAAGAAGAAGACATCCTCAGGCTGATAAAGGGCACCATGAAAAGCCACAGCTAGCATCAGACTCAGTAGTGAAATCGTCACCTCTTTCCCATGGAGGTGCAGAAGAATGTTCATGCTCACCATTTCAATCTGGTGTTAGCATAAAGTTTGTCAATACAGATGGAACCTGCTCATTACACCCATGCAAGCCCCTCTCTAATTGCAGAGGAGGACTGAGGTTGCACATCTAAAAAGTCCAAAGCCTCAGGAACTAAACCTAAAAATAGATCTCAGCACTTTGGGAGGCCAAGGCAGGTGGATCACCTGAGGTCGGGAGTTCAAGACCAGCCTGGCCAACATGGTGAAATACTAAAAATACAAAAATTAGCCAGGTGCGGGTCTACTAAAAATACAAAAAATAGACAGGTGTAGTGGTGTGTGCCTGTAATCCCAGCAACTTGGGAGGCTGAGGCACAAGAATCACTTGAACCCGGGAGGCAGAGGTCGCAGTGAGCGAGATCATGTCACTGCACTCCAGCCTGGGTGATAGAGTGAGACTCCATCTCAAAAAAAAAAAAAAAAGTCTCAAAAAAAAAAAAGGCTATAGAATACATGTGTAGAAAATTACATTTCTACACATATGATAGTTAAAAACATTTGGTAGCTTACATTTTAAAATCAACAATTTAAAATAGCATCAAAACCATACAACACATAGGAATACATTTACTGGAAGATGTATAAATTCCCTACAATAAAAACTACAAAGCATTTCCAAGAAAAGTTAATGAAGATGTAAATCAGTAGAAACAGGTGCTGTGCTCACGGGTTGGAGGACTCAATATTGGAAAGATCACTTCTCCTGTAATTGTCAGGTAAATTCAGTGGCATTCCAGTCAAAATCTCAACAATCCTATTTCACATAAACTGACTGTCTCATACTAAAATGTACCTGGGATCTGACTTCTGCTTAAGGAATCCATACAAATGAGCTGGAGGTGGAACGGAGATGAAAGTGTCAAAGCTGACCCTTGAAACACCCCAGGAGAAGAAAACTCAAGGGGAAATTTTGCAAGATCTGGATAGACAAAATCTCTTAGAATCTGAAAGCAAAGCACTAGGTATAAAAATTAAAATGTTTTATAAACGTGACTTCATCAAAATTGATGACTTCAGTTTATTTTTTAAAAAAATGTTTAAGGACATAAAAAATAAGCCAGACACTGGTGAAAATGTTCACATTACACAGGGAACTCACAGATGGAATACATAGATATTCCCTGAAAATTAACATTAAAAATACAAACAACCAAATGAAAAGAGCAAAGAACTTGGATACAGAGCATGTAAATAAAGATAGAAACCACATGGGATAATAAATATGAAAAATGGCTCACATCCTTATCCATTAGGCAAATGCAAATTAAAACCACAACGAAGTACCATTATGCACCCATTAACACAGCCAGTCTTTTTTTAATGATAGTACCGAATGTTGGCAAGGAAAGGAGCCACTGGAACTCTCATCCACTGCTGGTCAGAGCATGCAGCGGTACAACTACTTGGGAAAACCGGCATTTCCACAGAAAACAAAACATATACTACCATAGGATCCAGCTCTTTCACGCTTAGGTATTTGTAAAGAAATGAAAATAATTGTCTGCAAAATGTCTTTACGATACTCTTCATTGCAGCTTTATTCATAATGGAAAAAATGTGGAGAAACCTAATTATCGATCGATAGGAAGATTGATAAACAATGGTAGAGTATCCATACAAAGCAATACCACCAGGCCCCAACGTGAACCAGCTGTGTGCTGCAGGTAACGAGACTCCCATAACCTTGAGCCAAGAAGCCAGGTGAGAACAGTACCTCTAGCACCACCCGCCTGTAGGAAGTCCACGAACGGCAGCCTATGCAAGGCAGGGGTGGAAATCAGAAGAGCGGCCGTCACTGGGAGCAGAGGGTGATTCCAGGATGCCGGCGAGGTTCTGTCCTTGGTTGGAGCACTGTTATGTGGCCACAGACTTTGTCAAAACTCCTGGAGCTGTACAGTTACATGTCAGTAAAAGGAAAAAGAAAACGTGTGTAAGACTTTTCTTAATATGATGACTTTAAAACTTGAAAATGTTAATAGACATTCTTTCTCCATTTTGTCAAAATAAAAATGAAAATGTAATTTTTTTCATTTAACTCTACCTATTTTATGCATATCACAAAGAAATGAGATAGATAAGGAAGCAGCATAATCTCAGATTGTGTGATGCTGTGACCAACATTTGTGGAAACTAATAAAAATGGTTTTGTTCAAGGTGCAGCGGGACTTAGAGATGGAATAGACAAAACAAGCGTGAGATCAGTTTCTACGACTGTGATTGCTCTTTTGGCTGAGGTCCACCCAATACGGAACTGGAAATAGTGCCCAGGGCTTCATCACATAATAATTCAAAAATCTCTACTTATTGTCATGAGTCTGTTTCAATAACGCACTAGGGTAAGCTTCCGCGAGCAAACAGAAAATAAGGTGAGTGAGAAGCTCCACTAAGAAATCTCCTGGTTTCTCCGGTCCCTGCTCTCTGCGCTTCCTGTGACTGTGATATTACCCGAATCCCAGGATGAGACCATATGCATCTGCAGCTTCAGAGACCTCAGTAATTACTTTTTTAAAACATAAAAGACTTATTTCAGATCATTATTCATGTGGTTCGTCTGGAAAAGGATCCCTGATTCAACGTTTACTGCATTTGGCGTTGGTGTTATTGTGGGAGTATTTAGGTTCTAAAAAGGTGGAGGCAGGATGTGAGTTCACATCCTCTTGAAGAACGGTAGTGGGATAAAGCGGGTAGCCGTTTCAGTCAGATGTCAAACGGCCATGATTTAATGTTAGGGGAAGTGCGAGCGTAGGTGGGTTCCGTGGCACATCGAGGTCTCCTTCATTTCAGGGTAAGGAAAGAGGGGCTGATCCTCCCCAGGTCAGAGCTACAAGAGCTTTGCTGGGAAGGACCTTGGTTGGGTGACAATAAAAATGTAATCACCTGCAATGGGCAAGTGACTTTTTTAAAAAGTTGTGTCCTGATTTGAAAAGAAAAGCATTTCATTTAAAATAAAGGTTGAATACATTCAAGGTGTACAATATGGTGAGGCGATTATGATACATTTTGCACTGATTACTACGATAAAATTGACCAACACATCCATCACCACCCCAGCCCTTATTCCACTTACAATGGAAAGCTGGTGCACACTGACCAACATCTCAGCACCACCTCCCCTCCCGGTCCCTGGTCACCAGCCTTCTAATCTCTGCTTCTCTGAGTTTGGCTTTTTTAGATTCCACATGGAAGGGAGATCACACAGAATGTGTCTCTCTGTGTCTGGCCTACCTCGCTGAGCAGCCTCCTCCAGGCTCACCCACCGTGTCACATGCTTCCTTCTTTTCAAATAAGAATGTTCTTCTTTCTTAAGGCTGGATAATGTTTTGTGTGTGTGTGTGTGTGTGTGTGTGTGTGTGTACACATCAAACTTTCTTTATCCATTCACCCCCTGTGGACAATTAGTTTCCTTCTGTGCCTTGGTTATTGTGAGCAGTGCGGCAGTGAACACGTCGTGTCTATTGTGAGCAGTGCGGCAGTGAGCACGTCAGGCTGTTGTGAACAGTGCCGCAGCGATCATGCTGTGGTTACTGTCAGTAAAGCTGCAGTGAACATGCTGTGGCTGTTGTGAGCAGTGCTGCAGTGAATGTGCCGTGGTTATTGTGAGCAGTGCAGTGTGGGGAAAAGAGAGATCAGACTGTTACTGTGTCTATGTAGAAAGAAGCAGACATAAGAGACTCCATTTTGTTCTGTACTAAGAAAAATTCTTCTGCCTTGAGATGCTGTTAATCTGTAACCCTATCCCCAACCCTGTCCTTGCAGAGACATGTGCTGTGTCTACTCAAGGTTTAATGGATTTGGGGCTGTGCGGCATGTGCTTTGTTAAACAAGTGCCTGAAGGCAGTGTGCTTGTTAAAAGTCATCACCATTCTCTAATCTCAAGTACCCAGGGACACAAACACTGCGGAAAGCCGAAAGCCGCAGGGACCTCTGCCTAGGAAAGCTAGGTATTGTCCAAGGTTTCTCCCCATGTGATAGTCTGAAATATGGCCTCGTGGGAAGGGAAAGACCTGATCGTCCCCCAGCCTGACACCCGTGAAGGGTCTGTGCTGAGGAATTAGTAAAAGAGGAAAGAAGGCCTACTGGCGGTTGAGATAGAGAAAAGCATCTGTCTCCTGCCCATCCCTGGGCAATGGAATGTCTTGGTGTCAAACCCGATTGTATGTTCTATTTACTGAGACAGGAGAAACCCTCCTTAGGGCTGGAGGTGGGACGTGCTAGCAGCAATGCTGCTTTTCATGCACTGAAAATGTTTATGGAGATGTTTGCATATATGCACATCAAAGCACAGCACTTTTCCTTAAACTTATTCATGTCACAGAGATCTTTATTTATGTCTTCTTGCTGACCTTCTCCCTACTATGTCCCTATTGTCCTGCCACTTCCCCTTTTCCGAGATGGTAAAGATAATGATCAATAAATACTGAGGGAACTCAGAGACTGGTGCCGGTGCGGGTCCTCCGTATGCTGAGCGCCGGTCCCCTGGGCCCACTTTTCTTTCTCTATACTTTGTCTCTGTGTCTCTTTCTTTTCTCAAGTCTCTCATTCCACCCGACGAGAAACGCCCACAGGTGTGGAGGGGCAGGCCACCCCTTCAGTGTGGCAGTGAACGTGCCGTGTCTATTGTGAGCAGTGCAGCAGTGAGTGCCGTGTCTATTGTGAGCAGTGCAGCAGTGACCGTGCCGTGTCTATTGTGAGCAATGCAGCAGTGACCGTGCCGTGTCTATTGTGAGCAGTGCAGCAGTGACCATGCTCTGTCTATTGTGAGCAGTGCAGCAGTGAACATGCCATGTCTATTGTAAGCAGTGCAGCAGTGACCGTGCCGTGTCTATTGTGAGCCGTGCAGCAGTGAACATAGAAATCCAGGTGTCTCTTTGATGTACTGATTTCGTTTCCTTGGGACATAAACCCAGGAGTGGTTTTGCTGGATCCTACAGTGGTTCCATGTTGAGTTTTTCGAGGAGCTACTGTCCCGTTTTCCTCCGCGGCTGCAGATTCACATTCCCACTACAGTGTACAAGGCTTCTTCATCCGTGCTAGGGTAGGCGGCTGACTTAGGGAGCGAAGTCACCTCAGTTCAAAAAACAGAGCTTTTCCCAGGAAGGAGAAGACAGAGACCTTCAATCCTTCTTTGTCAAGGTCATACCCATCCTGATGACGTGGACGGATTTACATGAAAGCATGTTCTGCAAGCATAAGAGAAATCATCACAACAGTAACCAAAAGATTAAAAAGTCTGTGTAATATAAATGAAATATGATGTCCTTATCAATAGAAGCTCTACATGGATTTCAAAACAGACTAAACCCCTGACTTAAGCTTTTTGATTAAAAAATGGTTACCTCATCAAAAAAGTATAAATTTAATCCCAAACTGTTTAATTGGGAACATTTTATGATAAAACCTAGTTTTAAACATATCAGTAAAAATGCAAATTCATTTTGCTTAAGCCAAATTGGGGAATGTGCTCTGATTGTAAACTAATGTATGGAATGATTACTTAAGGAATTTTATGTAGCCGTATCTAAAAGTGTGATTTTTAATGGCACACTGAGTGAGGAGAGCAGTCATCTAGAATGTTAAAATTATCTGCACTCCCCTTGATTTCTACCATGTGCTACAGAGCTTCTCTACAAGGCATTGTTTCTGCTTTACTGGTAACGCCGAGGTTGGCTGGACTGACTCGAAACATACAGGTGAAGGGGGGCAATAAACTTCCTCTCGGGTCTCCCAGCCTCCACACTGGGTATTCTCCGTGTTTTGTGTGGTTTCTCCCAGGTGATAGGGTGCAAACTCAGCAAGAGCGGGTGTGGTCCCTTCACATTTGTTTCTTACGGATACTGCGGTACATATGCACCCACACATATACATCTCGTTAACTCTCACATATATAAATCTATGTGTAAGTGTATATATATGAATTTATTACTGAATAAAAAGATTTTGTTGTTCAAAATGCCTTCAGTATAAGAGTAAAAATTTAAACATATGTACTCCATGGACATAAAAAGTATGAGCATACATAAGCAGAAGTGTCATGTTTCGCCCCCCAGAGAGCCACAGTGTCTGCATTTTCCAAAAATTAATTTTTTTCATTAACAATATTTGTGGCTAGCTATCTCAATAGATATAGAATTTTCCTTGTTTATGTTTTAATGCCCTTAGTGCATTCCATGTTACCAACGTCAGGCAATCTATCTAATGAGTACCCTGCTAGTGAGATTTTCTACCTTTTCACATGAGACTGAACATGCACATTAACCATTTAAGCACAAGAGAGGGAATCTGAAGGGCAAGGAAAGTCGCCCTCACTTACTCCTACCCTGTCTGCCCCAGACACAGTCCATCCCCTCTGTCCATAATTTCAGAGCTTCTTTTAAAACTCTCAATAATTATTAGCAGGGCATGGTAGCACATGCCTGTAGTCCTAGCTACTCAGGAGGCTGAGGCAGGCGAATCGCTTGAGCCCAGGAGGTGGAGGTTGCAGTGAGTCAAGATCACACCACTGCACTCCAGCCTGGGTGACAGAGCGAGACTCCGTCTCAAAACAAACAAACAAACAACAACAACAACAACAACAAAAACTCTCAATAATTCAATGAGGCGCCTGCCCATTGCTGTATCAACATCGACCGCAGACCGTGAAAGGTGCTGAATTTTGAGCGTTTGGTGCAATCCCAATGCCCTTCCCTCCCCTGGGAGCTCTTTGCTGGCTGCGTGCCCATGTGCACAGGTCAAGGCTTCCAGCAAGGGATTTACTTCTGTGGCTGCAGCCAAGTAGTCTATACTTTTATGTGTAGAAGGGTTATGTACAGGCATAAACTCTACCTATAATCGTTGGATGTTATTTTTAACTTTCTTAAATAGTTTATTTATAATAAGTAAAAAAGTCTATTAACATTGTCATGTTATCTCATTATTAATTATTTTATATGTTACCCTATTCTTTTTCCAATCTCTTTTTGACAGAAACAGGGTGACAGTGTGTATAATACTTTGCAACTGTTTTACGTAGCAACCGACCGCACAAGCCTGCTGCATCCATACAGACTGGGTGACTTCATTTTCCCACATGGTTCCACAGTTTAAATGAAACGTGCTTTATCCCATCATTTACTGGTTGGTGAACTGTTCGCTCGCCGGTGCGGTTTGTTCGTTAATAAAAGAATGCTTCCACGAACATTCTTGCACGTTTAGCAGAAGACATTGATATTTTGTTTCTTCTGAAGAGATTTAATAAGTTGGAATAAAATTAACATTAGTAGCAATTTCCAGATTTTTTTTCTAAATATAAATTGTGACAATTCACACTCCCAGAACATACTAAATGATCACTTCAATGCTTATCAAACTAACCCATTAAAATTGCTACATTATTGTTACTTTATTTTGCATTCCCTGAGTACTAATAAGCTTGAGCATACCTTATAATGTTTTTAGACATTCGCACTTATTTTTCTGTAAGTAACTGTTTTATATTTGCCCAATTTTTATTGTATTTTTTTTTTAAATCTTGTCAGTATACAGAGCTAAGGTAAATTTTGTCTTGCATATTATTCTAAATATTTTTCTATGCTGTCAATTTTATTTTTACCTTGTTTACATGTGCAAAACATTTACACTTTTTTTTTTTTTTTTTTAGATAATCTCGCTCTGTTTCCCAGACTCTGTTGCCTTGCTCCCAAAGCAATGGGATTACAGGTGTGAGCCACCCTGTGGGGCCCAAACATTTCACATATCTAAATAGATTTGTTTTCTCTTTTGTTATTTAGTAATTTTATAACTACATGTTTAATAGGTATTTACAAATATTTATGTAGGCTGAGGGTGGTGACTCCTGCCTGTAATCCCAGTGCTTTGGGAGGCCAAGGCAGGAGGATCACTTGAGGCCAAGAGTTTAAGAGTAGCCTGGGCAGCATAGTGAGACCCTATCTCTACAAAAAATAAAAATAAATAGTCAGGTGTAGTGGGCACACCTGTAGTCCCAGCTACTCAGGATGCTGAGGTGCAAGGATGGTTTGAGCCCAGGATTTGGACATTGCAGTGAGCTATCTTACCACTGCATGCTGGTCTGGGGAGCAGAGCGAGACCTGTCTCAATAATAAAAATAAAAATATATGTACCTAATATTTTTCTCATTTGGGCATTTTCATCCTAAGAAACATTCCTTGAACTATAATGTACCTCTATATATTCTTCTAGAAGTTATTTATATTTATGTTCGAGGGTCCTAACATTGTTTCTCACAGAAGAAGGCTGGCCATTGGTGCTGTGTCTACTACACTAACAATTTGTGTTACTGTCATATGTAAGCATTGCATATGTGCCTAGATCTTATTCTTGATAAGTTTCTTGATTTGATTTAGTTCCATAAGTCTATGTTTTCCTTTTCTGAATAAATACAAGCCACTTAAAACACAGCTTTATAAAACTCTTTAATATCTTGCCATTTTCAGCACCACCAAGTATCATTTTATAACATTTTCCAGGATATGCATCCACATTAATTCTTTAATTTAAAATTTAAATCATTTTGTGAAGCTCCAACTTATTTCTATTAGCATTCTATTTAAAATGCATTATATTCACATATTAACTAGGGAAGTATCTGAATTTTTACCATCTTCCTGTTTAAAACGCTATCTTTATCCACTCATTCAAGTCTTCATTTCTATTGATCACTAAAACTTTTGCCATTTCCTTGGTGTATTTGTTTGTCCCTTTCTTATGAAGTCAGTTCCTAAGTATTATGAAGTTTTTGTTTTTTGGCTATTTTCACTATTTCCATATCCTGTTTGTAATAATACATTGATAGTACACTCAACATTTAACGATGTGTAACAATGCATATGTTGTGTGTTGCGTACCTGGCCACATCTTTGATCACTAAAACAGCTTTCTTTAATTATTGTATGTGTATTATTGTATTGTATTATTGCATGTGAGATAAAAGAGGCGGTTGTTCACATTATTTTTCTTTTTTTTTTTTTTTTT
>NW_012106197.1:511114-514204 GCF_000951045.1 Mandrillus leucophaeus
CTAGCTCTGGGAAGGGCTGGGGCCACACGCCGTGGCCTTTCACTGGGTACCACAGACCCACAGCCCTGCAATTCGCCTGCTCTCTATAAGGAGTGAAGCCTGAGCATAGAGGTTTTATTTTCATAAAGAATATTTCTCAGGAAGGCCAGAGAATTGTTAATATTTAGTTTTTATTTTAAAATAAATAACTATTACATTCACAAGTTTGGCTGGTTTTGGAAAATAAGGATTAGAAATGGCTGAATCTGTAACTATATTACAGTTCACTAATCCAAAAACACTAAACAATGCAAATGTATTTCCTTCACATAAAATCCTGTTTCAAAGGCACCTCTCTTCCAGTTGGTTAAAGTGAATGCAAATTCTCGTGTCGTTCCAGAAGCAGTTTTCATAATTTATATAGCAAATCAGAGCTACACATTCTTGCATTTATGAAAACGTACTGGTACCTACATAGTCAGGAAACTCTAATTTTTTTGTACTAAAAAATTGTGAAGTAAAAAGAGAGAAGAAATAAGTTAGGGGAAAAAAGAAAAAATGGAAAACAAGAGAATCTGGCATCAACTTGGGGTAAGACGTGGAGCCCCATCTATGACTATAGAGATGGAAAGATCTTTTAAAGGAGAGAAACGCAGATGGAGATGGAGCTGGTGACCCACTGAAGCCTCAGCAGAGTGCGCGGCGAGGAGGTGAAAAAATCCACCAACGCCTGGCACAGAGGATGGAGGCCACCATCAAGAGGGACTCAGGGTCTTGGGGGAAACAGGAACTCCCACACAGGGCGGGAAGATTTCCCTGAAGTGCCGGGTGGCAGGGAACCCACGAGCAAAGAGCGCCTGGGCAGCCTCTTCACAGCTCCCCACGTGGGAAAGTGGGTTGTAAACCGTTGCTTGGAACAGACTTGAAACCCATGCTGCTCACCGCCCAGGCAGCGCTCCCAGGTCCCTGTGAGGCAGGGGCTGACCCGAGGCCTTTCCAGCATCCAGAGGCACCGGGACCTGTGCTGTGCCTGGCCCAGCTCTGGGAACGGGGCCTTGGGCTGTCCTAGGGAGGAAGCCTGACTGGCTGGCTCCGTTCAGAGCCACCGCGGGCCGCACCAGCTCCTCAGGACGTGTCAGGATTGCTTGGCAAGACTGAGCTGGGCTCTCGTTGCCAGGAGCCTGAGTTGGAGCTGGCACAGCAGGTTGTGCAGGAGAACGTGTCCACGGGACAACTGTCTGGAGAAGCCTCAGACCCGGAGGCTGGCACAGGCATTAGGGTGGAGATGACCTTGAATTTGCTGCTCCTGGGGCCTGGGCAGGGCCTGCACTCAGCCTTCCTCGACTCAGCCCAATACCTGTCTTTCTCCTGCTGCCTTTGCTGTGTATCCTCTTTGTAATAAACCTCCGTGGTGCACAACCTGCTGCTGAGTCCTGAGGGTCCCTGGGCGAATCACTAGACTTGGAGGTCGCCATGGATCCCACACCCGGAAGTGAGAGCACGGATCTGCTGGTCACCAAGGCGCCTGCCAGGACATATGACGTTCATTCAAGGAGGGCAGCAAAACCCACCCACAGCGAAGTGAAACCCGTCACATCAGGGAGCCAAGTAGAATGACCAAGACGTGAAAAATAAGGACACAGACCCCACAGGGGAGATACCAGCCATGAGAGAGTTTCCCCCAAAAGACCGAAATGATAAAACCATCAGCCAGGAACTTTAAGGCATCCATTGTAAACGTGATAAAAATTAAAGAAAAAGCTAAAAACAATGATTAGAAATGAAACCTAAAATCAAGGGCCTGCGATCACGAGAAAGCACCTTGTGCGATGAAAACTCACTGCATGGAATTAATTACATACTAGACACTGCCGAACCGAACAGTCAGGAAATTTGAAGACACAGCACTAGGAACAATCTAAAAGAAAACAGAGAGAGGAAGGAGATGGAGGACAACACGGGGAAAATTGCAGTGGCCCCTGGGAAAGTCTCAAGCGTTCAGTAAATATGTAAAGGGAGATCCACAAGACAAGAAGGAACATGGAAAAAAGCTGAATATATAATTGTTGATAATCTTCCAAATTTGAAGAAAAATGCAAACCCACAGAACTAAAAGACCAATAAACCCCGAGAAGAATAAGCACAAAGAAACCAGGACCGTCGTGGTCAAATCCCTGAAAACCAGAGATGGTGACAAAGTTCCAGGCTACAGGGTATTGCTTAGTAGTCACAGTATTAAAATGGTAAAAATACCTTAAGAGCAGGTAGGGGGAAATTATATGTAAAAGAACTAAGATAAAGATCAAACAATTCTTATCAGAAACACTGTAACCCAGAAGACAGGGGTACATTTTTAAAGTGCTGAAGAGAAATGGGAGACAGCGAAAACAAACTATATAGCTAGTAAAAATATTCTTAAACATTAAATCAAAATTAATACATATTTAGACAAGGAAACCCCAAAATAATCTAACACTAGCCAATCTCTGTTACAAAAATGCTAAATGTAAATTTTACTTGTAGAGGAAATGGCCATATCCTGTTGTATGTGAATTATATCTTATTTAAAATTGATTTTAAGACAGGAGACGGAGGCAGAAGGATCACTGAGCCCAGGAGCTTGAGACCAGCCTGGGCAACATAGTGAGATCTGTCTAAAATAAATATGTATATATATCAAATACAACCTCTGCTCTGGGCAGTTCTTTCTCTGTAAGTCTTCTTTGACCTCAGGTCTCAGGTCTCAGAAATAACCAGTTTCATAACATTACCCTTGCATGTTATCACTGTATCTCATTCGACCTTCATTTCATTATTATCAATAATAATATTTCAAACTTTTTTTGAAAATCACATGAAACAATATATAAAGTGCTTAAAGTGTGGCCTCACTTGCAATAGAAATGTTGGTGGTGGTGATGGTGGTGATGGTGATGGTGGTGATGGTGGTGGTGGTGATGGTGGTGATGGTGAGGATGGTGGTGATGGTGATGGTGGTGATGATGGTGGTGGTGATGGTGGTGATGGTGAGGATGGTGGTGATGCTGAGGATGGTGGTGATGATGGTGGTAATGGTGGTGGTGATGGTGGTGACGGTGGAGGTGATGGTGG
>NW_012106197.1:515816-516899 GCF_000951045.1 Mandrillus leucophaeus
TTGAGACGGAGTCTCGCTCTGTCGCCCAGGCTGGAGTGCAGTGGCTGGATCTCAGCTCACTGCAAGCTCCGCCTCCCGGGTTCACGCCATTCTCCGGCCTCAGCCTCCCGAGTAGCTGGCACTACAGGCGCCCGCCACCTCGCCCGGCTAGTTTTTTGTATTTCTTAGTAGAGACGGGGTTTCACCGTGTTAGCCAGGATAGTCTCGATCTCCTGACCTCGTGATCCGCCGTCTCGGCCTCCCAAAGTGCTGGGATTACAGGCTTGAGCCACCGCGCCCGGCCCACATTATTTTTCAAAGAGTTATAATCATTCCAAATTCTCTAATTTTAAGGTATATTTTAAAATAAAATTGAACAACATTTATCAAACACATGATTGTTTTGGTCTCTCTGTCACCCAGGCTGGAGTGCAGTGGAGCGATCTCAGCTCACTGCAGCCTGGACTTCCCAGGCTCAAGCAATCTTCCCACCTGGGCCTCCTGAGTATTCGAGGGAGTACAGCTGCAGGCCGCCACGCTCAGCTAACTTGTTAATTTATTTTTACAGAGATGGGGTCTTGCTATGTTACCTAGGCTGGTCTCAAACGCCTGGCCTCAAGTGATCCTTTTCCCTCAGCCTCTGGAAAGGCACTTCTTACAAACTGGCCATGAAACATGGTGAGACACCCTGTGAAAGTTGCATTTTTCTCTAAGAAGAGATGGGGACTCCCTTGTTCCTGATCTTAGGGGGCCTTGTTCACCACTGGGCGTGGGGTTAGCTTCAGGATTTTCACTGATGCTGTTTATCAGGCTGAGGAGAGTCCCTTCTATTGGTAGATTGCTGTGAGTTGTCATCACGAATGAGAGCTAAATCTGTTGCATACTTTTTGGCTGCCCATTTAAATCAAGCATCAGCAAACCTTTCTTCAAAGGGCCAGAGGGTAAATACCCTTGGCATTTGAACCACATGGTTTCTTTTGCAAATTCCTAACTCTGTTGTTGCGGCTGGAAAGCAAGACAGACATGGTTGTGTCCCAGGGAAGCTCCATTCATGGACAATGACGTTACAATTTTTAGACTAGCCATGTCACAACATCCTGGTCT
>NW_012106197.1:520414-521954 GCF_000951045.1 Mandrillus leucophaeus
GGTGGTGATGGTGATGACAGTGATGATGATGGTGGTGGAGGTGATGGTGGAGGAGATGGTGGTGATGGTGATGACAGTGATGATGATGGTGGTGGTGGTGATGGTGGTGAATCCTTTGAGGGCTCTACACATTTCTAGCACTGAAAGTTAACACACATTAACCTTCTATATAAAGGCTAACTGATCTACCATTTGAAGACTACCTTCTAACACAAAAACCTGATTGTGTTCCATGAAGCCAAAATTGAGAAATTAGAAGTCATTATATAAAGCTAATAGCTGAATAATATTGAACAAATAAAATAAACTGTCTTCACACACAGCACATAACCAGCCAGCAAAGATTTACAGGAGCTGCAGTGTTAAGTGTGGTCATTGTGTTTAAGAACAATTGGCATTTTTACCAGCAGCAATAACAGTCAACTTATATAAAAGTTGAAGTATCAAAGCATTGGGGATCTAGGGGCTGCTTAATAGCCATTAGCATTAAAAACAGAGAACAGTAACAACTGTTTGGTGTTAAATGTCTATTCACTGAGGGTGAAGCAGTTTCCATTGCCCTGAAACAGGATGATCACCACTCCTCTCTGACATAAATTCCATCTCATTTGCTCTGGGAGAGAAGCGGAGACTTTGAGGGTAGGAGGGGTGAGCAATTGTGGCCACAAACCTGCAAGCCTCCGAGGCAGTGTTGTAGGACCCACACAGCACCACCTCTGCGTCTCCACCACCAGGTGCGCACGCCAACAAGCTCACCCCTCACGGGCACCTGTAGACCCTGCACGAAGCAACAGAAACACAGAGGCCCTCGAGGCAGCACAGACTCATTTCCCCACAGGCTACTTGCGAACAAGACTTCTCAGAGGCAAGGAGCTGCGGAGGAAGCCAGGACCTAACTGGAAGGAGCTAGGTGTGTCTGAGTCCCTGTGCATCTCGTAGCGACAACCTCAAGCTGCCACGATATTGAATTTGTACCTAGTATTGAACTTGTATCCAGTGTTGCAAAGGTCATGCTGACTAAACATTTCTAGCTGATTACTTGGAAGTGAAGTTTTCATTTCGTGTATTTGGCCTCTTCTTCCAAATCTAGTAGCTGACAAGTGGGGACTCGTTCACCCTCCATCTCTCAGGCACTTGCTGATGAAAAAGGTACTCTTGAGGCTGGAGCAGGTTAAGGAAGGAGCTCTCTTCTCTGGGGTGACCCCGTGAAGTCGGGCAGGAGATTCAGCTTCCACTGACCTCAGCACATCTCCAGGCAGTGATGACACCAAGCTCCATCTTTCCCAGCACACCCCACTGTCTTCTTTTAAGGATAATATAACCGGCTGGGCGCTGTGGCTCAAGCCTGTAATCCCAGCACTTTGGGAGGCTGAGACGGGTAGACCACGAGGTCAGGAGATCGAGACCATCCTGGCTAACCCGGTGAAACCCCGTCTCTACTAAAAAATACAAAAAACTAGCTGGGTGAGGTGGCGGGCGCCTGTAGTCCCAGCTACTTGGGAGGCTGAGGCAGGAGAGTGGCGTGAACCCGGGAGGCGGA
>NW_012106197.1:522061-522447 GCF_000951045.1 Mandrillus leucophaeus
AAAAAAAAAGGAAAAAAAATAAAAAAAGGATAATATAACCAAAAAGTACTTTCGACTTTACATCTTTCATTTTTAAACTAACTCTGTGATTTCCACAACATTTGGTTTAAAGACACACTTAGAATTCCTTGAATTTCAGAATTAATGAACTTTTTTATTAGTTAAAAAATATACGGAATATACTATTAAGAATGATATTTCCGGAGACCATCTCTAAATACAGCATCTAAATAAAACAGATGATGCCAGGGAAGACAGAGAATATCTAAACGTACAGCAGGTTAGACACACGAGGGCCCTAACTATAAAATGTGGGATCTTGACTCTTTTTTTTTTTTTTTTTTTTTGAGACGGCGTTTTGCTCTTGTCACCCAGGCTGGAGTGCA
>NW_012106197.1:522497-523129 GCF_000951045.1 Mandrillus leucophaeus
TTTTGCTCTTGTCACCCAGGCTGGAGTGCATTGGCGCGATCTCAGCTCACTGCAACCTCTGCCCCCTGGGTTCAAGCGATTCTCCTGCCTCAGCTTCCCGAGTAGCTGGGATTGCAAGCATTGTATCACCATTCCCAGCTAATTTTTTGGATTTTTAGTAAAGATGGGGTTTCACCATGTTGGCCAGGCTGGTCTCGAACTCCCGACCTCAAGTGATCTGCCGGCCTGGGCCTCCGAAAGTGCTGGGATTACAGACGTGAGCCACTGCACCTGGCCTTGGCTCTCTCTTGTAGATCTAAGTTGCACGCGTGAAATTTAGATGATTGATTCCTGTGTGCTCTGAAGGATTTGGATTACTTAGGATCAGACAAGGGGAAGTAGAATCACGGTTTGATTTAGGAACCTGGCCCTGAGCTGAGACACCAGATTGGGCTCCACACTCGGGCTCCGCGTGGTGTGGCCCGAGGCTGCAGGAGCCGCCGTGCCCCGTCCCTGCCCCCAGGGTCTCCCGCTCACACGGGGACAGCCCCCTGAGTTCACGGGATCCAGGGAAGTCGCCCCAGGGGAGCGACCTGTCTCCAGGAACCCAGCCTTGTGTGCAGCCGGGCGAGCTCTGCAGCGTGTGGAGATTT
>NW_012106197.1:523179-524106 GCF_000951045.1 Mandrillus leucophaeus
GAGGCCGTGGCCCCCCGGGAGCGCCTCTGGGCAGAGGCGAGGTCTACACGGCTGCACCCGCCCAGGGGGTCGTGGTGCTGTGACAGGAAAGGGGTCCCCATAAGACAGGGTTCTTGGATCTCGCACAAGGAAGAATTCAGGGCGAGGCCATAAAGCAAAGTGAGCGCAAATTTATTTAGAAGGTGGAGGAACAAGGGAGTGGCTACTCTGAAAACAGAGCAGCCCCGAGGGCTGCTGATTGCTCATTTTTCTGGTTATTTCTTGATGATGCTAAACAAGGGGTGGGGGCGATCATTCATGCCGCCTCTTTTTAGACCCTATAGGGAACTTTCTGGCGTTGCCATGGCTTTGTAAACTGTCACCCAGCTGGTGGGAGTGTGCAGAGAGGACGCCCAGAGGTCACTCTTCTCGCCATCTTGGACTTGGTGGAATTCGGTCGCTTCTTTAACATGTTTTATCAGCAAGGTCTTTATGACCTGTATCTGTGCTGACTTCTCTCATCCTGTGACTCAGAACTCCTGACTGTCTGGGAATGCAGCCCAGTAGCTCTCAGCCGCGTTTTACTCAGCTCCTATTCAAAGTGGACCTGCTCTGGTTCACAAGCCTCTGACAGTGTGGCCACCGGGGAAAGCCGAGGTAGAGCTCGCAGTCGGGTCCAGGACCCAGCGGCCCTGCGGGGCTCCTCCGGGTGGGAACGTGGCCTTGGACCTGCATTTCCAGAAGCCACACCCAGGCTCGGGGAGGGGGGGGGCCCTGGACAAGGGCGTGTGCCTCACTGTGGGGTCCATTCCTGCCGTGTTGCAACAGTCACGGGAAGCCCTTCTGGTTGACCACGGCCACAGGCTGGTGTGTGGGGGACACAGAGGCCTTGGGTTCACCATGGAAGACACGATTCCCACAGGTCCTGCTGGGCACCGCGTCACTCAC
>NW_012106197.1:524156-524473 GCF_000951045.1 Mandrillus leucophaeus
GTGTCAGTTCCCAAGGGTTTGGAGAATTCAGGGTTACCTTTCTGTGGTGGATTTCTACATTGATTTCATTTCTCTGTACGATTTTGATAATTTGCGATTTGTTGAAGTTAACTGCATGGCCCAGGATTCGGCCCATTTCTCTTTCCGTGGCACCTCAGTAAATGCGTATGTAAACATGAAGCTTTTTTGGTATAGTTGTTCTATCAGTTCTGGAGAGAGACTCGTTAAAGTCTCCAACTCTAATTATAAATTTATCTACTTTTTCTTTCAGTTCTCTCAGCTTTTGCTTCATGTATTCCACAGCTATTTTGTGCATC
>NW_012106197.1:524523-524944 GCF_000951045.1 Mandrillus leucophaeus
ACGGCCACAGGCTGGTGTGTGGGGGACACAGAGGCCTTGGGTTCACCATGGAAGACACGATTCCCACAGGTCCTGCTGGGCACCGCGTCACTCACATGGGGGAGGCAGAGGAAGAGCCCATAGCCACCTGGGTGTCTTGTCCCAAAGCCCATAGGGGTGATGGTGTCCAGGAGCCCAGCTCATGCGGCAGGCAAAGGGCTCGGACCTCTCCCCAGCGGGGTCTGAAATGCAGAACCTGGGACTGCCTGAGGCCCGCGTGACACCTGCTCTCCAGGAGGGCCTGAGGCCCGCGTGACACCTGCTCTCCAGGAGGGCAAAGCGGCTGCACTGAGTCCAGGACAAAGAAGGCAGGTGGTGGTGAGCCCGGCCCAGGGTGCGAGGCTTCCTCTCTCGGTCAGCAGGTGTCCTGGGCCCAGGCCCA
>NW_012106197.1:528946-533660 GCF_000951045.1 Mandrillus leucophaeus
TTCAGTTCTCTCAGCTTTTGCTTCATGTATTCCACAGCTATTTTGTGCATCCACATTTAGAATTACTACGTCTTCTTGATGAATTGACTTTTTTATTATTATATAATGTCTGTCTCTGATTTTCTTGTTCTGCAGTCCACTTTGTCTGATGTTAATATAGCCACATCCACTTTTTAAAAAATTAATGTTTGCATGATTGACTTGCCTAGTCCCATTCCTTTAACCTGCCTATGGCATTAAAGTGATTTTTATTGTAAACAGCATTTGGTTGGGCCATGTTTTTTACTTCTGTTGGCAATCCTTGTGTTTAAATTGACATACTTAAACCATTTACATTGAATGTAACTATTTAAACATTAGAGTATAAATGTGGTATCTTATTTTCTGTTTTGCATTTGTTCTATCAGTTTGCCATTTTTCTGTTTTTGTTTTGTTTTGTTTTTTAAATCTTTCCATGGGTTACTTGGACACTTTCAGAATTTCATTTTGATTTTTCTATAGTATTTTAATTGCACATTATGTAGACATTACTTATATTCTCCATCCATTGTCATTTACCAGTTTCAGTATAAAAATACAACCTATTTTTATATCCCTTTTCTTTCCCCATTTATAATTGTCTTTAATGTCTTCTCACACCAAACAATGCAACAATTTTGCTTCAACCACCAAATACAATTTAGAAAACTCAGGAAGAGAAGAAAACATGTTGTATTTACTCATGTTTTTGTTTCTTGTGTGCTTTTTTCTTCTTATTGTGTGAGATTTTTTCTTTTATTGTTTTATCCCTATATAGAGAACTTAACTTCCTTGAGCTGTTCTTTTAAGATAGGTCTGCTGGTGATAAACTGTCTTTATTTTATTCACATGAGAGTATCTTGACTTCTCCATTCCTGAAGGACATTTTCACACATGTAGGGTTCTGAGTTGACAATGCTTTTCATCCATCACTTTCCAAAATATTGTTTCCTTCTGGCCTCTAGTTTCTGATGAGTAATTCAGCATTACTCAAATATATTTCCCTACAAATAAGGTGTCCATTTTCTCTGGCTGCTTTAAGATTTGTCTTTGGCTTTCAGCATTTAATTAAGAATTTTCTTTACATGGCTTTCTTTGGGTGTGTCTTGTTTGGAGTTTGGTCAGCTTCCTGAATCTGGTGATTTTACATCTTTTCCAAATTTGGTCAGTTTACAGTTTTTTATCCCTTCAAATGCATTTTTAAAATGCTTCCTTCGCTTTTCTCTCCTTCTAGAACTTCAATAATAAAAATATAAATCTCTTCTGATGGTTTCATATGTCCCTGAACATCTATTTTTGTTTTTCTCAGGCGCGTTTCCCTCTGTTGTTCCATTGGTCTGCATTCCAGTTCAGATTCTTTCCTCTTTCTGCCAACAGTCATTCTGCTACTGAACCCATCCAGTGAGCATTTCATTCTTAATTAAATTTACCTATGTGTTTTAGTTTAAATATATGTATTTTATAGTATTATAAAATATATATGTTATATATATTTATAGCTGTCTCTTATACACATCTAGATGTGTATAAGAGACAGTAGCGGGGGAGCGGGTACGCATTTTTGTGTCTTTGTGTCCTTTCACCTCTCTCGGTCAGCAGGTGTCCTGGGCCCAGGCCCATCCTCATGTGGTCAAACAGGGCTCACCCCTCAGCTACTAACATTGCACAAATGGGTTAGGACTCATGGTTCCTAACCCATTTTTCACTTTCTCTCACACGGCTGGACGCCTTCCACCTAACACCCTGAGATGCTTTGGAGCAGGGCCATACTGAGCTCACTCAGCGTCTGTGCCCAACTGCACGTAGCACAGATGTGAAAAGTTGAAAAGTGAAGAAATGAGGGAGTCCAGGGGTCCTGCAACATGGAATCCATGGGGCATCACTCGTATTCCACAAGCATAATCCAGAAATGTCGTTGTCTATTTACTTATATTCCCTAAGAAATCTTTCTCGAGAATTTTTTTTTCAAGTTTGGAAATTGTTAACCACTCTTCTCAGTATTTGAGTAATGCATTATTTATTTTGCTGTAGATTGCATGTGTTTTAATTTCAAGGTCCATTAGGTTGAACAGAATGAAAGCCATGTTCTTGTACAACAGCATCTTTCAGCTTCAGGCAAGAGAAGATGATAAAGCCTTAGAGAGGCCTTGGGAATCCTCCTCGGGCCCCTGTGGATGGTCTGAGATGGAACCTGGGACAGCCACACATGAGCCTGCAAAGGAGGAGCACAGCAGAGACCAATGACGGTCTCTCAGCCTTGGCAACTGAGCCCATGAATGCCACGAGATGGTCCTGCTGAGTCTTGGGGCCCTGACAATTCCACCTTGTTCTTATAACTTGCTCTCCATCAATTAAGGGCTCCAGGAAAGGATTTTTAACTTTTTATTATGAAAATTTCAAACATGCATACAAGTAGAGGAGATAAAGCAGTGAACCCCTGCAGCCATCACCCAGATTCAACCACTGTCAACACCCCAATGACCTGGCTTCCGCTTACTGACTGCTGGGGCTCACACTGTGTCACTCATGGACGTCTCAGGGAAGACATCTGAAAGCCAAGTACTGCTTTACCACATCAAAACGCCACCTGCACAGCTGCAGTACACTCAAAATTGCTTGCCATCATCAATATCCAGCCTGTGTTGAAATTCTCTTAGTTGTCTCATAAGCGTTTTTGGGTTGCCTTGTTCATATCAGGATCCAAGCAGCCTCCAAGCTCTGCACTTGTCTGGTGTCTCTTCGGTCTCGTTGAATATGCAGCCCCCATCTTATTTCCATTTACTTGTTGGACAATCTGTGTTATTTGGCTTATAGAATTTGCCGATTGCAATCTCCATATCCTTTGTCTTCTGGGACATTCCTATAAGCTGACAGCAGTGTGATCAGATTCAAGTGTGGTTTGGGCAAGAGGCTGACACTGGGGGCGTGGACGGACCCCTTGCATCTCATCAGAGCCCACCCAGTGTCTGATCCTCCCTCTCCGGTAAAGTTTAGATGAATCAGTGCATTCTCTGTGTCCGGATGCCCCGTCCATTGTAAATTTAACCCCATGACATTTATTTGGTAGGTTTAGACATTATTGATGATTAAAGTCTAGATTATTTCCCTAGAAGTTGCAAAATGATGATTTTGAAATTCAATATTTTCTTCCGTATTAGGTGGGATGCCTATAAAAAAAGAAACTTAATATTACTATTAGACGTTTCTGAGAAATAATTCCTAAACTAAAAAAAGTGTTCAATTATTTTATGACATTAAAGCCCAAAGCACTTTTAGCATCTTAACTCAGGAGCTCGAATAGCACTCATATCCTTTGATTCACTGCTGTTATCAATCTTTGTTTTTAACTCTTTATTTTGAGATAACTGTAGAGTCACAATGTTGACATGGGAAATAGTAGAGAGAGAACCCATGTACCCTTCATCCAACTGTAACATCTTGCAAAACGATAGGACAATGTCACAGCCAAGATGTGGACATTGATAGAGTTGAGATACGGACCCCCATTCACCAAGGATCCCGCTCACTCTCCCCATCCGTGCCTTGACATCTGGCAACCACCAACCTGTTCTGCTTTTCTATAATTATGCCATTTCAAGAATGGTATACCGTGGAATTGTGTAGTATGAACCTTTTGTATTGGCTTTTTTCACTCAACATAATCCTCTGGAGATTTATCCAGGTTGGTGAGTGTGATAATATTGCCTCCTTTTTCCTGCTCAATAGCATTCCGCGGTCCAGGCTTGCCAGAGTGTGTTTCACTAGCTGAAGGAAACCAAGTTGTTTCCAGTTTGAGGCTGCCATGAGCAAGGCTGCAGTAAACGCTCATGAACAGGTTTTTGTGTGAATGTAAGCCTGCGTTTCTTTGGGATAGATGTGTGTCAGTTCCCAAGGGTTTGGAGAATTCAGGGTTACCTTTCTGTGGTGGATTTCTACATTGATTTCATTTCTCTGTATGATTTTGATAATTTGCAATTTATTGAAGTTTACTGGATGGCCCAGGATTCGGCCCATTTCTCATTCTGTGGCGCACCTCAATAAATGCATATGTAAACATGAAGCAGGTCCTGTGGGTTGATGGTGCTGTTTAGTTATTTCCAGTTTTCTGTTTGTTGACTTTTTTGGTATAGTTGTTCTATCAATTCTGGAGAGAGACACGTTAAAGTCTCCAACTCTAATTATAAATTTATCTACTTTTTCTTTCAGTTCTCTCAGCTTTTGCTTCATGTATTCCACAGCTATTTTGTGCATCCACATTTAGAATTACTACGTCTTCTTGATGAATTGACTTTTTTATTATTATATAATGTCTGTCTCTAATTTTCTTGTTCTGCAGTCCACTTTGTCTGATGTTAATATAGCCACATCTACTTTTTAAAAAATTAATGTTTGCATGATTGACTTGCCTAGTCCCATTCCTTTAACCTGCCTATGGCATTAAAGTGATTTTTATTATAAACAGCATTTGGTTGGGTCATGTTTTTTACTTCTGTTGGCAATCCTTGTGTTTAAATTGACATACTTAAACCATTTACATTGAATGTAACTATTTAAACATTAGAGTATAAATGTGGTATTTTATTTTCTGTTTTGCATTTGTTCTATCAGTTTGCCATTTTTCTGTTTTTGTTTTGTTTTGTTTTTTAAATCTTTCCATGGGTTACTTGGTCACTTTCAGAATTTCATTTTGATTTTT
>NW_012106197.1:534425-535144 GCF_000951045.1 Mandrillus leucophaeus
TTTTTAAAATGCTTCCTTCGCTTTTCTCTCCTTCTAGAACTTCAATAATAAAAATATAAATCTCTTCTGATGGTTTCATATGTCCCTGAACATCTATTTTTGTTTTTCTCAGGCGCGTTTCCCTCTGTTGTTCCATTGGTCTGCATTCCAGTTCAGATTCTTTCCTCTTTCTGCCAACAGTCATTCTGCTACTGAACCCATCCAGTGAGCATTTCATTCTTAATTAAATTTACCTATGTGTTTTAGTTTAAATATATGTATTTTATAGTATTATAAAATATATATGTTATATATATTTATAGTATATATTTTAGTTTAAAATATTCATTTATATAAAGAACTATTAATAGATACTAAATATTTTTAAGAAGCACATTGTTATCCATAATATCAGTATACTTAGCTTGAAACTCATATATTCTTTCTTAATTTCTGCTTCTTTTCATAGTTTATTATTATTTTTCACTAGAAATTATGCCCTTCTTGTAGCTGCTTAAACCTTCACAACGTGATTATTTTGGAGCTTTTGTTTTGCTGTTTGTTTTCTGACTGTTCCTTCCAGTTAGTTTCGTCAGCAGAAAATGCTTTGACTATTGAAAACTGAACAACATACTACCTCTCATTTTTTTCAGTTAATTTTACTTGAGTAGTTTTTATTTTAACAATACATTGATTTTTGACAAGTCTCAGATATCCTGGCCAACAAATCCAGGACGACT
>NW_012106197.1:535705-540476 GCF_000951045.1 Mandrillus leucophaeus
ATTCTACAATATAGTAGACAGATATATTAATATATAAATACCAATCAATATAGAAATACCAATATGTTCTCTAGTGATGGTAATTATTAATTATTAATAAATACCCTCGTGGTGCGATAATCAATTTACTACATATTAAATGGATGTGTTTCATTGATTTACTTTATTATTTAAACACTTTCAATCTGAAGTGTTCCAAAGTTTCCTAATCTTTCTGGAGCACAGCATCATAACTCTACTGACAGATTCCACGCAGCCTTCTTCACCTGTGTGCATCACACTTGGGTCAGAGACAGACACAGACCAAACTGCAGTTCACAGACACGGAGGAAAACCCTCCATCTCCCAGCATGCACGCTCTCCCCCAGCTTCTGGTGCGGGAATAAGAACTGAACTGCACACTGGCAGCCCCATCAGTCGTTCATCAGATCAGCTCACTAACACACCTGGCTGGTCAATGACAATCGTGACCTACTTTTTCATGTTTCTTCTTGAACTGCTCTTAGTAAAAATTAAGTCTCAATCTTCATCACTCTCTGTGGACATTTGCCAGGAGAGAGGAGGGTTTTCCCATGCACTGATGTGCTGCGATGTGAAAGTGACATGGAAATCGTGCCCTACATTTATATTTCTCTGTAAATCTCCTCCACCTCTTGCCATGGGTTGGTCAATGATAAATGAAATTCCATCATTAAATAAGTATTGCTCTTTTCAGGTAGTAATCCCTGATTGAATAAACAAATAACACTGTATCGTAATATGTGAAGCTATATTTGAATTTAGCCTGTATTTACTTTTAAGTTACCTCCTCTGTACAAGTAAGAGCTAAGAAGAATTGCAACTGTTGGGGAAAACATCTCAGGTTCAGTGAAGTTTTGCTGTTGTAACGACAATCCCCCATCCTAGTCGTTTATAAGAGCAAAGGCTCATTTCCCCTGTGCCTTAGGTACATCTGGGTTCATGTGCCTGGAAGGAAAGGAAAATCACAGGTCTTGTTGAGGAGGATTGACGTCGGTGATGGAGCCAGAGCAGTGAATCCCAGGAGGTGCAGACACCAGATGACTTCCCAGCCTGGAGGGGTCGGGGGTAGCTGGAGGTTTAGAGAGTGGACCCTGTCTATGGAGTCTTAATTAGGGAGTAGGAGTCCGGCTGGCAGGACGAAGGGAAAGCAAAATGAGAAAGCAGATAACATCTAAGTCTGCCTCTCTTCATGGTCCAGGACAAATAACCTTCCTGTGCAAATAACTCGGAATTTTCCTGTGCCCAGATATCACCAGGTTTCACCAGACGCCTGCAGGCCAGCTCACTGCAGCCTTGGCGTTATCAGTACACAGCACAAGCACCATCCTATAAAGTCCCCAGCAAGCCTTCGTCTCCCTGTGGTCAGCTCCTTTTTGCTGGCCTGCCCATTGCTCCCTTGCAATGTATTTTTATACTTGCTCTAATTTATTAGATTTATCTGTCTTTATTTACCTACAACTGCCTTGGTGATTTCTCCTTACCTTCACGCCACCAGCCCCAGATAATCACCACTCACCTGCAACACCATCCTCTGAGCAGAGTTGGGGGGAGCACGTGACCAGACGGATGCAGAGGGGTGCAGGTGTGGTGCCCGTGCAAGGAGAGACGACTGCAAAGCTCCTGGATCCTGGTCCAGCCTCGCCCTGACGAAGGGTCCCCTGGGCTTTCTGGGATGAGTCCTGCGAAGGTGGCCGCTGCCCTGCGGGGAGTGGGCCAGCATGTGAACTCCAAAGCTGACTCGCTGGATTTGTGGTTCCCTCTCAGACGCCCACTGCTGTGTGTCCCTGGGCCTCACTCACTTCTTTATGCCCAACTTTCCTCAGTTGTGCAATGGGGACAGTCACAGCCCCTGCCCCAGGTGGTTCTGGGATCAAGTACTGCTATGCATTGAAAAAATTTGGAAAACACATGGCAATTCTGTGTTCAACATATTAGGGGTGATTTGCATGTTCTCAGTCTTCAGGCCCTCCAGGATAATGTTCAGCGCTAATTCAAGGAGAATAATGATAACGATAATGATGATAATGAGTGCTAATTCAAGGAGAAGCAGGCAATGTCTGATAAAAGTCGATACATTCGGGCAGCCACTGTGCCCTTGAGGTAGGAGGCAGGACTTGACTCCAGGGATGGGACTCGAACACCAGACCAGATAGAGGACTAGCTAAACCAGGGCCAGGAGAAAGCAGCTTTCAATCAGACACGCCCACCAGTGTGGCATGTCAATTTACCGTTGCCATGGCGATGTGGAAGTGACCGCCCATTGCCATGGCAACGACCCAATGATTACTCCCCTTTCACTAGAAATGTCTGCATAGCCTGCCCCTTAATTTGCATGCAGTTAAAATTGGGTATAAACGTGACTGCAGCCCTGCCCTGAGCTGCTGCTCTCAGCCTATGGGGTAGCCCTTCTCTGCACGAGCCATCAGGGAGCTGTGAAGCTGCTGCTTCAGTAAAGCTGTTTCCTTCCACCTCCTGGCTGCCTGTGAACTCTTTCCTGGGCAAAGCCAGGAACCCTCCAGGCTAACCCCACTTTGGGGCTCACCTGCCCCGCATCACCCTCACAGGAAACCAACACCACAAAGAGTGCAACAAATAGAAAACAGACACCAGACAGAGAGTGGATGCACTGTCTCTCCCTGTCTCTGTCTCTGTGTCTCTCCGGGCCTCTATCTCTCCCTGAGTCCCTGTATCTCTCTCTCTGTCTCTCTCTGTTTGTCTCTGTCTATGTCTCTCCATCTCTCTCTGTTTCTCTGTCTCTGTCTGACTGTGTTACGTCATCCACCCATTTACCTGGATTTGCCAAGACGACCTTCTTCCAGTCCCTCCAACCAAGCCGAGCACATTCTGTTTCCATCGCTCTCCTTGTTTATCTTTCATTCATTCAGAATAAAACAAACAGGCAAAAAATGGGTGGGCCTTCCCCGCCTGCCTGTCTGCTGAGCTCGTCAAGTGGTGAAAACAGAGGACTCACTGGTCGTCGTCCTCCCCACTGGACAGGGCTCTCCTTGTTCCCCTCCTGTGAGATCCAGGCTGTAAGGAGACGCCCCAGGCCTGCCTGGACCCAGCCCCACGTGGAAGCTGGTCTCCCCCCACGGTTTCTCATTGTCGCCGACTCCCCGGCCATGTGGGAGGACACCCGGTTGAGTTTCTACCCAAAGCTGTGAGGGTCCAAACCTGTTTACCTCCTGCCATCGCAGATCAAGAGGGTCCTACGAGAACCTGCCTGCTTCAGCGCCAACCTGGCTTTCTGCTGAGGGCAGTTGTTTCTGCTTTACAGAAATCAGCTCTGTTTTCCTAGGAAGCCCCAGGGGAATCTTTACAGCCTCCCTGTAACTAGCTCCATGTTTCTTCTGTTGACAAATTCTCTTCTAATTACAATAGCTTTGGGACGGGCTTTTTGGATTCTCAGAGGTGCTGCCTGGAAAAGGTGTTTTGTGCTTTGCAGGCGGCGGAGCTGTCAGGCGCTCACGGGCCTCTGAGAGTCGGGTGAATGACTTTTAACCTAATCGGAAAATGCGCCTTCTGCCTTTCCACACGTGGAAATTCACAGAGAGATTAAACGTTTGAATTACTCTCCACCTGATTTATTTGTCCTTCCATGCTACGGACTGGCACGTGTGTGAACCAATCTCTTTGCTTTGGAGCGCTCATTTGGTGAGACAGGTTTCTCAAATCTTTAGATAAGAAATTATTCTCCGAGAAAAGTGGGAACATTTACAAAGTTGCTTCATCTACAACATAGAATGGTCAAGACAACACCGAGATCATTTGCCATTTTATTTTTATTTTCATTATTGCTGGGAGGGTGAACTTCCCGGGAAAAAGCACCCCAGAGTTCCCAAATCATTCCTCACACCCACTTCTGTGGGGAAGCCTGGGGGGTTCATAAACATAGACATTGGCAGAGTGCATGGGACTCACACGTCATCCACGGCTGACTCCCCAAAATATCAGCGACATAACCTGCCCCCGGATGCCGGCACAGTCACCCTTTGCGAAGACAAAGCTGAGCGGCTGGCTTCATGCAGCGGAGAAGAGCCCAGCCCAGCCTCAGTAGTGTTGGGTGTTTGCAGTTTTGTGGTCTGGTTTACATGCGTCTTTCAATGCAGGGGCACCAGTGGAGGGGCCTGGTTTGGATTTGGATTAAGGATCATGATATAATCGTTAGGAAGGGTGGACACAGGATGTTGTGGCTGAACTGTGTCCCCCTAAAATTCATATGTTGAGGTTCTAACCCCCAGAACCTCAGAATGTAACTGTATTTGGAGGCAGAGTATTTAAAGAGGTAATCAAGTTAAAATGAGGTTGCTAGGGTGGCCCTGACCCAATCTGACTGGTGTTTTCATAAGGAGAGGAGACTAGGACACAGACACGCTCAGAGCGACCCCGTGTGAGGACATCACATTGGGAGGAGACGTCCAGGGTGAGCCAGGGAGAGAAGCCTCAGAAGGAACCAACCCAGGCACCTTGACCTCCGGCTTCCAGCACCCAGGGCTGAGAAAATAAGTGTCTGTTGTTTTAGCTGCTCGGTCTGTGGTGCTTAAGGCAGCCTTCAGAAACAAACCGAATGGTGTTCCAGGAGTTTCCCGGAATTGACGTAGTGGTGTGTGCATCTTCCCTCTTCCTGAGAAGATGCTCCTGGAAGAGCGAACGTGTGCTGGTCGAGTGTGGGTGTGGGTGGCGCCCGCTGTCCCCGTTCTGCTGGTCGAGTGTGGGTGTGGGTGGCGCCCGCTGTCCCCGTTCTGCTGGT
>NW_012106197.1:540526-559564 GCF_000951045.1 Mandrillus leucophaeus
GTTCTGCTGGTCGAGTGTGGGTGTGGGTGGCGCCCGCTGTCCCCGTTCTGCTGGTTGAGTGTGGGTGTGGGTGGCGCCCGCTGTCCCCGTTCTGCAGGAAATGCTGCCTCAGTTCCGTCCAGATCACTCACTTCCACATGATAGTCCCCGGGAAACTTAAGGCTGGAAGGAAAACCGAGAGAAAGGAAGGTAAGGAGAATGTTTGTTATTTCCTAGGAAGCGACATCACCAGGTCCAGGCGCCCTGGCGTGGGTGTCAGCAGACGCATGGGCTCAGCTCAGAGTGGGCCAAGCCCAGAGCCATGTCCCTACAAGTGGCTCACGTGGAAAGGGACACAGGCTTCCCAGGGCAGTTTCTTGGTGTCACAGAAACCCTGGCTTTCCTGGAGATGGCCATGGAGGCTGTTCCGGCTGTAACCTGCAAGACTGATTCCCGCCCCGGAGGAGAGCTGCAGAGGGTATCCAACTCCAGCTGGGGTCTCACCCGGCCCCTGGGCCTCCTGTGCAAGTCAGCTTAACTCCAACCACCTGAAGCTGCAACAACACGAGACGGGAGGCGCCGCTGCCCTGGAGACTCCTCCGACGCATCGTGCCAGAGAGACCCCATCCTGCCAGAGAGACCCCATCCTGCCAGAGAGACCCCATCCCGCCAGAGAGCTCACTGCCTTGGCCAAGACTGTGCAGTCTCTAATTTTAACAGAAGCACCAAAATGGCTAAATGTTGAAAATTGCCAAATATATCACCGACATTCATATAGACAATGCCACTGCGTGGTCAGTGGCTAAGCCCAGGATTGGACCAAATTCCCATTTCCCATTCAATTCTGCACGACTCAGGTGGCAAGTGACGGTTTAGGGAAAATACCGACTTTCACTGTAGTCATAAGGGTGATTCCAAAACTCCCCACAGGGGACTAGTGGGTCTTGGTCAGCTTTAATGAGACAGGGCAGATGGCCCCAGCAAGGCAGACGTGAGCCATGATGTCCACAGGGAATCAAATACTTAAAAAGAGTGTAGCACTCTGGCTCTGCAGTATGGAGAAGGGATGGGACTCGCACTCAGAGGGAGGGTCTCAGAATTCAGAAACCGCCTCTCCTGGAGGAGGAAGAGGGGATGGGCCAAGCATCGTGTGGTGGAACTACTGAAAAATGGCAAATGGAAGGTCCTGCTTGATGAAGAAAACTTCAGAACCTGACAGAAGGGGTGATTCTTGCCATTGCTTCTCCAGCCTCTCAGTCCACAACACGCATTTTTTTTTGTAAGGAATTAGAAATGTACATGGGTGTCTAATATTTTTATTTGTTTTGTTTCGATTTGAAGGCTTTTTAAACAACAACAAAAACATAAAATGTAAACTCAAATCGGAACACTGATGTGAAGCCCTAAACCTTTCTGCCAGTGGTCAGCAGGCATTTCACTGCCTTCCACCACCGGCCCGAGGCTGAGATTGCAGGAATAAATGACTAAGAACTTCTGAAGAGATGCTCACCCTGGGGACAAAAGTTTTCTAGGGAATCATTTAAGCTGTAATGACATTTTATATATGAGACAGTAGAAATCAAAGACTTTTTAGTCACCCGTGAAATCACCTCTTCCAGCTATAATCATTAAATCCTCCACCTTGCATGAGGGAGTTTGATAAGAACTTCTGGGAAACACTTGGGTGAATTAGCCCACTTTTGGGTCCATAGGCAAGACATGCATTTCCAGAGTCAAAATCTCCAATATCTCACTAATAGAAAAGAAGGCTTTCTCCATGAGCATTCTGGATTATTGAACTCAACCTCATATTAAATATATAAATTTCATCTAAAGAATAAGCTCCAAGATCCAATCGTGTGTCCCTGAATACCTGAAATGAAAAAATACACTCGCGTTGTGAACGCCGCATGACAAAGCCACTGTGTAAACTCCCGTGGATCAGTGGAACAGCAACGTGAACCCAGCATGTGCAATTTTAAAACGTCTTCAATATTTGACAATATTAAATATGCTTGCCACCCAATAAACAGTTCTTGAAATTTGAATGCATTTTTATTTCATAACTCACAAGATAAAACTTTCTATAAGCATCAGCCTCATGAATATATTTCCTATGGAAGAGTCTACAGAATTGTTTGGTCTTAACCAGAGAGTTATTTAAAAAACAACAATAGGGGCTGCTTTTGACTTTCAGCAGAACAAGGTGATTTTTACCTGAAAACAAGATAAAAATTCTGAAGTCAGGGATATTGTGATTTAAAACAGGGACTTGCGTGATCGTTTGAGAGCACGCCTAACAGTTTCAGTTAATCCGTCCACCCCAGAGAAGCTCCCTCCTATACCTCAGCTCTGCTTCCCGGCTGCAGGAGGCCTCCTGGCAATGTCCCCTGGGATCGCTCCCACCCTCCACGTGCAGATTCTGCAGGCTGGAAGCACAGCCCCATGCCAAAGGGGATGTCAGGAACACACGCGTGAACACACACTTGATCGGTGAGAAGAAGACCTGAGGGGCTGGGGGGACACGATGTATTTAAAATGCAGGATGCCGCCTGGCTGGGTCAGAGCTGAGGGAGGGCGCAACTGACCCCATGTGCTTCTTGGCTCCTGCTCGTGTGGCTTGTGTTGTGTGCATGAGTGTGAGCGTGAGTGTGCATGTGTGTCTGAGAGTGTCAGTGTGTGTGTATGTGCATGTGTGGGACAGCTTGTGAATGCCTGTGTGTGTGCATGTGTGAAGCTCTCTGCATCAACTGTGTGTATGCAAATGTGTGTGCATATGTGTGTACTTGTAAGTATGCATGATTGTGTGTATGCAGGTGTGGGTGCATTTCAACCTGTGTGTCAGTGTGTGCATGGGTGCATATGGGTGTGTATGCATGTGTGTGTGAACATGTGTGTGTATGCATGACTGTGAACATGTGTGTGCATGTGAGTAAACATGTGTGTATGCATGTGAGTGTGCATGCATGTGTGACTGTGCATGTGTGTGAGTGTGCATGAGTATGTTTGTGTTTCTCTGTGTGGAAAGGGTAGGGTGTCAATGGGTTCCCCACAAATCTGTCCACAACAGTGCTTGGCTCACAGGTGTTTAACTACAGTTGTGCTCCCCCCTCCCCAGCTAGACTTCCATCTTAGGAGGCCAGGGCAGGGCCTTTTCTGTGTTAAACTCTCCCAGAGGCCAGGCGCAAAGAGCAAGGGCCTGGGCTGAACAGTGCTGTGCACAGCTGGGGACCTGCCCTGGCCTCTGGGCTCTGGGAAGAATGGGGTTTTCAGGGTGGGGGCTCGAGCACGCTGTGTCCTGACCCTGCCCGGGTGCTGTGCAGGAAGTAGCTCAAGGCAATGCTGTGAGTGTCCTCAGGACCTGCCTGTGGGCCATGAGGCTGGGCCCAGGCCGGGGTTCCTGTAGAGGGTGAGCCTCAGGGTAGGGGCTGGGCTGTGCGGCCTCCATGGTGGGTCCTCAGGGCTGCCCTGGAGGTGCTCATGCTTGGTGTCCTCCCAGCTGAGCCTTGGGAGGGGCCCCAGGTCGGGGAGAACAATTGCTCTGAGATGACTAATGACAGAAAACTGGCTGGCACAACATCCGGTTCCCAAACACCTCATTCTTCACATAGCACCAGCAGCACGACCCTATCCTCACATAGCCCCAGTGGCACAACCCTATACACCTCCCCTGAGCCCCCGCGGCAGACCCTCTACAACTTCCCCGAGCCCCTCCCTCTCGGCAGACAGCTCCTTCTCTGCTGTGCTGCCCATTACTTTTTACAACACATCTTTATACTTTAACAAATCTGCCGTTCCTTACCCAAAACAGTCTTGGTACATTCTTTTACCACTTGTGACACTGGCCCTGTCAGTTGCACCCGTGACACTTGCGTGGTAGCTTTGTTCTCATGAGGATGAGCCCCTGAGCTGTGCTGGGCTGACCTGTGCTCCCTCTGCTGGGGCACATGTGGTCCCAACAGGCCAGTCCCTCTGTCCCTCCACCCCCTCCACCGCAAAGGCACTGGCTGCAGGTGTTTCATACGCTGCACTGACATTTTATCCAGGTCTAGTCAGAGGAGGCTCAATTCTCATCCTCTGCAGCTCTGCCTTGGATGCTGGGAGGTTCTGGGATGATGCTTGGCTCTCTGAGGGGCCAAGGTGGAGGGTGGGAGGCCCAAGGGTCCCTGCTCCGCCGCAGGCCCAGCCCCACCCACCTGCAGGAGCCCCTGCAAGGCAGAGCTGAGGACCTGGTTGGAGTGTGAGGCTGCAGGTGATGACGCCTGTGTTATGAAAGGGTCCCTAGGCAGTTTTTCTCTTATTTTCATGATTCCCAGAAAATAAATCACATAGTTCATGGTTTTTTAATGAACTAGTGTTATGTCAGCCTATCTGAGTAACGTGACGTGGAGACACTTGGGCAGGCACATTTTAGAGGACTTGAGTTCTGCAGAGGCACCGTCACTCAATTCTCACCTCAGTGACAGATTCTAGAGGTTCATGTTTATATTAATAGTGTAAATCAAAACTAAAATCCTAAGTCCTCAAACTGACTGAACAGATCCCCTCTTAGCCAAGAGGACTCCAGAGAAACCTGAAAAACAGAGTTCCCAGTCACAATAGGAAGGCGGGTCGGACACGTCGCCTTAGTCATCCTCCCTCCTGTTTGGATTTAGGCACAGCTGAGCAGCATTAGCGTTAAAGACGAGATCATGAGACTGACAGAGCAGGCTCTTCATGGCAGTGAGACACCAAATTCCAGCCTGACGTTAGCACCACAGGACAGATGGAAGACCCTGAAGGAAAGCAAAATATTTCACTCCAAACCATATTTATCTGACCTATTTTGAGAGGGCCCTGCAAAGCCATCTTTTGTGGGGGAAATTTGCATCTGTAGAGAATCTCCATTAATGCAGCCAGGCCTTCCTTTCTAGGCCTTCCCCGGATCTAAGGGAGATTAAAGGACAGTCTGACACTTTCAAAGTCTGAAAAGAGACATTCACCTTCTATTCTCTCTGAAGACTGCAGCCTAGAAGACTTCATCTGCATAACAAGAACCCTGGTCTCCACAACCCCCTTATCTTAACCGGAGCCTTTCTTTCTACTGACTTCAAGTCTTTAGACAAAGCTTAGCTCTTTCAACCAACTGCCAATCAGAAAATCTTTGTATCCACCTGCGACCTGCAAGCGCCCCCACCTGGAGATGTCCCACATCTTCAGGCCGAACCAATGTACACCTTCCATGTATTGATTTATGTCTTCGCCTGTAACTTCTGTCTCCCTAAAATGGATAAGACCAAGCAGTGACCCAACTGCCTGGCCACACTTTCTCAGGACCTCTTGAGACTGTTGCCCAGGCCATGGTCACTCATATTGGCTCAGAAGAAACCTCTTCACATATTTTATAGAGTTTGGGGGGGTTTTTTTTTTTGGTCAACGATAGTATCAATTTGTGAACAGAAAATAAATTTGGGGGCCGCAAGATCACTAAGCTAAAGGGAAAAGTCAAGCTGGGAATTGCTCAGGGCAAACCTGCCTCCCATTCCATTCAACGTCATCCTTCTGCTCACTGGGATAAATGCGTATCTGATTGCTTCCTTTGCAAAGGCCAATCAGAAACTCGAAAGAATAGAACCATTTGTCTCTTACCTTCCTGTGACCTGTAAGTCCCCTCACTGCTTCAAGTTTTCCTGCCTTTATGGATGGAACCAATGTACATCTTACATATATGAATTGATGTCTCCTGTCTCACTAAAATGTACAAAACCAAGCTGTGCCCTGACCACCTTGTGCACACGTCGTCAGGACCTCCTGAGGCTGGGTCACAGGCACGTGTCCTCAATCACAGCAAAATAAACTCTGTTTTTTAAATTTTTTTATTTTTTATTTATTTATCTCGCTGTGTGTCCCCGGCTGGAGTGCAGTGGCGTGATCTCGGCTCACTGCAAGCTTTGCCTCCCAGGTTCACGCCATTCTCCTGCCTCAGCCTCCCCAGTAGCTGGGACTGCAGGCACCCGTCACCTCGCCCAGCTAATTTTTTTTGTATTTTTAGTAGAGACGGGGTTTCACCGTGTTAGCCAGGATGGTCTCGATCTCCTGACCTCGTGATCCACCCGTCTCGGCCTCCCAAAGTGCTGGGATTACAGGCGTGAGCCACTGCGCCTGGCCTAAAATAAACTCTCTAAATGGACTGAGACCTGTCTCAGACATTTGAGGTTCACAAATTGCAAGATATTATTTCCTAGAAAATGTTTAGTGAAATAAATATTGACTATTTCTGATATTTTTACTTTATCATTGTGAATCTACTTATTCTGAAATATAGTAAAACATTTTACTACATTTTCCAATCAATACATTATCTGGTGCACATTGCCTTAGGACATCATATGAGGCTGAATGTGTTAGAAAAATCATAACTAAACAATTTAAGAAATGAGGCCGGGTTCAGTGGCTCACACCTATGTAATCCCAGCACTCTGGGAGGCCAAGGTGGGTGGATCATCTGAGGTTAGGTGTTTGAGATCAGCATGGTGAAACCCTGTCTCTACTAAAATTACAAAGTAAAAATTGGCTGGCCATGGTGGTGCAAGCCTGTAATCTCAGCATTTCAGGAGGCTGAAGCAGGAGAATTGCTTGAACCCAGGAGGCAGAGGTTGCAGAATCCCACCATTGCGCTACAGCCTGGGCGACAGAGTGAGACTCCATCACACACACACACACACACACACACACACACATTTAAGAAGTAAAAACTAGATTCTCAAATGGAGCAGACCGTTCTTTAAATAAGGTGCTTAACCGCCTGGTAAGACAAACATTTGAAAACAAACAGAATGAGTGATGTTTGGATAACAGGCAGAAATTATGAGAAACTTATCCTCTTTGGAAAAAACATATTTTCGAGTTCCATGGAGCAAATTGTAAAGCTCTGCATGCACAGAAGACGTCATCCTGACGTCACCCCCTTCCCGTGCCGGTGTGTTTGTGCTGGGGGCTTGTTTGCACTTTTTTTCTCTCCATGAAGGTATCATCACTGTTGAAAGACGGATGGGCTCATTCACAAGAAAAAATCATCTCCTAAATTCTGGTATGGCCAAGGCACTGGTACAATGCCCTGAACGGATTAATATAAATGAATGAGCCACGCACCCTGGTACTGCACCCCCACCTGGGTGCGTCTGGGGACGGTCCTCATGGCACCTTCGTACTGCACCCCCCACATGGGTGCGTCTGTAAGGGGGGGTCCTCGTTTTTCTTGTTAATGCCCATCACAACCTTCATCCCGGGTAAGAAAAGGAAGATGGGGATGCTGAGAGGAGCCTTCTCCTTTTGTTTTATTTTGTTTTCAACTCAAATATGCAAGGCCACTGAGATACAGGATCCATTTCCACGCCTAATCTTCCTTCACCAGTCTCTTGTTGAAGCATCTAGGAAGAGCAGGCCTCCCTTCACGCCGTGGAGATCAGGAAATGACGGGCTCACAGGAGATGTGGGTGCACAGAAGAATCTGTCAGCCTCAAGCACATCTCCTGGGGTCTTTTTTTAAATTATGCCTTTGGCAGGCTCGATTTTGCCCTGCCTTCCTGTGCAGCTTTACTGCAAGGCTATTAACATTTAAGTGAAGCACCCAGGTGAGGGTGTTAATTGTCGAGATTCTAGTAGCTGATCTCCTGTCTGGGATTCTTTGAACTTGTCAATCATTGAAATGAGTCCATTTGGGGCTACGGAGAGGTCACAGGCCTGACACCAATTCTCTGCTCTGACACAGGCTTGGGACGTGATGGAGAACGAGCTGCCCAAGTCTCTGGGCTCCTGTAAAAGGGTTGGTTGCAGAAATGTCCTCACAGAGTTGTTGGGAGGATTCAATGGAAGATGCATGCGAAGCACCTGACTGAATGCCCAGAGCTCTGCAGACACTCAGGAATGAGTAAACATGCAGATTTTCTGCACCTTTAGACCGGATATTCTAAGAAACTTCCTGCTATGGATTAACTAGATCCTGATTGTGTTTTTCATTTCCAGGCTTAGAGGAAATAAAGGAAATATCCCAGAAGCAAAAACAAAACACACACAAGCATGCTCTCACGAGTCACTGGCATCTCAGCTGAAAAGTCAGTTCCACACCTGTGGGACCTGTGGGCCTGTTTCCGAGCTCTGTTCTGTCTCTTTGATCTGAGTGTCTATCTGAGGCCAATACCACAGTACCAAACGTGGTTGCTTTAGAGGAAGTCTTGAAATCAGATGGGGTAAGCCTTCTGGTCTTGTTCAGCCTGTTGGCTATTTTATATGAATTTAAGAAGCAGCTGAAAATTAATGTTAATTACTACAAAAAACCTACTGAGATGTGATTGGGATTGCTTTGAATAGATTAATTTAAGGAGAGAGACATCATCCAAATATCCAGTCATCTGGTCCATGAACATGCTTTTCCTCTCTGTTTAGTTAGGTCTTTTAAAACTCAGCAATATTTTCTAGTTTTCATTTTGCAAGTCTTAAAAATATTTGTCAAACATTTCTCAGAATGTTCCATACTTTGATGACTTTATAAATGATATTTAAATGTAAATTCTCAATTGTTCATTGCACATTTATAGAAACAGTTGTTCTGTGTATTCTCAGCCTTGGTAACTTCATTCTTAGTTCTAGTCATTTTTTTTATGTGAATGAAAAGAGTCAAACTCTGTAAAGTATTTGAAGAGACTGATTCTGAGCCAAATGAGAGTGGCCAATGTCCTGTGACGCAGCCTCAGGAGATGCCGAGAACATGTGCCCCAGGTGGGCCCGGGGCAGCTCGGTTTTATACATTTTACGGAGACACATGTGAGATGTACGTTGGTTTCATCTGGAAGGGGGGACAACTCTAAGTGGGGGCTTCCAGGTCATTTAAGATTTAAAGATTTTCTGATTGGCAGTTGGTTATTTTCAATAGAAGGGAGCATCGGGTTGTGATAGGGGATTGTAGAGACCAAGGTTTTATCATGCAAATGAAGCCTCCAAGAATAGACTATAAATGTTTCTTCTCAGACTGAAGAGATCTGTGTTGATGTTAATGCTGGTCGGCTTTTCCTGAATTCGAACGGGAGAGGAATGATGAGGCTCATCCAACCCCATTCCCATCGTGGGCTGAGCAAGTTTTCAGGTTAACTCTGGAATGCCCTTGGCCAAGGGGAGGGGTCTGTTTAGATTGTTGAGAGGTTTAGAATTTATTTTTGGTTTACATGTTATGCAGAATTTTCTACAGACGATGATGCCCTCTGTGAATAATGATAATCTCACTCTTTTCTTTCCAAACGTGATATGTTTTTTGTCTGAGTGAGCCGACTAGGATTCCCAGCACCATCGTGAACGGCAGTGGCGAGCGCAGGCAGCCTTCTGCTGCTTCCGATCTTAGGTGGGAAACTTTCATATTTCACCACTAATAAAATTTTAAAAGATAATTCTGGCAAAGATCAGAAATAGCAAAGACAGTGGAGGGTGACAGAAGGGTTGCCTGCAACAGTTCACGTTTTTTATTTTGTTAAAAGAGAGTTACAATTATTTTAGAATATTATTGGGTAGAAAACAAATGGTATTTGTCTTACATTATTCTTTCTACTTTGCTTTTCATTTTTTAAAAATATACTAGAGAAATGAAAATGAAGTTAGCTTCTGTAAAATTATGAAGAAGAAAGGCAGTGTCATAATGATTATGCCGGAACCAAGGACTGGCCTGGAAGATGGGCCTCCAAGTTCACAGGGACACCAGCAGGCACTGGTTCTCGACATAGAGCCTCAGTTCCAGAATGTTCCATGACATGACCAGGAGCAGGCGACCAGCCCTCCCGAACTCCATGTCTTATTCACCAGGCAGTGGTAACTGCAGGCTGGCCCTGACCAGGATGACCACTGGCCCACACTGTGGATGCACTTTGTGTTCGGCCTGCACTGGACATCGGCTCACCCACGTGCTGGGCTGTCCAGGGTCCAGGGGAAGCTCCAGGGCACATTTGAGGATCAGGAGAGCAACCTGCACCGTGCAGGACACTTGGCAGGGAGACGACGACCTGGGAGCCTTTCCTAGAAGACACAGAGTCCCCGCAAATACCCATGACATGGGCCTCATCACAGCACTGTCTGAGAGTGCTTGGAGAGAGGAAACCTGCCTGCAGCTGTTCCCAGAGCAGTGGGGCGGGGGACGCTCCCCTACTGAAGAAGGCATTTCCTTTTGGTGCCTCCAGTTCCTCCTGCCAGGACGTCAGCACCCAGGCTCCAACGCGGGCTGCTGGGGGCCACTGGCCGCAGCACTTCAATGTGGGGCGGGGGCTGCAGTGCTGCTGTGTGGACTTGGGGACACGGCACTCCAATGCTGCCCTGGATTGCATGGGGTGGGGGGGCTACAGACGTAAAATTCAAGTTGGATTTTAGAGACTTAGTATGTGGAATAGAGTCTCAAATGTCCAAAGATGTGTTGTGTTGATTTCAGGGTGGATTGATAGTTGTTCTGATATACTCAGTTCAGTAAAATACATCAGCAGCGGGAATTTCACTGGTTACTGTTTTGTTTTTCTAAATATGACTAGCACAAAATGTAAGGGCACGCGGGTTCACACCGTCACCCAGCACTGGCCTCCCTTCCCAGACAATCAGTCGCATCTTCGCCCGCCGGCTCGGCCCCTCACTCTCGGCGCTCCTGCCCTCGTGCTCCTGTGTCCTCCAGGCCCCCTGCTCTCTGGGAAGCCTCGTGGCCAATGGGGCTTTGCTCAGCCTGGTCTCGGACTCACCTCCACCTTTGGGGCTCTAAGGCTTGTCATCCCTCAATGAGTGCCACAGTCACGGAAGCTGCAGGTCCACAGAGCTGGACGCCCCGGCCAGGCCTGCCAGCCTCACTCCTCGTTCAGAGCACAGCACCTCCTGCAGTTCCCCTCCTGTAGGACCAAAATGACCCTCCCGATCCCCTAAATTTAAAACCTCAGTGCTGGACCCTGCCTGGGGTCCCAGGAACCTGGCCCCTCTGCTTCGCTCACCTCCACGGCGTTTATCACTGGACTCGTACCAGGCTCCTTACCTGTTTCTCCTATTTCTCTCTCCCTTTAGGAGGGCAAAGACTATTGTTCACTGCTGTTTCCCACAGCGAGAACAGTGCTTAGAGGCACACAGGTGTGCACACCCAGATGCACACACACAGGAATGCACATAGATACACATATACTCACAGACACACACATCTCGTGTGTGTGAAAATAAGTAAATCAAACATCTTCATATTGTTTCAGTACTTTAATATTTTAGCTCTTTAAAAGTTTCCATGTTTACATGGTAGTGTTTCCTATCCAGCATTTATCCCTTGATCACTCTGTCCTGTTCTAAAATATTCTAAAACAATTTCTGAAGCCAAACCATCGAACTCTTCAAGACTAGCTCTCTAAGCAAATATGCCAAACAGACCCGATTCAAAGTCAGGCAGACCACAAGGCCGTCAGCCCAGCATGTTCCACTGAAAGGCGAGTCTGAGGCGATGTCTCAGACCCCTGAGGTGGGCTCCATCCCAGCAGCTCCCCTGGGTCTGTGCAGGGCCCCCCAAGCCTCCAAGTCGGAGCCAGTTCTCAACTCGCCAAAAAGAAGATGTGATGACTGCGAGAGCCTCTCCAGGTCCTTCAGGTTGGACCTGTCACCTAACTGGGTGAATTATGGCTGAATGGGTGAGGACTGTTTAACTAACTTCAGGCATCTTTCAGACTTTGTGGTTAGCTAAGCCGGCTGCTGCAAGAAATGGAAACAAACTCATTCAGGGGTTGCCTCTGGAAGACACAGGTGCCCACAGCCCTCCAGTCCCCCTGAATCCTCACCTTAAAATAAAATAGGTTGGCCCTTTTTCATTACTTATTCAAATACAGCTGTCCAGCTTGCACGGAATTACCCTCCATTTTCCATGTTTATGCACTAAATGCATATGCATATTTCTAGACTATTAGTTTCTTCATTTTTTTCTTTACAAAAGAGGACTTTCTGCTTTTATTAATTTTGACTATTTTCCCTAATATTCTGTAAGATTTAATGCATGTTATTTTCTAATTACTGTATTTAATCCTGGATTAAAGTAACCTCAAAAAATAATAATCAAGAAGAGATGGAAGGAAAAGAGAGGAATGAGAAAAAAGTAAACTTTATGTTTCAACAAATTTATAAAAAGATATGTCTTTTATCCTTTACAAAAACTAAATTATCGTTCACAGGCTGAAGGCTGTTCAATTATGAGAAAGCGTCATTTGAAGAGCTGGATGCCTCTGACCCCGCCAGGCTCCGCAGACCTGGAGGCGGCTCCGGATGTGGCGTGTGCGGCAGCATTGTGTGTCCAACAGGTGATTAACTCTGCCGGTGATAGTGTTTGTAGGTATGTGTGTCTTTTCCATGGAAGTAAATCTCCATAAAGCCCGCAGGATGCGCCAGCAGCCATCCTCGCTGGCCAGGCGGTGTTAGCGCTTGCAAGGCACATAGATTATACCCAGGAGGACGCAGTCAATATTTTCTGGGTCCTTTTTAGGTTCTGGGGACTTTGCAACACGCTTTACATTGCCCTTCATAAACCCGTCCTAACTGTGCGTTCCAGAAAATGTGCAGTTTCTTAAGTTTAGGAAATGTTTTCACCGCTTTTATTTTGAACGCTTGGCTTCTTAACTTCCCGGGTCCCAGTGCAGGTTCATGAACAGACATGGGGACAGAGGTCTGCCTGGCGAGAGCTTAGTTCTGAGGGACACGCTTCCGCCATCCGGAGAGAGGCCCCGCTCCGCAGGCGGAGGAGAGGACGGCCGCACCCGGGAGCACCACCCCCGTCAGGGCCCAGAGGGTGGAGCCTGGGAACAGGGGCTTCCTCCTCGCCTGCTCCCGGCAGCAGCGCCCCAGGCCCCGCCGTCACCCAGGGCGTGGTGCTGAGCAGGGCAGGCCCCAGGCGCCGTGGAGAGAAGCATGTCGGCTGCAAAGCCCTGGGGCGCCCAGGCCCGGGGCGGCCCATCCGGACACGCCAGGAGCAAGGGCACAGCTTTCTTCTGGGTCCCGTCCGTAGGCCGCTGGCTCTGCACAAATGGTGGGAGGCACCGACCCCACCCCAGAACGTAGACCCTCGTCCAGCTCCGAGTCAGGAGCCTTGGGGGCCAGAGACCCCCTTCGCTCGGCCTCCCGGACCTGAGTAAGGGTCCCCGCCCCACTTCCAAGGCCGGGACAAACGCCTGCTCCCCGTGGGTCCCGCGTTGTTGTTCCGCTTGTTTTCTAAGCGATGCCCTTCAGCCCTTCGGAAGCCTCCGCCCAACCCCCACTCTTCCCCGGCCGCGGCTCTTCTTCCCCCATTCAAGCCAGTCTGGCCTCCGGCTCTGTTCAGAGCAAGCCCAGCCCCCTTGCCATGGCCTGGAAGGACCCCTGGCTCCAGGCTCCCGTCCTGCTCACACCCAGGAGTGTGGGCCGTGCACTCCCGGAACCTAACGGGGAGTGGATTCATCCTTGTCTCCTCTGACATCAGCTGGACACATCATTTCTCTCCAAACCACAAACTCCCCTGAGCTGCCCTTTCTCTGGGAACGCATAGCTGTCGGGATCCCCACCGGCCCAGGTGAGGTCTGGCAGGAGCCTTCCTACCTCATGACAAAGCTTCAACCCTCCCCAGCCAGGAGACACTTACTTCCACTCATTTCCTCTTTGAAGTCTGTGACGTGAACAGACCCACATCCAGTACCATCTCTGCATGAGAAAGCTTTGGTCACAAGTGAGGGAAATCAGCCAAAACACACTTATGCAAAAAAGGGACAAAATGAACTCTCATTACTGGACAGTTCAAAAAGGGGAGGCTTCAGGCACGGCTCGATCCAGAGGCCAAACTCCTGCTGGTTGCTCTTGGTTTCTGTCTTGCTCTCAGTTGGTGCTCAGGGCCATGCATGTTACCTCCACATTTTGGCAAAAGTGTACTCTGGGCCCTGGGGGCTGAGGTCATCCACAGCTCTAGTGACTGCACACCTCAGCGACCTCTGCTTCCTCTGAGGTGAGCCTGGCAGGAGCACGTCCACAGGCAGTCACCAGGAATGAAGCCACTCAGGACTGTCACGGAGCCACATCAGGTTCCAAGTCAAAGAGTCAAAGTGTAAAAAGGAAGAGGGAGCCCCCTCCACCCCTGCCTGAGGTGTGGCGAGCACGGATAACTAAATGCCATTCAATCAAACCTTATGTTCTATTCCTTCTGTGTCATCGAGTGGCGCAGCTCTGAGGGTAGGTCATTTAGCATCTTGTTAACAATGGCCGTGTGCTGCTGAAAATCCGAGTGGGAAACCAGCGTTTGCAGAGAAGCTTCGTGTGCGCTCCAGCCCGTCACGTGCTTGTTTTTGGAGCAGATGACAGGAGCGAGGCTTCACCCGCTGCCTCCACACGTACAGCCATCGTGCAGGGCTCCTGCTGCGTTCCAAGGCATGATGTTCTCTCTCAAGGGAAAGTCATACTATTAAAATATAAAATTCTCTTTTATGCGGCAAAATTGCTATCATACATATTTCAATGGAAAATGAAGTGTTGTAATAAAATATGACAAGGATGATAAAGGCATGTAGTATTTTATGCCATTGAATGCCATTATACCATCCCATATAATCAATTGGTACTGTTCTGAGTAACCTTCAAAACAATTTAGTGCTAAGTAAATAACTACACTTAGCTGTAAGTGGCAATACAGTATGAATTATAATTGTCAAATGACATCAATTGATAGTCATCAGTCAATGACAGCATATAATTTTTCAGCAATACTCTTTCAACTAGGGAGTAGTCTCTACAAAAAGGACTTGTAATAACAAATTTCTAAGGAGAGTAAATATTCTTTGGAAAGACTGAGATGTGAGAAAATTATACCCTGACATAACTTAAGGAACAAAAGTTTTGCAGGATATATGACAACTATTTTATAGTTTCAGAGGATGGCTTAGCTCATTGCAAAAGAAGAAGAGGGAACAAAGAGTTGGGGGAAGAATCAGTCCCTCTGTCCCTTGTCCCCTGTCCCTCTGTCCCCTGTCCTTCTGTCTCATCTCTCTGTGTATCTGCATCTCTGTCTCTGTCTCTCTGTGACTCTGTCCCTCTGTCCCCTGTCCTTCTGTCTCGTCTCTCTGTGTCTGCATCTCTCTGTCTCTGTCCCTCTGTCCCTTGTCCCCTGTCCTTCTGTCTCATCTGTGTGTCTGCATCTCTGTCTCTCTCTGTCTCTGTCCCTCTGTCCCCTGTCCCCTGTCCTTCTGTCTCATCTCTCTTTGTGTCTGCATCTCTGTCTTTCTGTCTCTCTGTGACTCTGTCCCTCTATCCCCTGTCCTTCTGTCTCGTCTGTGGGAAGCCCATGGCTCTCTGTCAGCTGTGGGAAGCCCATGGCGGCTCTGGCGGCTCTCTCAGCTGTGGGAAGCCCATCGCGGCTCTGGCGTCTCAGCTGTGGGAAGCCCATGGCGGCTCTCTCAGCTGTGGGAAGCCCGTCACTGCCCTGGCGTCTCTGCTGTGGACACCCCAGCGCTGGGCTGCGCTGCTGCCTGTTCTGCCCTCCTCTGCTTTCTGGCCGCGATTCCATTGACTGCGATGACTAAAAAGGTGGGATTTGCATCCGCTGTTTTACTAGTTGTTTTCTCTATGGCTTGTATCTGTTTTGTGTCTTTTTTTTTTTTTTTTTTTTGAGACAGAGTCTCACTGTATGGCCCAGGCTGGAGCTCAGGGGCGCGATCTCGGCTCACTGCAAGCTCCACCTCCCGGGTTCAGCCATTCTCCTGCCTCAGCCTCCCAAGTAGCTGGGACTACAGGCGCTGCCACCACGCCAGGCTAGTTTTTTTTTATTTTTTAGTAGAGATGGGGTTTCAGCGTGTTAGCCAGGATGGTCTCGATCTCCTGACCTCATGATCCGCCCGTCTCGGCCTCCCAAAGTGCTGGGATTACAGGCTTGAGCCACCACGCCCGGCCTGTTTTGTTTCTTTACTCTTCTTTTACTGCCTACTTTTATGTTAAATAGATACTTCATTTATACAATTTTAATATTTCGATGTATGTTTTACTCCTTTTTAAGTTATTTGCTTAGTGGTTTTTCTAGAGATGTAATATAAATCTTATCTTAAAGCAAACTACTGCAAATTAATACCAAATTAATCTCCATAGTATGCAATAATGTTATGAAACAAAATTGGTTAACAACTTTGGACCAGCCATTGTGTAGTGTCCTGCTCTAGGCCCAGCAGAACAGACCAAGCCAGAATGGAGTGCCTTGTGCTAAGGCCCACATCACCAAACCAACGTTGGAAATGGGCAGTTTTCAAAAAATTGCAGGCCATTGAAATCAACCTGAGTCCACCTAACACAGAAGCCCTCTACTTTTTAACCCTTGAAAGTAGTCTTGAAAAAACCCACCCGCCTTCTGTGTTTCATTCCTACTCTCCAGAGGCCCCTTCCGTCTGCAGATCCCCTCAGTTCACGGGACACCCCCACTGAGTTCATATGACACCCCCACTGAGTTCACATGACACCCCCACTCAGTTCACAGGACACCCCCACTCAGTTCACGGGACACCCCCACTCAGTTCATGGGACACCCCCGCTCAGTTCACTGTGCCTGTCCTGCTTCCAAGGCCAGGTGTTCCCAAGTCTAGAATCACAAATAGAAGCCAATTCAATCTTTAAACTGATTTGTTGTAATTTTGTCTCTGACACCATAACAGCCTGGGGACTTGTCCACAAGGCTGGGCAATGGTGCGCTGGACCGAGGGCCCCTGTGGGGTCTGTGTGGAGGTGACACTGGGTGTGGAGACTTCAGATGACTGTCTACCTGATTTTGCATATTCACGGGGCACAAAAAAGGTTGCAGCTATTTCTGACGCCAAGCCAGTCCTGGGTTAGCAACCCCTTGACATGGAGTGTGTGTCAGGAAAGAAGATTCCCGAGGGAAGCCCAGCTCCTGAGAGGGATGAGCTCAGGTTTCCACAGCTGGGCTGGGGGGGCCACAGGTGACCCCGCACCCCCCAGTGCCGCATCTTGGGGGAAGGTCCAGGCTCGCTGCATCCCCTCTCCCCTTCCCTGATGGCTGAGGAGGCTCAAAGTGAAGCCCCAGGCTGATGTCTATGGAGACCCCTACCCCACTCCTGGCGACTCTGAGGGGCCCCTGCTTCTAGGAGCAACAAGGTCGCCAGATGAGCAAGACCTCAGTGAGTGTGTCTGATGAGCACATTCATTCAGCCCGGCTGCCTTCTCCTTTCCAGATGTTTGTTTCGGATTCTCCAGAATTGCAGGTTCATCAGCCCTTGCCTTGTGGAGGACGTCTGTAATTGTTACAGCGTCATGTGAAATACATTCTGGGATATGCAAGCTGAGAGCAAACGCGGGCACCCCTGAACCTGCATGCCCACCCCAGTTCCCCGTGTACCCATCCCAGTTCCCTGCGTGCCCACCCCAGTTCTGCTAACAGAGGCTCTCTTTGTCTTAAAATCCCATAGAATGGCATCAAATCACTGGATATAGAAACTACTTCAAAGCAATGCTTCCCACAAAATCAGATCTTCTTGTATGAAGCAATGTTTCATATAAGATGTGTGTGCCTTTTAGATACAGTTTTCCTTCCTTGATGAATGTTGGTCTTTAAAATTAATGATGAGTAAAGAAATTTGCATAAAATCACTCCATCAGGAGGCAAGCTCAGTGTTTCGATGACTTTTATGGGAAGGGAAAGCCAAGGAATCGGGTGGAATTTGATCAGAGGAGGCACTGGGGTTGGGAGGGCATTGCCGACAAAAATGCCCCACGTCAGGATATGAAAGGAGTCAGAGCTATACATCTGGGAAAGGTGATGAATATCTTGAATTTGTGTGAGCAGCTTGGGCTTCTCAGATGTCAGTATTGAGGAGGGAGGAGACCTCTTTTAGGGGAGCTTTAAAGAAGTCTGATTAAACAGTCTCCCGAGAAGCTCTGTGGGAGGGCAAAACCGATTGTGCTATGATAGATTGCCTTCATCCAAAGCAATCAAACCTCCATAAGTGTCAGCAAAGTGTGTCTAATTTGGCAAATGAAATTGTGACTATAGAGGGTATGTTTCTAAATGTGAAGTATGTCAATTCAAGGACTGCTATATTCACTGTGTTTTCTTCTCTGATGCAGAGCTGCATTTAGTTCATGGGTAACAGCCACTGCCTGCTCCATCCCCAGGTAACAGTCACACCTGCTCCATCCTTAGGTAACATCTGCACCTGCTCCATCCCGAGGTAACAGTCGCACCTGCTCCATCCTCAGGTGACAGCTGCACCTGCTCCATCCTCAGGTAACATCTGCACCTGCTCCATCCTTAGGTGACATCTGCACCTGCTCCATCCCGAGGTAACAGCCGCACCTGCTCCATCCCCAGGTAACAGCCGCACCTGCTCCATCCCCGGGTAACAGCCGCACCTGCTCCATCCCCGGGTAACAGCTGCACCTGCTCCATCCCCAGGTAACAGCCTGTCTCTTATACACATCAGATGTGTATAAGAGACAGCTGTGACTCTGTCCCTCTGTCCCCTGTCCTTCTGTCTCGTCTCTCTGTGTCTGCATCTCTCTGTCTCTGTCCCTCTGTCCCTTGTCCCCTGTCCTTCTGTCTCATCTGTGTGTCTGCATCTCTGTCTCTCTCTGTCTCTGTCCCTCTGTCCCCTGTCCCCTGTCCTTCTGTCTCATCTCTCTTTGTGTCTGCATCTCTGTCTTTCTGTCTCTCTGTGACTCTGTCCCTCTATCCCCTGTCCTTCTGTCTCGTCTGTGGGAAGCCCATGGCTCTCTGTCAGCTGTGGGAAGCCCATGGCGGCTCTGGCGGCTCTCTCAGCTGTGGGAAGCCCATCGCGGCTCTGGCGTCTCAGCTGTGGGAAGCCCATGGCGGCTCTCTCAGCTGTGGGAAGCCCGTCACTGCCCTGGCGTCTCTGCTGTGGACACCCCATCGCTGGGCTGCGCTGCTGCCTGTTCTGCCCTCCTCTGCTTTCTGGCCGCGATTCCATTGACTGCGATGACTAAAAAGGTGGGATTTGCATCCGCTGTTTTACTAGTTGTTTTCTCTATGGCTTGTATCTGTTTTGTGTCTTTTTTTTTTTTTTTTTT
>NW_012106197.1:562404-570345 GCF_000951045.1 Mandrillus leucophaeus
GGTAACAGCCGCACCTGCTCCATCCCCGGGTAACAGCCGCACCTGCTCCATCCCCAGGTAACAGCTGCACCTGCTCCATCCTGGGTTTCTTCCTCCATGGCTCCTCATTTGGTTTTCTGTTATTTTTCTCCTTTCCTATTTCTGTTGCTCTGTTGCCTACCAGGAGGTTTGAACTTCCATCAGGGCTGCATTTTGGGGTCTTCCTTGCCTTCCTATCAAGTATCTCTGTGCTCCAAATACCACACCAGAGATTTCAGTTCTCTCACAAAAAAATCAGCATTTACTTTCTATGGGTCACACAGTGATAGCTTCTTGGCTAATTTCTTAGAGTCACAAATGTGTGTATTTCTAACTCTATGATCAAAAGCCCATCAATCATCTTCCAGGCTGGAATTGGAATTGGAAACCCCACTGAGTCTGTGGCAGTGAACCCAGGTTTCCCCAGTGGCTGAGCAGCCACAACTGGCCCTCGCCAGAGGGAGTTTGTATCAGTCGGTTTTCATGCTGCTGAGAAAGACACACCTGAGACTGGGCAATTTACAAAAGAAAGAGGCTTATTGGACTCACAGTTCGACATGACTGGGGAGGCCTCACAGTCCTGGCGGAAGGTGAAAGACACGTTTCACACGGAAGCAGACAAGAGAAGAGAGCTTGTGCAGGGAAACTCCGCCTTCTAAAGCCATCAGATCTCATGAGACCATCATGAGAACAGCACAGGAAAGACCTACCTGTGTGATTCAATCTCCTCCCACTGGGTCCCTCCCACAATACATGGGAATTGGAATCACAGGCTCGAATCACAGGCTCTGTCCTCAGGCTCAGCCCACTGCCGGCTGCCGATTCCCGCGAGTGCTCACACCTCACTGGTAAATCACAGGTGGAATCACAGGCTCTGTCCTCGGGCCCAACCCGCTGCTGGCTGCCGAGTCCCGGGAGTGTTCACACCTCACTCCCGCAGGGGAGGGTGCCCCCTAGTGTGCACCTCACTTTGTCTTCGCCTTTCAAAACTGTGCTATGCATTCTAATAAGTCTCGTTTAAATGAAAACTTTATCAGAAAGAATAGAAAGACCACAAAACGTGTAGTCATACCTGAAATTCCAGTGCCGTTGACACTGCCAGACATTGGCTGGGCAAACTTGAGCAATTTATTTAACCTTTCTGCTCTGAATTTTTAAACTGCAAATTGACTGTAATAACCCTGGTTTCATGAAGTTTCCTAGGGATGCTGAAGACAAATGAGCCCAGTGAGACCCAGAGGAAAGGAAGAAAGAGAAAAAGAGAGAGAGAGAGAATGAGGGCAGGGGAGAGCGAAGGGCAGAGATGCAGCCTCATTCTCACTCCTAAACGAGCTCAGTTATTCTGTGGCCTCTTGGTAACGTGGCTGACTCTGTGGTGCCCCCAAGGTGGGCTTTGCGGTCTGTGTTATTTCCACCTCGCCGAGAAATGGGCTCCTCCTCAGACCTCAGGCCCTGGGCCACTCTCCCTTTAACCAACACCATGAGATCTTTGCTCCCTCCTGGGCCCAACCAATGATGGTATTACCAAAGGCATTCATGTAAAATGCAAAGTAAAGAAGACAAGGTTGTGAGTTAAACCTTGGAGCATTCTGATTCCGAAGATCTGGAGTCCATATCATTGTAACAGACAGGACTCAGACTCAGTTTTAAATCACAGGCAAGAGTTTTGGGAACAAGAAATAAGCACAGAAAATGGGCAGGAGGACGGTGGATGAAACCAATGGGCTGATCATGGTTCCAGGATGGTCTCGCCATGGAGGTGACAGGGTGAGCGCTGCAGTGCAGGGCTGGGGGTGTCACAGAAACGGGTGCCCCAGGTACGGCGTTGTCCAGGAAGGATGAGAAACCTGAGAACAGCTGGGTGGGAGCAGAGTCCACCAGCTGCACGGGGGTGGGGAGAGGTGCCCATCAGGGCCTGAGAGCAGCAAGGCTGGGGAGGAACCTTAATCCCTCATCTGCATGAGATGTGGGGCCTGCCGGAGCCCCATAGAGCTTGGAACGGAGCTGGGGAGGAGCATTTGCCAGGCCTCCCGTCCCCTCCTGCTGCCCACTGGGATTGCTCCCGAAAGAAGAAGAACCCATCAAGTCTTGTAAATGTGCTGGGAGAGAACCCCTGACAGCGCCTGGTGCTCGATCCTGGGGAGCCACTGTCTATCCTCTGCCCTGTCTCGGGTGACCCCGACTCTCGGGTTGTTCTGGTACCGTGAAGTTTCTGGGCTCGGGTCCATGGCACCTGGAAAATGTCGCATAAGTTAAATGGTCTTCAAAGCCCAAGACGAGATGTTCTATGCACCCCTCAGAGACCCTGTGAGGCAGGAAGGACAGTGGGGCCACGAGGGTCCCCAGCTTCTCCAACTCGACCTGTGCCTGGAAATTACTCCCTGAAATCGTGAGCAGAGCTGGATGCTGGGTCAGTTCTGTGATCTGGGGGACTCTACCCTTAATGGTTTCATTTATTTACAGGGATCTAACCTTATATTTATCTATGTAAAGAAATAAATTTGTCATTTGTTAGATTCACCTGCGCATGAGATATCTTTTTAAGAATATTTTCCTAGCCATTAAAGAACATAAGTCGATTTTCTTTTTTCATTTCCCTATTGCTATGTTACAAAAGGTAATATTCTATACTTTTTGTATTAAAGGACTTCAAATTACTGATACTCTAGATGACTTCACAAGTCTTTGCCATAGTCTGAATGAAGAATGTGAGCCCCAGGTTAAAAAGATCAACAATTAAATCTCAGGGTGTGTGTTCACCAGGAGGCCCAGTGTTATTTTCTTGTTGGCCGTTTGAGATTGGCTGAGAGGGAAGATCTCGTGCTGTGGTCGCAGCACAGGCACAGGTGCAAGGAAGCCTCCAGGAGGTGCAGAATTCCTCGATTGCTTAACTCAGTGATGGTTTCACGGGTGTTTGCTCAGGTCAAGCCTCACCGAAGTGCACTCATTAAATGTGTGCAGCTCTTTGTGTAGCAATTATACCTCAAAAATACTGAAACACTTTTACACTTGAAATAATCGAAGTGACATTTCAATCTAAAGGTATACAAAGCTATTGCCTACATAGCTGATTTTTCCATGAGAGTCTCGTTTACAAGAGAAACACAATTATGAAGTCAGTGTCTTTTAATTGTAAATGGTAACGGAAGAAGCGTGAGGTCCTGTCAGATCAGGGCTTACTCTCCCGCGTGTTTATTCCGTGGTTAACCGTATGGTAGATCTGCAGTGATTCGGGAAGATGAATTATCTTCGACACAGAAAAGTTCAGTCCTCTGGCATGTATGAATCCTGGTGTGGTTTTTACACAACGTTCTGCAGGGATGCGTGGGGAGAAGCTGTGATGACAGTATCGGGATTTGTTCATGCTTCATTCATCCCGGAGGCCGGCAACTGCCTGCGCAGTCACTGAGCCTCCAGCGCTGAGCACGGGACACTCCACCCTCCCCGAGGCACATGTGCGGATGCAGGTGAGACGCCCAGACCAGGAGGGTGTGCATGGGGATCGGGCTCCAGAGAACCTGAGATGAGATTCAACCATGTGGACGGGCTGTTGGAGGTGGTGGCTCCTGGGCTGGGGAGGTGTAAAGAAGAATCCCGGTGACCCTGGCCCCGAAAAACTGCCGTGTACATTTAGAAGACGGTCCATGAAAACAGACTCTCAGAAGCAAAGAGGGGCCTCGACGGGACCCCACTCCCATGTGCAATGCCAGGTCTTACTCTCTCCACCCCTGAAGGAAGCATCTTCCTCACCTCTCTGGTCCTCCTTCCCTTGCCTGGTTTGCAATTGTCCACTCAATTCCTGCAGCCCCAAACAGTCTTTTTGATGTGGACTATTTTGAGCTTGACATAAATGAATTAACGAGCAGTGTGTGTTTTTGTTGCTTCGTCCACTCACACACTGTCTGAGACACACTCATGTCTCCGGAGGTCCCTCACTCGCCTGGTGCTGGCTGACTCCCCTGAGGGATTTGCTGGGACGTCCTTATCCATCTGCCGTGAACGAGCAATTGGATCTCTTCCCACTCGGGTTTGTGCGAACAGTGACACCAGGTGCATCTGAAATTCGCCTCGTGCCCAGGTGCACGTGGGGCGTGTGCAGCTCCCTGACCCCTCTGCGGCGGGAGAGCAATGAGGCCCTGGGCGTAGCGGGGAGGTGTGGGTGTGGGGCCAGGCTGGGGTCGGGGAGAGGACACTGGATTCTGGACTTTATCTGAGGGCTGAGCAGCAGGCGTCATGGCAGATGGGATCTGGTGTTGAACTGACCCGACTCTCCCAGAGAACTGATGTTCATGGTTTCTCTGAATAACATAGAAATGGATCCTTGTGGTCTTGAAACTTGAGAAAGTGACATTTGTCTTATTTGAGTTCTTTTCTCAGGAAACTGACCATCAGGCCTCCCGGGTAGTGTGACGGAACAGAGACTCAGCAGATCATGGCATCTGGACGGTGAGACGCCAAACCCCTCACTCATCATGAGTGCCTGACCAGCCACCTGCCTCCTCCTGACCAACTCCTCTTCCTCACTCTCCCTAATTCCTGTTTTCCTTACACATAGTCACATTTCTTCCCTGCTATATAGTTAGTCAGGAAGATGCATTTGGGGCTGACGTCCCAACTCCTGGCCTGCAGACCCTGATGCACGCCTTCTTCACTGGCAGTAATCATCACGCCTTCTTCATTGGTAGTAATCATCGTCTCAGTGACTGGCTTTCTGTGTGCTGAGCAGTAGGATCTGGAACAAACCCCTGCATTTTGGGAACAGGGAGAGCAGCCTCAGCAGGTCCCCGGCCCTGAGCGCAGTCATGACCACCAGGGACCCACACCAGCCCCCGGAGGTGAGTGTGGACAAGAAGAAAAGGCTCCTGAGGACCCAGCCAGGAGAATTCCTGCAACGTCACAGAGAATCACGGCCACCCGGCCCATTCCCCTCTTGAAGGGCAGCTGCAAGATTCAGCTCATTTTTCTTCTTTCCTGGACATCTTCAAATCTCCTTCAACACAACCTTGTGTGATCCTGAGATTCCATCAAGATGTGCATTGTTTTACTATATTGCTTTACTCTGCCAGCTATCTGGGGAAATGCAACCTCATCAGCAGAAATTATTTCCTCCCTGCCGCTTTTTAAATCTGTTATTTCCTACAGCCAGGTACTGAACCCTTCAACTGAGGTCTAAACCCTCTGCCGTCTCCCTCCAGGGTCGCCAAGCCGGTGGTTTGTTCCATGCTCCCAGGCAGTTTGTGTCAACTCAAAGTCCAGCGCGCTTATGAAATACTTTTTGTGTTTCTTTTCTTAATTTTAGGAGGGTTTTTTTTAATGTTTTTGTTTCATGGAGGTGACACCCTCCGTCTTTGACTTGTGGGCGCCTTCCTCCTTCGGTCTGCGTGCACTGAGGCCACTGTTTGCTGTACAGCCTCTCAGCCGCAGCCCACGGTGAGGTGCAGGTGCTCAGCCTTCGCCCCAGAGAGCGCCTCCATTCACCCCTCCACCCGTAGCCCCTCGAAACCACTGCCCTGCTCGCGGACATGGTAGCACTGTGTTCTCCAAGATGCCACGTGGCAGCATCCTTCAGCCTGTGCCCACTGAAACTAGCTTCCTTCACCAGGCATGTGGCCTGGGAGACCTGGGGCATTTGGGGTGCATGTTTCCACTGCTGGTTGGTGCCCCCTATGCAGAAGCATCCGCGTTGGTTCACGCCTTCTCCTGCCGATGGACGTTTTGTTTTCTTCCAGTTATTGGCAATGAGCAATGAGGCCTAAACACTTGAGTGCAGGATTGTGTGTGCACGTTTAAGCTTTCTCTTGGGGGAAATTTCAGGAGTGGGGTTGCTGGATGACGTGGTAAGAATGTGCTTAACTTAATAAGAAACTCCTGGACCACGTCCAGCCCGGCGGGACCCCTCCCATTCCCACTGCCGTTTGTGAGGGTCCCAGTTCCTCTGCATCGTCACTAGAAGCTGGGCTGGCCCGTGCTTTTTGTCTGTTTTTAGTCATTGTAATAGATTTGCAGAGCTACTGTTGACTGGCATTTCTCCAGCATCTCTACCATGTTGAGCCTCTTTCTCGGGCCATATGCCCTCCTTATACCTTCTTTGATGAGGCCTCCATTCAAATATTTGCCCTCTCTTTAATATTGGGGTTTTTACTTTCTTATGGTTAAGTTTTGATGGTTCTTCATATATTCTGTGTGCCAGTATGTTGTGAGATGTGTGATTCACGAATATTTTTTTCTAGACCACAGTTTGTGTTTCATTCTCTTTAGATTTTTATATTGCTTTATAGAATTATAATTTTAAATTTATGACTAAATTTAATCTGTCAGTCTTTTATGAATCATGCTTTTGGTGTCATGTCTAAGAACTTTTCACCTAACCCCAGGTCATACAAATTTTCCCCTGTGTTTTTATCTAACGGTTTTATAGCGTTATATTCTCCATTTAGGCCTGTGATAAAAGTTGAGTAACATTTGTGTCAGCCACGGCCATACCTTTTTCCGTCTCTGACAGTATCTTGGGTGTTTGCAGCTCCCCGTGCCCCGGGCAGTTCCCGTCTTCTTGGTCCACCCTTCCTGTGAGTTTCAGGGCATGTCTTAGTACTGACGCTGTCCTGGTCCATCAGGAGGTCCCGTGGGCTTTTCCGTGTGGGAAAGTCGGGACTGTGATGTTGATGGGATGCTGTGAGTCAGGGGGAGGTTCTGACGGGGTTTCCATGTAGGAGAGAGAGGTGTTTGGTTTTCCGGATGGGGCAGACTTGAGAGAGGACAAACCTGAGAAATGCCACCAAGGAGAAGCTCAGGCAGAGCAGGTCTCGGGGCTGCCCAGTCATGTGGGTGCCAAACGTGGATGTGTCAGTGGCCATGCCAGGAGGTAAACCCTCACCCAAGGGCCTCTGGGTGTCCAAGGACAAGTCTTGTTCAAGAGGTATGTTCAGCTGAGCCAACCATGGCAGAAATGCATATGGGAGATCCCATGATTCCTCTATTTAAATCCCCTGCTAATCCCACCCGACTCAGAGAAGGAGCCAAGTCCTCACAGCAGCCTGCAATCCTCACCTGACTCAGCCTCCTCTCGGCTCTGATTCTCTGTACCCATCTACTCCTCTCTGTCTCCTCTCCCACCAGAGAGGAGATCCTGCACATTCATCCTGGTGGATTCAAACCCATCTTTGCCACACAGATAGTCACCGGAATGAATAGGTATAATCGATAAAGAGTCCTCTTGAAAAACAAAAAGGCAGGTCAGGCATGGTGGCTCATGCCCGTAATCCCAGCACTTTGGGAGGCTGAGGCAGGAGGATCACCTGAGGTCAGGAGTTTGAGATCAGCCCGGACAACGTGGTGAAACCCCATGTCTAATAAAAATACAAAAATTAGCTGGGTGTTGTGGTGTGTACCTGTAATCCCAGCTACTCGGGAGGCTGAGGCAGGAGAATCACTTGAACCCAGAAGATGGAGGTTACAGTGAGCTGAGATTGTGCCACTGCACTCCAGCCTGGGTGACAGAGTGAGACTCTGTCTCAAAAACATAATAATAGTAATAATAAACGAAAAAGGCAAAAATTCAAACAACTTAACAGAAACTGGGCAAAAGAGCTGAACCAGCCCGCCACAGAAGAGGAAATGTGGAGGAATGGCTAATGAAAACACGAAGAGGGGCTCAGCCTAACCGGGGGAGATATCACGTGACACTCACCAGACTGGCAAAAATCCCACAACCCAATCAATGCCAGTGTTGGGGAGAATGGAGAGTAGCAGGAACACCAGGCACTGCTAAGAACGGTTGTGAAATATATTTTTGTGATGCTTGTATATGAAAGGGTGTGTGCTGTGGGTTACGAGGAAAATTACATTTCTTACCTGGGATGAAATTTTAAATCTTGAAAGCTACTGACCAGAAGAAACTTGCATTGTGTACCAAAAAAAAAAAAA
>NW_012106197.1:570395-572512 GCF_000951045.1 Mandrillus leucophaeus
GGGAGATCACACAGTATGAAAAAGAACCTTGTCAGTGTGGGTGGGTCTCAGGGGAGAATGGAGATGGGAGATCACACAGTATGAAAAAGAACCTTGTCAGTGTGGGTGGGTCTCGGGGGAGAATGGAGACGGGAGATCACACAGTATGAAAAAGAACCTTGTCAGTGTGGGTGGGTCTCGGGGGAGAATGGAGATGGGAGATCACGCAGCATGAAAATGAACCATGTCAGTGTGGGTGGGTCTCGGGGGAGAATGCAGACGGGAGATCATGCGGTAATGAAAATGAACCATGTCAGTGTGGGTGGGTCTCAGGGGAGAATGGAGATGGGAGATCACACAGCATGAAAATGAACCATGTCAGTGTGGGTGGGTCTCAGGGGAGAATGGAGATGGGAGATCACACAGTATGAAAAAGAACCTTGCCAGTGTGGGTGGGTCTCAGGGAGAGAATGGAGACAGGAGATCACGCAGCATGAAAATGAACCACATCAGTGTGGGTGGGTCTCGGGGGAGAATGGAGATGGGAGATCACACAGCATGAAAATGAACCATGTCAGTGTGGGTGGGTCTCGGGGGAGAATGGAGACGGGAGATCACGCAGCAATGAAAATGAACCACGTCAGTGTGGGTGTGTCTCAGGGGAGAATGGAGGACAGAAACAGGCATCGAGCAGATGCTCAGAGCCATGCAGCCTAGGAGCAGCCACGCAGGAGAATTTCCTCACATCAGAGTTCAAAACTCCAGCTGAGGCAACAGAGCAAGACCCTGCCTCAAAAAGGCAATGGAAAGTTCAAAAACTTAAGTGGCATATTTTTTGGGATGTACACATACACGGTGAAAGAAACGTACTGTGAAGAAAAGTACGGGAAGAATAAAGACGAAAGCAGGAAGTGATTCCCTCTGTAGGAGAAGGGAAGGGACTGGGATTGAGGCAGGGCCTCCAGGGAGCATCCAAAGTTATGTCTCTTCAGATTCTATTCCCTAAACCTGGCGGAGATCCTCTGTGTCCAATGTGTCAATATTCTCTATACCTTATCCATATTGTATCAATGCTTCATTTCTATTCAATATTTAGAAGACAGTTATAAACAAGATACATTCAATAGCAAGATGGCTGATGAACATCAGGAAGGAACATCCATGAGGTTCCATCCACAGAACCTCACCATGGATACACTTGTGATCAAGGGCCTGGTCTCCCTTCATGACACAGTCAGAGAGCAGTGGCCGCACCATCATAGCAGGGGAGCAGGACCAGCTGGGACAGGGTCCTTCTGTGACACCTGCTGCATCGCCAGGCTGTGTGAATGGACTCAGCAGCCAGAACTCACAGAACATCAGTATCAGCACTGAAACTTCACAGGAAAAATGGTAAGTTCTAAGTTTCTCCATTAATAGTAACTCTCAGATTTATCTCTGTCATCCATCGCTTCTCCAAGAAATAACGTTTTATAGCTTTGCATGGGTCTATTTTTCAATTTATACTTTATTTTACTAACTGATTGAAAAGATATATATTGTGTGTGGTGTGTGATTTTGTCTGTCAGGATAATCATAGTTTAATTTGTATTACTATTATACCAATATCATTTAATTTTTTTAACCTTTTCAATACCCGTGGGTATTAATCAGGATCTTTCTGTCTCATGAGACAGAAAACAAATCCAAACTGTGTAAGAGAAAAAGGAATGCACTGATCACGAGGACTGAGAAGCTCCCAGGCTTAACTTGCTTGAGATTCAGCTACATGTACAGTTTCAAGTGGGTTCCTGTAACTCTGTCTCTCTCTCTTCTTCCCCAACATCGGCTCCATGTTTAGCTCCACAAACTTCAGACTTAAACAGCATCACTGGCTCCTGACCGGGATTCCAGCTCCATGAACCTCAAACTAGAACACCAGCCCGGCTTCTCCGCAGGTCTCCAGCTCTAAAAACTAAGACATCAATGGCAGTACCTACTCCTCCCGGGGGATCCAGCTCCGAGACCCTCAGACTTGAACCGCAGCACCAGCTCCTCCCCAGATCTCCAGCTCCACCACCCTCAACTAGAACATCAACTCCTCCCTGGGTCTCCAGCTCTACCCAGCTCTACCACCCTCAACTAGAAACACCAACACC
>NW_012106197.1:574397-576662 GCF_000951045.1 Mandrillus leucophaeus
TAAGTGGCATATTTTTTGGGATGTACACATACACGGTGAAAGAAACGTACTGTGAAGAAAAGTACGGGAAGAATAAAGACGAAAGCAGGAAGTGATTCCCTCTGTAGGAGAAGGGAAGGGACTGGGATTGAGGCAGGGCCTCCAGGGAGCATCCAAAGTTATGTCTCTTCAGATTCTATTCCCTAAACCTGGCGGAGATCCTCTGTGTCCAATGTGTCAATATTCTCTATACCTTATCCATATTGTATCAATGCTTCATTTCTATTCAATATTTAGAAGACAGTTATAAACAAGATACATTCAATAGCAAGATGGCTGATGAACATCAGGAAGGAACATCCATGAGGTTCCATCCACAGAACCTCACCATGGATACACTTGTGATCAAGGGCCTGGTCTCCCTTCATGACACAGTCAGAGAGCAGTGGCCGCACCATCATAGCAGAGGAGCAGGACCAGCTGGGACAGGGTCCTTCTGTGACACCTGCTGCATCGCCAGGCTGTGTGAATGGACTCAGCAGCCAGAACTCACAGAACATCAGTATCAGCACTGAAACTTCACAGGAAAAATGGTAAGTTCTAAGTTTCTCCATTAATAGTAACTCTCAGATTTATCTCTGTCATCCATCGCTTCTCCAAGAAATAACGTTTTATAGCTTTGCATGGGTCTATTTTTCAATTTATACTTTATTTTACTAACTGATTGAAAAGATATATATTGTGTGTGGTGTGTGATTTTGTCTGTCAGGATAATCATAGTTTAATTTGTATTACTATTATACCAATATCATTTAATTTTTTTAACCTTTTCAATACCCGTGGGTATTAATCAGGATCTTTCTGTCTCATGAGACAGAAAACAAATCCAAACTGTGTAAGAGAAAAAGGAATGCACTGATCACGAGGACTGAGAAGCTCCCAGGCTTAACTTGCTTGAGATTCAGCTACATGTACAGTTTCAAGTGGGTTCCTGTAACTCTGTCTCTCTCTCTTCTTCCCCAACATCGGCTCCATGTTTAGCTCCACGAACTTCAGACTTAAACAGCATCACTGGCTCCTGACCGGGATTCCAGCTCCATGAACCTCAAACTAGAACACCAGCCCGGCTTCTCCGCAGGTCTCCAGCTCTAAAAACTAAGACATCAATGGCAGTACCTACTCCTCCCGGGGGATCCAGCTCCGAGACCCTCAGACTTGAACCGCAGCACCAGCTCCTCCCCAGATCTCCAGCTCCACCACCCTCAACTAGAACATCAACTCCTCCCTGGGTCTCCAGCTCTACCCAGCTCTACCACCCTCAACTAGAAACACCAACACCAGCTCCTCCGCGGGTCTCCAGTTCTAAAACCTAAGACATCAATGGCAGTACCTACTCCTCCCAGGGGATCCAGCTCCGAGACCCTCAGACTTGAACCGCAGCACCAGCTCCTCCGCAGATCTCCAGCTCCACCACCCTCAACTAAAAACACCAACACCGGCTCCTTCGCGGGTCTCCAGCTCCACAGCCTAAGACATCAGAGGCAGCACTGGCTCCTCCCGTAGATTCCAGCTCTGGGACCCTCAGATTTGAACCGCAGGGCCACCTCCTCCCTGGATCTCCAGCTGCACGACTCTCAAACTAGAACATCAGCTCCTCCCAGGGGCTCCAGCTCTACAACCGTCAAACTAGAACACCATCAGCTCCTCTCTGGGTCTCCAACTGCATGACCCTCAAACTAGAAAAACAGCAGCAAACTAAAAAAACTCCCTGGGTTTTTCTAGTTTGAGAGTCATGCCCAGCTGGACGCCCAGGAAGGAGCTGATTTTACTCTAGTTTGAGCATCATGGAGCTGGACACCCAGGGAGGAGCTGGTGTTTTTCTAGTGTGAGGGTCGTGGAGCTGGACACCCCGGGGGTGGGGGTGGGGGGGCAGTGTTTTTCTAGTTTGAGGTCATTTGAGGGTCAGGTGCACGACCCTCACACTAGAAAAACACCAGCTCCTCCCCGGATCTCCGGCTCCACAACCCACAAACTAGAACTTCAGCAGCTCCTCCCCTGGTCTCCAGCTCCACGACCCTCTACCTAGGAAAAAATCAGCTCCTCCCTGTGTCTCCAGCTCCGTGACCCTCTGATCAGAAAAACATGAGCTCCTACCTGGGTCACCGGCTGCAGGAGCCTCAAACTAGAACATCAGCTCATCCCCAGGTCTCCAGCTCCATGACCCTCAGACTTAAACAAGAGCAGCACCAGCTCCTCCCGGGGTCTCCAGCTCCACGATGCTTGAAA
>NW_012106197.1:577622-578638 GCF_000951045.1 Mandrillus leucophaeus
AACTGCAGCGGAAGTAAATAAATAATGTTTTGTTGTCAAATCAATGTCTCTTTTACGTTCATGAGTTAACTTTTCTACTTTCCATTAACCTTGCAATCTACTTTTATGTCCAATGTGAGGTAGAACCACAACATTTGAAATGACGTTTAAAAACTTAGTAATATTTTTTAATATGATCATCACACAGCTGTAGACGCGATCTTATTTCTCTCTGCCTGTGCAGAAGTCTCATGAAAATTCAAACTATGGATTTACTTTGTCGAGATTCCCAGAATACACATTAATCCCAAATGTTACTCCCCTCCTTAAAATCTTTTAACATGTTCCCATCACCTGAGCACAAATGCCAGCTCCCATTCACAGCCCACAGTGTCCAGCACAGCCCTGCCCTCTGCCCTGGTCTGTGGACTCCCCTCTTAAATGCCAGCTCCCATCCACAGGCTTCAGTGCCCAGCACGGCCCTGCCTTCTGCCCTGGCCTGATTTCCACTCTGGTGCCCAGCCCGGCCCTCCTCTCCCCTCTGCCCTGGCTTATGGTCTCCCCACTTAAATGCCAGCTCCCATCCACAGCCCACAGTGCCCTCATGGCCCTGCCCTCTGCTCTGGTCTAAGGTCTCTCCCCTCTGTTGTTCCCTTCCTGCCGGACAGGCCTCTGTCAGTTCCTCAAACCACACAGGCTCAGGCCTGACTCTGGGCCTTTGCCCTGCTGTGCCCACTGCCTGGGGTGCCTTTCCTGGGCTCCGCATCCTCCTCAGCTCGCTCAACTCCAGCCTGCTGGTCGCCCCTCAGGTGGATGAACACACGGTGTCCTCCTGCCCCACCGGCCTTCGCACAGGCTCTTCTCTGTGCCAGACACACTCCCCCATCACCATCGGGGTTTACTCTCTCAATACCATTCATCCTTGGAGTCTCCGCTGAAATATCGCTCCCTGCCCACCCCCCTCACTGGGACTTAACCTTGGTTCGGTTGCCAACCCCTGTCTCCTGACTCCAGGAAGCCGGATGCTATCCCAGCAC
>NW_012106197.1:580948-581504 GCF_000951045.1 Mandrillus leucophaeus
CTAGGAAAAAATCAGCTCCTCCCTGTGTCTCCAGCTCCGTGACCCTCTGATCAGAAAAACATGAGCTCCTACCTGGGTCACCGGCTGCAGGAGCCTCAAACTAGAACATCAGCTCATCCCCAGGTCTCCAGCTCCATGACCCTCAGACTTAAACAAGAGCAGCACCAGCTCCTCCCGGGGTCTCCAGCTCCACGATGCTTGAAAGAGGAAAACATCAGCTCCTCCCGATGTCTCCAGCTTCAGGACCCTCTGATCAGAAAAACATCAGCTCCCTTCTGGGTCTTCAGCTACAGGAGCCTCAAGTTAGAATAACATCAGCTCCCCCCGGGTCTGCAGCTGCACAACTCACAGCCTAGAACATCGGCTTCTCTCCAGGTCTCCAGCTGCTGGACACTCAAACTAGAACATCGGCTCCTCCCTGGATCTCCAGCTCCATGACCTTTTGATCAGAAAAACATGACCCGCTACCTGAGTCCCCAGACGCAAGAGCCTCAAACTAGAACATCAGCAGCTCCTCCCCAGGTCTCCAGCTGCTGGACACTCAAACTAGAACATC
>NW_012106197.1:585964-587140 GCF_000951045.1 Mandrillus leucophaeus
TGCCATTACTTTTAATGACTGCTGCCCCAACCTATTAGAATCATTTGTATTCATCCATCATCTGCCTTCCCCTCTAGAAAGGAAGCTCCGTGAGAAGAGAGGCCAAATCTACTCAAATCCCTCCAGCTTCCCAGCACACTGTCAATAATCATTTCCCAACTGACTGACAGAGAAATGCCGTCACTGTTGCTGGGATGAGGCACACGACACGCCCCTTTGAAAGCCACTGTCATGGACAGTTAGCATTTGCTCTCCACTCCTGCACCTGTGGCGTGGCTGGGCTTAGGTTGATCTAGTCTGGGCTTGACTCCAGGCTGAGGATGGGAACCATGTGTGCTCCACACGCCTCTCATCCTGCAGCCAGAGCCGCTGTTCCCCGGGGCATGCGCATCTCGTGGGGGAAAATCAAGAGCCTTAGAGGGCAGGCCTGGCAGTGCCCGCACATTCCAGGCTTCTGCTTGTGCCGTGTCTGTGCAAATCTCGTTGGCAGAAGCAAGTCACCCAGCCACAAGCAACACCTGTGGGATGGATAAGTCCGTCCACCCTCCCTCGGGCCCCGGCTAGGCTGCAGCTGTGTCATACTCTTACGGGGGGAGTGAAAAGTTGAGGCCCAACATTAAATCACCCACGGCAAGAAATGTCGGCGTCTGTGTCCCCACGCTGGAATCATTCTTCACCAGCGGGTTCGCCTGAGCTGACTTCCCTTTGCAATGGTGTCTGAGGTTTAGGCCAATGCTGTTCCCCGCGGAGGACAGAGAAGCCTCAATCGGCCTCCATCTGCTGGGAAGAACAAGACATTAGCTTGGCGCAAAACAACCACAAGCCCCAGGTGGCCCACGCCCCGTGAGACAGGAGAGGAGCCGAGAACTGTGGAAGCTCAGGGAAGCTTGTGTCCCTAGCCCCTCCCCTGTGTCCCCAGCCCCTCCCCTGCATCCCCAGTCCCTCCCTGCATGCTCCCATCTCTCCTTCCTTCCTTCTTCCTTCTTTCTTTTTACTTTCTTTTTTCTTGAGACAGGGTCTGGCTCTATCACCCAGGCTGGAGTGCAATGGTGCAATCTCGGCTCACTGCAGCCTTCACCTACTGAGCTCAAGTACTCCTCCCTCCTCAGCCTCCCCAGTGGCTGGGACTACAGGCGCCGCCGCCACACCCAGATAAACTTTTTTTTTTTTTTTTTT
>NW_012106197.1:590453-591927 GCF_000951045.1 Mandrillus leucophaeus
CCGCTACCTGAGTCCCCAGACGCAAGAGCCTCAAACTAGAACATCAGCAGCTCCTCCCCAGGTCTCCAGCTGCTGGACACTCAAACTAGAACATCAGCCCCTCTCCGGGTCTCCAGCTGTATGACACTCATACTAGAAAAATGCCAGCTCCTCCTGGGTTCTACAGCTGCACAACCCTCCAACCGAAAAACACCTGCTCCTCAAAGGGTCTCCAGCTGCACGGCCCTCAAACTAGAACATCAGCCCCTCTCCGGGTCTCCAGCTGTACGACACTCATACTAGAAAAATGCCAGCTCCTCCTGAGTTCTACAGCTGCACAACCCTCCAACCGAAAAACACCTGCTCCTCAAAGGGTCTCCAGCTGCACGGCCCTCAAACTGGAACATCAGCTCCTCTCCAGTTGCAGGACACTCATACTAGAAAAATGCCAGCTCCTCCTGGGTTCTACAGCTGCGCAACCCTCAAACTAAAGAAACCCCAGCTCCTCTCTGAGTCTGCAGCTGCACGAACCTCAAACTAGATGACCTCTCCCCCTGGATCTCCAGCTCCACGACCCTCACAGGAACAGCCACACCGGCTCCTTCACTGTCTTCAGCTCCACAACCTAAGACATCAGTGGCAGCACCAGCTCCTCCGTGGACCTCCAGCTCAACGACTCTCAGGCAGACTTAAAGGCAGCGTCGGCTCCTCCCCAAGGCTCCAGCTCCACCACCCTCAGATTTGAACAGCGGTAGCACCAGCTCTTGTCCGGGTCTTCAGCCCCACAACCCTCCCTGCACAACCCCTTCTCGTGAAATTCAGCAGTCAAGAAAACTGCAGCGGAAGTAAATAAATAATGTTTTGTTGTCAAATCAATGTCTCTTTTACGTTCATGAGTTAACTTTTCTACTTTCCATTAACCTTGCAATCTACTTATGTCCAATGTGAGGTAGAACCACAACATTTGAAATGACGTTTAAAAACTTAGTAATATTTTTTAATATGATCATCACACAGCTGTAGACGCGATCTTATTTCTCTCTGCCTGTGCAGAAGTCTCATGAAAATTCAAACTATGGATTTACTTTGTCGAGATTCCCAGAATACACATTAATCCCAAATGTTACTCCCCTCCTTAAAATCTTTAAACATGTTCCCATCACCCAAGCACAAATGCCAGCTCCCATTCACAGCCCACAGTGTCCAGCACAGCCCTGCCCTCTGCCCTGGTCTGTGGACTCCCCTCTTAAATGCCAGCTCCCATCCACAGGCTTCAGTGCCCAGCACGGCCCTGCCTTCTGCCCTGGCCTGATTTCCACTCTGGTGCCCAGCCCGGCCCTCCTCTCCCCTCTGCCCTGGCTTATGGTCTCCCCACTTAAATGCCAGCTCCCATCCACAGCCCACAGTGCCCTCATGGCCCTGCCCTCTGCTCTGGTCTAAGGTCTCTCCCCTCTGTTGTTCCCTTCCTGCCGGACAGGCCTCTGTCAGTTCCTCA
>NW_012106197.1:596190-599580 GCF_000951045.1 Mandrillus leucophaeus
GGCTCACTGCAACCTCCACCTCCCAGGTTCAAGCAGTTCTCCTGCCTCAGCCTTCTGAGTACCTGGAACTAGAGGCGCCCACCACCACACCCGGCTACACCTTGATCTCAGAGACTCCTGGTCTCCAGAACTGTGAGACAATAGGTTTCTGCTGTGGAAGCCCTCAGTCCCCTGCGGTGGGGTGGGGCAGCCCTAGCGGGGGTCGCATGGCCCAGCCCTGGAGCCTGCAGTGGGGTGGGGCAGCCCTGGCGGGGGTCGCATGGCCCAGCCTGAGGTGGTGAAGGAGGCTCCCCTGGGATGCAGCCGTCATCCCTGTTTCAAAGCAGTTTTCTGTTTTGCTTTAATCAAATCTTAGTCCAACAACAGACGGGAATGTTGTAGATGTGTTAAAAGTAGAGCGTGACTGACGCTGAAGATGGCTTCTCACTCCCCCCAAATCTGCGATTCTGAGGTTAAAATTCAGTATAAAACGTTCTACTGCCCCAGGACGATCTCAGAAGAGGAAGGTCATTTTAATGCAATGTTGGCAGGAGAGTTGGAATGATTTAGATGAGAAAGCTACACAATAAAAAATATTTCACGAAGAGCTCAGTGTAAGAAACATGGAAATAGAAGGGCCAGGAGCAGCAGCTCACGCCTGTAATCCCAGCACTGTGGGAGGCCGAGGCGGGCGGATCACGAGGTCAGCGATCGAGTCCATCCTGGCCAACATGGTGAAACCCCGATTCTACTAAAAATACAAAAAATTAGCGTGGTGGCAGGGGTGCCTTTAACCCTGGCTACTTGGGAGGCTGAGGCAGGAGAATCGCTTGGATCCGGGAGGCAGAGGTTGCAGTGAGCTGAGATCACGCCACTGCACTCCAGCCTGGGCAATGGTGCGAGACTATCTCAAAAAAAAAAAAAAGAAAAAAAAAGAGAAAGATGGAAATGGAGCTGTAACCAGCCACGTGGGAGCCCTGAAGAGCAGAACTGAAAACCAGCCACTTCTTATGCATTCCTCACTTTCAACAGAAATTTTTAAAATCATCATTTATCAACACCCTGGCCGCTGCTCCTCACCACCGCACCTCCCCACACAGCCCTTCACAGAGTCCAAGCTCTCTTTGGTGCCGCCACCCCGAACCTGGAGCTGGAAGGAGGACGGTGGCAGCCTGTGACCTCTGAAAACACGGCGCCCGCCCCGACTCTCCACAGAAAGACCCCTGTCCCACCATTGCCATCGCTGGGAAGCTGTTGGTCAACAGGATGAAGACGTCAGTCTAGCATTCCATCGCCTCGTTCACACCCAAAGTCACCTGGACGTGGGGCACGGGCGTGGAGCTGGGATTATCCACTCCAGCATGACCTCTGCATGGCATCCAAGGACAAAGTCTCGAAAGTAGAAAACACCAGCTATTAAGAATAAAAGTCAACCATATGGAAGAAATTGCTAGAAATTTCCACCCGCTACAGCACCAGTGACAGGGACGGCTGCTTTCATTTGCCTTGGTTTGGGTTGGGTGCTGTTCACTAGGTGGTCGTTTTTATTCATTGACTTTCCCTCCTGCCCAGGGAAGGGGCCGCAGTGAATTAAGCATCTGTTCGCCCCGTACCAACCTTGCACCCACAGTACATTCTCAGTAAGAAAAGAGCCCAGACTGGAAGCCGCCCTCTCTCTGAGCCGGTCGGGACCTGAAACCCAGCCTCCTGCCTCAGTTTGCTGGGCTGGACAGAGCTCCTGGCGTTGTCGGCTTCTGAGGCGACCCCAGCACCTTGGTGTAGACTTTCTGCCTAGTGGCTTGTGTTTTAAAGCATTTCGTTATTATCCACTGGAAGGTTTAAATAGATAACTATACATTTTCTTTTAGGAACGTAAACATGGGTTTTGAGTATGAAAGAGACTCCATGGAAATGTTGGTTACAGAACTTAAAACACAGGGCCCGCCATGATGAAGAAAACACACCCCATGTAGGAACCTGTGGTCGGTGCATCAGAGAACGCGCTGCCCCCGCAGGAAACCGTGGTCATAACGTGAGGAAACCCGCAGCTCCCCACACAGCCGACGCTCTTTCTTTCCGTTGGCATCAGCTCTGGTGTCCGGCGTCTCTGACGAGTCTCAGCAAACCACAGCCCCAAGTCCTTTCGGGATGTTGTTTTATCCCATAATTGTCTACCTGGTTGATATTTTCATAAGTAGACAATCTTGACTGTGATCTTATTAACTTGCTACCTGAGTAGGTAACTAGTAAAAACTTACAGTAACGTAAAAACCTGTGTGCATCCTTAGAGTGAAGACATCTTCTATTTATGAAGTGTTTGCCATGCATCTGTTTTTATACAGGCACACATACCTTAAAATGTTCTAATTCACAGAAAAAAAAAAAAACCCTTCAAACATAGAAGGCATTTAAGATGAACTGAATTCCAAAACAGCGATGAATACACTGACAGTGATCGAAGGTGAAATTTTCTGCATTAGTTATCATTTATGAAAGATATGAAACTCCCTTCAATACACACATTCAATTTTTAGGTTTTGAAAACTTCAACTTTGTGTTGTATAATTTTGACTTTCGCTTTCCCTTTCTTTTTGTGATTTCTGCTTTTTTTTTTTTAAATAAAAAGGTTTAAAATGGTTTTAAATGCCCATTCATGGCTCCTCCCCTGGACCAGTCGGTCCTTCCCAAAGCACAGTTGTGTGTCCCCCCTGTGCACACTGGCAATCACGCAGTCACACTGTATGTCCCCCATGTGCACTGGCAATCATGCAGTCACACTGTGTGTCCCCCGTGCACACTGGCAATCACACAGTCACACTGTCATTCCCCGTCGGCCCCCACGGCCTTGAGCACGAGTATTGTCTGGAGTCCACAGACATCTCGGGTGTCACTGGGAGGCAACTCTCCTGGGCCTGGCGTTGGATCTGCTCTGTTCCCGGGGTGTTCCCTGGTGCCAGCAACAGTGCCCGCCCCGGGTGCTTGTGAGAAGTGACCAGTCTTCTATGGATGATTATTTTATGCTCACTTTTGTGTGTTTCTGTCTTCCCTGTAGAATTGTGACCCCCCTCCAGGCTCTGAGACTCAGGGGAGGTGCCGGCACCCCAATCTGTCACCTGGGTGGGGGCACAGCAGCCACCCCCTTCTGGTTAATCCAGGCCCCCAAAGAGGCTGCTCCAGGCTTGTCCATTGGTCAGTTTAAAAACACTAAGTGCCTTTTTGTTGATGTTCATTTCAAAGCACAGAGCACCAGGACTTCTCAGCAGGTCGCCTTTTGTTAAAGGTTAAAGGTCGCCTTTTGTTAAAGGTTAAAGGTCGCCTTTTGTTAAAGGTTAAAGGCCACCTTTTGTTAACAGGACTTGGGCTGAGACAATGTGGAACTAGGAAGGGAGAGAGAGACACGGAGAGAGATTT
>NW_012106197.1:603755-605762 GCF_000951045.1 Mandrillus leucophaeus
GGAGGAACACAGCGGCGGAACACCATCACACACGCTCAACTCTGTGAAAATCCTCAGCGATTCCAAGTGTTCTTTACTACCTATTTTCTTAAGTGTTTAAGCTACACGAAATTAGCAGAATTGGTCACAGAAACAAAAAATAAAACCTACTGAATGACTATTTGTCAAAACTTACAAAAGCACAGTGAGTCCTCCAAAGCAAGTGCTCCTAACCTGAGCTGAACCAAGGACATTGTGTGAGCGGACACCCCCATGGAGGGCAGTGCCAAGGACATTGTGTGTGCCCACGTCCCCATGGACGGGCAGTGCTGAAGTCCTGATGAGCGAGTCCGAGGGGAACAGTGCCACTGCTGCAGCACCCCCTCGCCCCAGGCCCTCGGATGTGTGAGGGCTGGGAAATCCCCTTTCTCTCGCTGGAAGTGCATGGGGTCTCCTCCCCCAAGGAGTCTCCAGAGTGCTTCAGTGGGTTCTTTTACCCTCTCACCCAGCTCCAGCCTTGGGGGTCCTCTCACGCTGGGACCATCCATCACACTGGGACCAAGGCCTGGGACGCATCCTCCACCCTCTTGCTGATGGTTTCCCATGCCGTCTGCCACCTCCGCCTTCCCAGGCCCTTCTCAAATGTTACAACTTCCTACCTGATCCTTTCATCACTGACTGCGTTTCTCATTCTTTTTTCTTTCAGGAAGAGCTCTCTGTGAGTCCAGTCTCACATTGCTATAAAGAAATACCCAAAACTGGGTAATGTATAGAGAAAAGAGGTTTAGTTGGCTCACAGTTTTGCAGGCTTCACAGGAAGCATGGCAGCTTCTGCTTCTGGGGAGGCCTCGGGAAGCTTCCAATCATGGTGGAAGGCAAAGCAGGAGCAGGCGTCTCACACGGTCAGAGCAGAAGGAAGAGGGAGGTGGGAGCTGCCACACGCTTTTAAATGACCAGATCTTGTGAGGACGCACTCACCAGCTCGACGACAGTGCCAAGGGATGGTGCTAAGCCATTGATGAGAATCCACCCCGAGACCCAAGTACCTCCCGCCAGGCCCCACCTCCAACGCTGGGGACTAGGAGTCAACAGGAGAATTTGTGGGGACACAGAGCCAACCCTTTTCAAGCTCCTACACTTAATACTTGGATGATTATTCTCAGCAATCTATTCTTGTTCCATGAATGCATATTCCCATCATCTCTTAGAGGGAAGTCATTATATTTTTTTTGAAATCATCCATATTCTCTGATTATTTGTTTCCTCTGGGCTTTTTGATTTCTTTATTTTGGTTTTTATCTTGACTGCTACGTGTCTGTACTCATTTAAAAGAGGAAGGCTTCGAGTGTGGGTCTACCAAGTAACCCCATACCACCCTCCAACAGAAAACAACTAAAAGTCTGGAAAAAGATGTAAGAAAACATTCTTGAAGATGCCAGGGGGCTGATAGTAAGGAAGGGGCGGCTGAGTCAGAATGTGCAGTAGAACAGGGACCCGGTGGGGAGTGTTCACTCGGGGACAAGCCTCCCTGGGGCTGTTTCCCAACTGAAGAACCACAGAGGCTGAGCGTTGGTGAGGGGCTTGGGGTCCAAGCCCAGATCCACAGGACCCTAGTCTGGTCCTCCCTGAGAGCACAGCTCCCCATAAGTCAACTCGGTCTCCAGAACTGGACCAAAATTACCCCAAAGTTTTAGCAGAATGTGCAGATGCCCTACAGAGCAAATGTTACCTCTTTCTTTCTTCTTATCTCACTTTAGTAAGAAAAATTACCTCTTCGATTTTTCTACTAAAATGCTTGACATGTAATCGATGATAATCAGATACCCAGGAGGAAGGAGGATATCAACAGAATCTCCTTAGAATAAAAGAAATGAACAGTTTAAGCAGATCCAGTGAGGCTCAATTCATGGAACTATCTCAGATGGATGAACTATGACCAGCGTCATTGGGGCAGCCTGGCCTTGGAGGGTGGCCTGGACACAGGGGTCCCCATGGCCTTGGAGGGTGGCCTGGACACAGGGGTCCCCA
>NW_012106197.1:609282-609791 GCF_000951045.1 Mandrillus leucophaeus
GAGGAAATTTCCTCGACTGATGCAAAGGGCCATAAAAGAAAACTGACACAGCATTAAGTCACCGAGTATTAAATAACTTTATTCTCACCAAAAAAGTTTGGAAATAAGCAACTCGTAGATGTGAAAGCAGGATTTTTGCACAACAGTCACGTGGCCAAGTTTTCAGGGGTATCAAAGTCCTCTTGCAAACAATTTATAATGTTACTTTCAGTGACTTTTGCGAGGATTGGATTTAGACAAAACTCAGCACTCACTCCCTTCATCTAGGGCCCTCCATTGAGGAGCAGAGAGGCACAGGCACGTGGGAATGAGAGTGCAGACGTACTGATCTGGCCACAGCTGATCAAAGTGAAGATGTATTATCTGGCCGCAGCTGATCAAAGTGAAGATGTATTGATCTGGCCGCAGTTGATCAAAGTGAAGACGTATTGATCTGGCCGCAGCTGATCAAAGTGCAGACGTATTGATCTGGCCACAGCTGATCAAAGTGAAGATGTATTGATCTGGCC
>NW_012106197.1:609841-611470 GCF_000951045.1 Mandrillus leucophaeus
AAAAAAAAAAAAAAAAAAAGTCATAAAATACAGTTTTTTAGCAAAAAGGAAACTAAATGTGACCATAAGATAATTTTTCAGGGTCAGCTTTTCTCAGATGTCTTATATTTTATGTTTGTTATAAAAAGGAGCATCTTTCTCTGAGGCAAATCTATGCAATTTCTGATTCTATATGCTCTGTGTTTAGTATTTTTTGACTCAAAAATGACACTATTAGGATAATAATTATGAGCCCAAGCAGGCAAATACTTGCTTTTAGAAGACTGATAATCATGAGGTTTTCCACCCAAAATGGATCTAACGACGATACTTTGGTGTTTATTTGGTTTATATGCAAATTTAGGTACAATGTATAGGTAATCAGCACACAGGAAGAACAAGAGCTGGGTCTGGAGTGTGGACTCACCTTTAAAGCACTTTACGCATGTGTTCAATATTACATTAGACCTTGGTAGAGATGTTAATTTATCCTGAGTCTAGGATTTACCACGTTAAGATATCAACATAGACTATTCTAACACAATTCTGCATATGGGATGTGCTACTATATGGAGCCGGGGGGCCGGGGGCAGACTCAGCGTCCCCTTCCGCCACCCACTGGTAGCACATGAGAAGATCCACATCTGGGACTGGGTGCCGGGGGACCGTGGAACAACGCGGCAGAAGACTGGGGTCTTCACATCCAGCCTGAGGGTCTGTGCCCAGTGGCTACAAGACCAGGATCAGCCTCCCAGAGTCAGAGAACGTGGTGACCACCACACCTACAGAAGCCTCTTCCACGAGCTTCTCATCCTGCCTGCAGCTGGCGAGCGGGTTCACCCGGACCACAGAGCAGGACAGACCCCACGCAGCTGTGTTCTCACCACACCGAGATCACCGGCCTGCCCAGGGAGAAAGTCCACAGGGGATGGTTTGGGGCCGAGCACTGACCTGACCCCTGGGAGCCCTGATTCTGATCTCTCCAGGGCACGTCCCGCCCAGGCCTCCCGGGGGAAAACAGCAGACACTGAGCAATGTTGAGTAAACCCCAGTGTCATGAACTGGGCTCCGGCTTCCCGAATGCTGCTTCCCGTTGACAACCCAGGAAGCGAGCCCTGAGAGCTGAGTGTGCACTGCCCGTCACGCCGGAGGAAGCAGCCACAGCTGCAGGAACAGGACTCATGTGAGTGTGCACCAGCCGTTATTTCTGGGTTATTTCTGACGGTTGAGTGTAGATTTATACATGCTATCATTTGTAATGTTGTTTGTAATATCCAGGACAGATTGGAGAAAGAGGATTCCTTTTGCTTTCTTAACACCTTTCTGCCTGTTCATTTCGTACACGATTTAATGATCTGAAAGCAATCTCGTTGATTGAAAAAAAAAAGACTCATCACATTATTGTTTGCAAGAGTTTCAAGGCCGTTACGGATACAGTCACACGGAGGATAGTACAAAATTTTGAACACATTTGGAAAGTTTAAGTTTTGGGCGATGCGCACAATTCAAGAGCTGTGATTTTTTGATGAAAGCAGAGTGCTTTTCACACAAAACTGAGGAAATTTCCTCGACTGATGCAAAGGGCCATAAAAGAAAACTGACACAGCATTAAGTCACCGAGTATTAAATAACTTTATTCTCACCAAAAAA
>NW_012106197.1:611980-625936 GCF_000951045.1 Mandrillus leucophaeus
GTATTGATCTGGCCACAGCTGATCAAAGTGAAGACGTATTGATCTGGCCGCAGCTGATCAAAGTGAAGACGTATTATCTGGCCGCAGTTGCCAGCCCCAAACATGGCACCATATTCTTTCAAAGACACCACCTGGTCAGGGGTCTGAGCCCCTTCCTCTGAACGCTGTCTTCAGACCTGGTCCATTCAGAGGAGGGGCTCAGACCTGGGATCGGGCAGGGGTCTTGGGCGGTCCTGCGGATGCTGTGAGAACCGTGCAGCTTCCTCTGCCCTCTGGGAGAGCGGTGGTCTCGTAAGACTTCCATCTGGAGACGAACACAGGGTGTCTGGACAGCCACCCACCCCAAGCCCCTGGTCGATAGACTCCAAGAAAAGGAGACTCAATCAATCTATGGAAACTGACCCAGAAACAGAACAGACAATAGAAATACAAGATACAGACATTAAAACAGCCATTTGGATAGTGTCCTGGATGTTCGGGAAGGAAGAGGGAAGACAGGACGCATTAAATAGAGCCAGGGAAAATCAGAAAGGCCAAAATCAAAGTTTGAAGATAAAAACATGGGTCAGAAATTAAAACACAACAAATCTGGCAGGTGGAGGGTGAGTAAACATTGCAAGAGAAGAAATTGTTTCACTCGAAGATGGCCACAGAGACTCGTCAAACAGAGACAGAGGACCTGTGAGCTGTGGGCAGCTTCACAAAGCCTCATATACTCAAAGCTGATGTCCACAAAGGAGAGTGGATTTGGGCAAAAATAAGAAAATGTGTAGGAAAAAACTGGCCAAAACATCAACATTTCATAAAAACTATCAACACAGATCCAGGAAGCTCCATGAACCCCAAGCACAAGGAACGTGAAGAGAAGCATGCCAAGGAATATTCTATGGAAATGGTAAAATCTCCTGCTACACAGACCCAGAAAAAGGGCACAATGCAGAGAGAAACGGTGAGGAAACCCAGCAAACGGGCAGAGTGGGAGGTCTTAACGAGAGAATACACGGTCAAATTGGAGTATTTCTTCAGCAAGTTCCTCTTTCCAAAATGAGGGTGCCACGAAGCAGAAAAGATGACGACATCCGTGGCCAGCGTTGGCGGCGTGGCACTTACAGGGGACGTCCACCGAGCGAAGTCAAGGGTGCTGAGTAAGGAGCTGGCCCCCCAGCAAGGGAAGAGCATACGGGAAATGGCTCCGGCACGCTTCGCAGAAAACACTTCTCGTTATTTTAATCTACTTAAAAGATAATCGACTTCTTAAAACAAGTTTAGTATCAGTGCATCGCTGGGTTTATAGTACGCACAGAATAAAACATACGTTGGTCATAGCACCGTGCCTGCGGGAGAGAATGGAAGGGGATCCTTCCCGGGCCCTTAACTGCTGTGAAATGGCACAGCACTGCTTGGAGGAAGACTGTGGTACGTTAACCATGTGTATCAGAAACCCAAAGCAACCACAAAATTAACGCAGCAATGAGTTTAGCTAGTAAGTTAAAAAATAAAGTGAAATGTAATGATAAAAATAATTAGCAATTCTAGTGTTAGCTCCAACATATAAACAGCGTGTCCTCTGTCGCTTCTAAACTCACAGGCAGAAGCAGAAAAGGCTGAGCGGTTGGTGAACAAGCGCAAACGTTCGGTGAGATGGAGGGAATACGTTCCAGCCTTCGGGAGCACAGTAGGGTGAGTAGAGGTCACGGTAACTAATTGTGTATTTCAGAGAGTTGGAAGAGAAAGTCACGTTCCCAACACAAAGAAATCATGTCGGAAGCGGTGGGCACCCCGGTGACCCTGATTTGAACATCACACATTGTATGTTTGTTTGAAAACTTCCCATAAATACAGACAACACGCTGGACAAGCAAAGCAATCCCGCCTGGGCTCTGCGGCTTCTGGCCTGGTGCCTACTTGGCTGTGACACGCAGGTCAGGACAGGCGTCTCCTCTGACCAGCCCTGCCTGCGACAAAGGCCACCACCCACTCCCCAGGACAAGGGAGGTCTCACAGTGTCCCGCAGCCGTGCCATGGGAACCCTGGGAGTCCCGCACAAAGAATATTGTTGAGAAATACAGTGCGAATTCCTCTGAGAAGCAAATTCTGTTTATGACCAATGTGTCGATTGTTAGACAAGATTCAAACAATGCTTGTGAGCAAGTTTTACAAAAGCACATTGAGAAGGAAGCTAGTGGGCTGGGTGTGGCGGCTTCCGCCTGTAATCCCAGCACTGTGGGAGGCCAAGGCGGGTGGATCACTTGAGGTCAGGAGTTCAAGACCAGCCTGGCCAACATGGTGAAACCCTGTCTCTACTAAAAACACAAAAATTAGCCGGATGTAGTGGCCTGCACCTGCAATCCCAGCCACTGGGGAGGCTGAGGCAGGAGAATTGCTTGAACCTGGGAGGCGGAGGTTGCAGTGAGCCGAGATCACCATAGAGACCCCCAGGCGTCAGACGCCACATTAGGAGTGCCCTGGATACCAGTTACTGTGTCCTCCTGGGACGGATGCGATCGCCAGCGGCATCCTGGGAACATCATGCAGGCTGAGCTTTGACAGAAGCCAAGGTGAGACCCATGCTCTGCACACAGGGACTCCCCTCCAGCGCCCGCCCTTCCCACACAGCAGAACTTAGGCCCCACGTGGCCCAGGTAAGCCTGGCTTTGTCCTGCCGCTCTCCTCAGTAAAGCTTTCGGGGGAGGGGGTGCTGACCCAGCACCTGCACCTGCTGCTCGCGCCCCCGGAAGCGGTTGCGTTGCTGACTTACCTGTTTAGATTCTGTCGAGCCTCCCTCAGATGAGGCTTTTTGCTCCTCAGGCAGGCAGGGGAGAAGGGAAGGACAGGAAGGCAGTGTCTGCAGGCTGGCTCCGTCCCTGACTATTTTCAGCTTTTCCCTGCTCTCTCTTGTTTTTGCCCAGAGTCGATCTTGTCCACATAGAAGCAGGCAGATTAGAGGTAGCTTCGTTCTTTGCATCAGACTTGTCAGTGCCTGTGGTTTTATTCTTAAAAAATACTAGAGAAAGACAATTTATTCCAAGGCAAACATTTGAAAAGACTACTTTGTGTAAACTGAAGATCAGCGCTATGTATACATGCATACGCCAATGTCCCTGTGTGTATGTGTGTATGTATGTATATGTGTGTATGTATGTATACTTGTGTGTGTATACGTGTATATGTGTGTGTATGTGCATGTGTATGTGTATACGTGTGTGTATGCATGTATGTGTATATGTGTGTATGTATGTGTATGTGGGTATGTGCATGTGTATGTGTACACCTGTGTGTATGCATGTATATGTGTATATGTATATGTGTATGTGTGTGTGTGTGTATGTATGTGTATGTGGGTATGTGCATGTGTATGTGTATACCTGTGTGTATGCATGTATATGTGTATATGTATGTGTGTGTGTGTATATATGTGTATGTGTGTATGTATGTGTATGTGTGTGCATATATGTGTATGTGGGTATGTGCATGCGTATGTGTGTGTACTAGTGTGTATGCCTGTATATGTGTGTTTATATGCGTGTGTGTGTGTATGAATTTCTCCTGTGACTCCGTTCTAATTTGCTCAGAACGCTGCCTTTCCTCCTCCAAGGTTTGGCTCTACCAGGTCTTTCCCGGGCATGCGGGTGGTTCGGAGTGAGGCTGAGCCCTGCCATCCCAGCCGGTTTTGAGAGCCAGGGTGCCTGCATGGCCTTGGCAGGTTTGCAGTCTGAGAAACAGGGCATGAGTCCAAGTGTGGGAAAGTACAAAGCAGTTCCCACAGAAGGTGCGATCTGGAGACGCAGAACTTGGAGGCTGTCAGAGCATGTGGCCGGCAGCCACAGGTGAAGCTGAAGAAGGCTCTGCCACTCCCACTCTCAGTCCCATGTCCGAGCATCTCAGACACAGAGTGTGGGAGCAGCCGACTCTGAAATAAAGAGAAGAATCGGAGACACTTTGCAAGGTAATGCTCACGGTTATCACTCTGGTTAAAGTTCCAATTCCAATCGTTTCCCACTGTGCATGGCACCTTCAGCCCCTGTAGATGGAATCCGATGATTAGGGCGGGCGGTCAGTCCAGGAGACGCTTCCACACTTGCACCACTGCCTCCCTGGGGGGGGACGTTGCCGGGTCCAGCAGATGAGGTGGCGTCAGAGGACCTCGGTGGTGGCGAAGGTCCCTCCTGGACCAGCTTTCCTTCCCTTGGGCGCCTCTGAACCTCTCCTGATGCACCTGGACCTCCACCTTTTGGGTCCACCCTGAGCTTGCTGGGCCTGCCCAGCCTTGACAAGCATCCTGTGACGTCCGTTTATCCAGAACACCCCACTCCTGGTGTCCAACCAAATTCCCCATCCTCACTCTCCCTGTCCGGTCCCGCTGCCCTGCCCTCAGCAAGAAACCTGTGCCCTCCGACCAAATTCCCCATCCTCACTCTCCCTGTCCGATCCCGCTGCCCTGCCCTCAGCAAGAAACCTGTGCCCTGACATCTCCTCCTGGTCATTTTCTGTCCCCCAACGCCCCCACTGTGCTCATCGGCACAAGTCCCAGCCGTCTTTACTGTATTCGGAGTTGAGTGTGACCTCCTCCCCTATTGCAGAGGTGCCGAGTGAAGCCTTACTCATCACTTCAGCAAGAATCAGAATATGAGGAGAACGGTGGGCCCCTCCCCACCCCATCTCCTTCTGCAACTGCCAGTGGCCAAGAGCCCAGCAGGCACGGTTGGCTCCAGGGAAAGGAGTGGACCCAGCAGAAGCTGCCAGGAGTTCTGTCCTGAAAGGAGGTGTTCATCGTTCTCAAGAATCCTTTAGAGACTCAGAAACCAATTGGATAACTTGGAAAATGTCCAGCAGAGCCCCAGCCCCCAGGGGGATGTGTCAGTGCGTGGCGTGACAGTGGGGTGACCGTGGTGCCACATAAGGGACAAACGCCATAAGCACAGCCCAGAGCGGGTCGTGCCAGCTGAGCTGGGCCCCTCCAAAAAGGCATGCTGGAGGCTGGACCTCCTGGACCTCAGACCGTGACTGTTTAAAGATGGCATCTTCACAGAGTTCAAGTTCAGTTCATTAGGGTGCACCCTGATACAGTGTGACTGGGGTCCTCATGGAAAGGGGAAGTTTGGGCACAGAGACACACAGGGGAAAGACAAGGTGAGGACATAGGGGGAAGACGGCCAAGCACAGGCCTCCCTCGCAGCCTGAGAAGGAACAAGCCCTTGGGCACCTTGGCCTTGGATGTCCAGCCTCAGGAGTTGGGGGACGGGGATTTCTGTAGACTGAGCCTCCTTGGGAGCTGGGGACGGGGGTTTCTGTGGTTTGAGCCACCTCAGGAGCTGGGGATGGGGGTTTCTGTCATCTGAGCTGCCCCATCAGTGGTTCATGCAGCTTGTGACCATCGAGTGGAGGGAGTGCAATCTCGATCTCCATGATGAGAGGAGGAACTTTATCCAGGAAGGGCCTCTCATTTGACACTAGGGGATTCAAGGGAATAAGCTGGCCTTCTGCTAACTGGGCCTGGGACTAAGCCTTGAGTTAGGAACTGTTCCCAGCTGGGGCAGGAGGGGTGGAGGCTGGGGCAGGAGGGGCAGAGGCTGGGACAGGCTGAATCTGCCCATGGGTCCTGGGGACACCCAGCACCCCGGCTGCAAACGTCACCAGCGCCAGACACCCTGTCCTCTTCAAACCCCAGACAGAAGTGTTTTCCATCTCAGGTAAGCCAAATATAAACATTTCCATCCAGAAAAGTTCAAATACAAATGGACAACACAAATCATTTAAATAATTGTAACATAGCTACGTGATAATAGACCAATGTGTTTTCAGTATACACAGGATAACTAAAATATTTACTTCATTATAATCATCCAAATATGTCAAACAACCTTGTACAATGATATCCAGCACTTCTTAAAAAGCAAAGATGCTTTTAAAAATGTGCATTTTGAAACCATGAGGCAATTCCTAATACACTTTCAAAAGCCACTTCTGCACACAAAATATTAAAATATCTAATGCATAATTAAAATATTACTTAAAACAGATAAAAGAAAGTGTATTTTTTTTTTAACGATATACTAGGCATGGTGGTTTGTGCTTGGAGTCCCAGCTACTCAGGAGGCTGAGGAAGGAGAAGCCCTCAGCCCTGGAGGTCCAGGCTGCGGTTAGCCGCGACTGACCGTGCCACTACACTCCAGCCTGGGTGACAGAGCAAGATCTTGTCTTTAAAAGAAATTACATTACATTAAAAATTAGAAGTATGATACCCTCTATAGAGCTGACATCTCCGTTTCAGCGCAACGTTAAAAATCCCCCACTCAAGAAGAGCCGGGGTCTTCCCTACCCTTTGCGTGGGTGAGGGAAGGTTGTGACCCCTGCACTGCTGGTTACACACCACTGATGCAAGCGGAAGAGAAATGTCTTTTAACAGAGGTTGCGTCTATCCCATTTCCTTTTTTTCTACCCAATGCAAAATAAAAATAGTTTAACTTCTCAAAATTGGACACACTCTATAAAATATCTCTCTATAGTATTGTATATAATATCTGTATACAAAGTTAAAAAACCTATTTTGTTACGACGCTCATTGGAAGACTCCATGTTTTCATCAAATATAAAAAGAACTAAGGACATATCTAATTTATAAAAATAGAACATTGCCAAAGAATTTAAAACGTACTTATAAATTAATACACATCACAAAGTTAATATACAGGGTAGGTTTTGTGAGACCAGCGGACAGGTTATTGTACTAATACTTAGAATGGTTATTCATTTGTTCTCACCCTGCTGTAAAGAAATGCCCGAGACGGGTCATTTATCACGGAAAGAGGTTTAATCGGCTCATGGTTCTGCGGGCTGCACGGGAAGCCGGCGGCGTCTGCTCGGCCTCTGGGGAGTTCAGGGAACGTTCAGTGCTGGCGAAGGCGAGGGACACGGGCCCCTCGGGAGAGACACGGGCTCGGGCTACAGAGTCTCAAACACACACAAGCACTTGCTCACTCACGGCCACGAGGGCGTCCCGGAGGCGACGGTGCGAAACCACTGGTGGGAACCCGGCCCCGTGATCCTGTCACCTCCCGCCAGGCTCCGCCTTCATATCAAATGGCAAAGACCTGGTTTACGTCTGAATTTCAAAACGTGAAACTAAAGCCCAAAGCCACTGGCAGAGGAGCGTTCTCTTTCCCACTCAGGGTTTTACAGCTTGGCGATTTCTGACTTCACCTTCCTTCCCCGGATTGGTGCTGAATGTAGGGGGGACAGAATGTGTCCCCTCCAAACCCACGTGTTGAAGCCCTAACCCCAACGCGATGGGATTAGGAGTGGAGCCTCTGTGGGGTGATTATAGGATGAGAAGGAGGCCAGAGCTGCCTCTCTCCCTGCTGTGAGGACACACGGAGAAGGGGGTCATCCTCAAGCCATGGAGGGAGACCCAACGCGGCACCTGCCAGCCCTAGCCCTTCCAGCCTCTGGACTGTGACTGATGAATTCCTGGCAGGTAAGCCCCAGTCTAGGGGATTTTGTTACAGCATCTCAAGCTAATACAGGGGGACTCTGGTCACTTGAATGCCAAGGTTGCCTCTGTGGAAAACATTTCAGAGCTTTTTTATTTATTTTAATCTATAGCACCAACCTTGCCCAGCAGTGCCAGATCACGTCTTGATGTGTATAAATAGCTGGACAGGGATGACAGATGGACAGAGGTGGGTGGCTAAATGGGTGGGTAGAAGAATAGAGTGATAGATGCATGCATGGATGGATGGATGGATGGATGGATGGATGGATGGTGGATGGACGGATGGTGAATGGATGGTGGATGGATGGTGGATGGTGGATGAATGATGGATGGTGGATGGATGGTGGATGGGTGGATGGATAGTGGATGGATGGATGGATGGATGGATGAATGGATGGATGGATGGATGGTGGATGGATGGATGGTGCGTGTGTGGTGGATGAATGCTGGATGGATGGGTGAATGGTGGATGAATAGATGATGAATGGATGAATGGATGGATGCTGGATGGTGGATTGATGGATGGATAGTGGATGGTGAATGGATGGTGGGTGGATGGATGGATGGTGCATGGGTGGTGGATGAATGGTGGATGGATGGGTGAATAGTGGATGGATGGATGATGAATGGATGGATGGATGGTGGATGAATGGATGAATGGATGGATGGATGGTGGATGAATGGATGAATGGATGGATGGTGGACGGTGGATGGATGGATGGATGGATGGATGGATGGATGGATGGATGGTGGATGAATGGATGGATGGTGAATGGATGGTGCATGGGTGGTGGATGAATGGTGGATGGATGGGTGAATGGTGGATGGATGGATGATGAATGGATGGATGGATGGATGGTGGATGAATGGATGGATGGTGTATTGGTGGTGTATTGGTGGTGGATGGATGGTGGATGGATGAATGGATGGATGCATGGATGGATGGATGGTGGATGATGGATGGATGGATGGATGGATGGATGGATGGATGGATGGATAGTTTATTATAGAGAGAGGTGAGTGGAGAGAAGTACAGAAGAATAGATGGAGAAGCAGGTTTAGACAAATTCAGAGGTGAGAAATGGTGAACTAGGTCACAAGGCGTGGAGCTTTCTCCACTGCAGCAGAGCTGAGTCGGACATAGCTCTCACCTCCCTCTGTGCCAGCCAGTGTCAGGTTCACCTGATGTGTGCAGTGGAGCCTGTGGAGGGAAGAGCATGTGTCCAGGGCTGCTCTTCTGTGAAGGGAACCAGTTTCCCAACAAAGGCTGGGCCTCTGCTAAGCTCTCAGGGTTTCAGGGGACCTGCTCTTTTGTGGCCCTTGATCCCACGCCCCCAGAGGGTCAGCGTCCTGCTGCCAGCCCCGTCTGGTCCTAGATTTAGGGACTCTGATGAGTTAACACCACATACCTTGGCCACAATTCAGCATTTCTGATAATTAATTAGTTAAATTAATAAAAATGCTAGTTTTTTCCTAGACTTAACATATATTTCCAGCAATTACATTGGCATCATATGAAAATAGCTTAATAAATGATTAACTTAAATATATAGTAACTCACTTGAAATGCCTTATTTCTTTCTGCAAAAACAGAAATTGCTTTTTCTGAAACCCCTGGCTCCTAAATTTAGCACATCTTTCCAGGACTTCCCCATACTTTCTTTGGAAATATGAAAATGCGTAACACTTATTCACCATCTGCCTCTAGGACCCGGGGAGGAACAGTTAAAGAAATTAAAACTTAGAGAAACATGCATAAAACAAAAAACTGCCAACTTGGCTTAAAAAATGACCAAAAGCCACATAAAGCACACTTCTTTAGTATTACCCAAATAATGACAATAATAAAAATGACAATAATAACAATAAATTGGTGGTTAAATGCGTTACGGACGCACGCTGCGCCAGGCTGCACAGCTCGGGGTTTACGGTGGCAGATTGCCACATTACACACATGGCGAAACCTGCAATCCATAAAAAATCCCAAGAGCACCTTAGCATAGCATTTTCCAGGTTCATTTGGCCACAGAAACATTTGGAAATATCCATTACTGTGTGCGGTGAGCCTGGGGTGGTCAGAGCTGCGAGGGCAGAGAAACAAGAGGCCCCTCCTGCTTCACCTTAGAGAGACAGGACACCCACCCTGGCTGTGCCACGGTGGCCACGTCCCCGACTGACTCCACACCAGCTCCCGTGTCCCGGAACCGCCCATGGGCTCTGACCCTCCGGCACCACTCCCTCTCCACGCATGGACCCCAGACTCTCATGCACAACCTGAAGACCCCGTCCCTAAACCCTGGCACAATCATAGTTCCTCTCGCAAACGCAAACATCAAGTTGTTTGCTTCACTCATCGGAGCTGCTCTCTGCACACGGGGGCTGTGAAGTGGCCTCCAGTTTCCCGTGGGACTGGACCACGGAGGACGCACCGAGTTCCTCCCCACTCAGTGAAGATGCAGTTTCTGCCACTGGGTGTGGCCCCGGAACAGCCAGGCCGCACTGGGTGCTGAGGCCACTGCTGTCAATGGGGAGAGACCTGCTTTTGCAGGTGGATCAGAGTTCTGGACTCCTCTGTCATTTTATTAGGAAACAGATTTTGTGGACCCTGGGCTGCAGCTCCTGGTGCTGAGAACTTTCCAGAATGTTGGTGGCTCCTGTTCTACGCCTCGTCCCGGAAGATGTGGTTTCGCTCGAGGTGCTCCAGAAAGGTGGTGCTCTCTACGGAGTGAAGACGGGTGGGCACAAGCGTGGGTCCGGGGCCACCCTCTGTCGTCTGCCGGTGTGTTTCTCATCCAGCGGCGTCTGGGAAGGTCTGTGACTGCTGAAAACATTCTGCGCATGAGCGTCGGGGAAGGAAATCCGCCCAGAGGAGGGGCAGGTGCCACCCCAGGCGACAGAGCAGCAAGCTGCAGGGAACGGAGGCAGCAGGTGCCCAGGACACACCGGGGAGGCCACGGGACCAGCCCGTTCACCCGACAATTCGAGAAGCACCGTGTCCCCAACATCGGGAAAGGGAAAGGCTCAGGAGCAGCCCGTTCACCCGACAGTTCCAGGAGCACGGTGTCCCCAGGGGCTGCAACGTGGGGGCCTGTGAGCGTCGGGACCGGGTGTGCCCTGCGGACCAAGGTTCTGGGTGTTCACCGCTGCACACCAGCTTTATCCAGCGATGGCCGACTCGCAAGGTGTTTGCTTTCTTTCCTCACACAGGCACTTTTAAAACCAGGTAGGACTTCTGTAAATATTTAAGTAATTTGTCAGTTTCAAACTTGTATCTTCATTGTATCTGAAGTTTGACTTTTCATCAAAACTTTCTGTTTACTTCTGAAAACAAACTGTGTGAGTTATTTCAGATGCAGCCTAGTCAGCTTGTTGAGAAACATGTCAAATCACTGAGGCCACGCTCAGGCTGGGATGCAGGACGCCTGTGAGCAGTGTTGCCACAAACCGGGATGAAGAACCAGGATTTTCCTCTAATGCCCCACTCATCCTGAGATGTATAATATCCTGCTATATGTAGCATCGCAGATTGTTTATTTAATATGATCATGTATTAATTATATATTGTATATAATAATTTCTTTATAAAATTCACTAAAATTTAATTCTTTGAAATCAGGTATTTAAACCATATTGTCAGTTTTGACACTAACCCTGCTTCAGCACTGGAGCAGTGCTGGCTTTCCCGGGCTGGGCGGCGTGGGCCGGGCTGAAGAGGACGTGAGGCTGGAGGCCACCCTGTGTCCCCCGCTACCCAGGACAGTTTTCTGCAGGGATGTGTGTGCAGCTATGCTTCCCGGGAGGCCTGCGGAGCTGAGGAACGGAGCCCTGGGCGTCTCCCTGGCCACACAGCCGCAGCACAGGCGTGGCCCCGGGGAGGCACCTGGGTGCGTCTTTTAGTCCCCAGAGGCTGATTTGCACGGCAGAGGCTGGGATCCGATCCTCATGCCAACTCCAGATTTCCCAGGCTTCCCGGCTGTGCCTCGGCACCTGGCTCTTTCGAAAAGGTTTCTGAACTGTTGCAGAAGGAACCAGGCCTGCATTTTCATTTCTCTCACGTTTAATTAGATGGAAAATGATTATGCAGAGCTCTGAGGGAAAGTCTCAGGACGAGGCTTGGAGAGGACACGGTTCTTCCAAGTTACAGTGAAACGTGTGGGAAACGAGGGCAGGAGGCGTCAAAGCGTGGACAAGGGTTGCTTCAGGAGGAAAAATTGCTACTGGTTTAATTTTTTTACTCTCCTGTTTCACATTTTTATAAGGTTTTAGAATCAGAAACATTAAAACATTAAATATTTTTGAAAGAAAATCATAATTATCATTATTTTACATAGATGATACATATTTGGTAGAATATCAATATTCCAGATTTATATGAAATGACTTTTTCCCAAAACTCTACATTGCCCAAAATTCTCCTGAGGAAGGAAAAGTAATTTCATAATATTCTAGAGTTAGGCACATCCTTTAAAAGGAAGTATTTGTTTACAAATGTGTATGTGGAAGACAGCATTTGTTTTTCATGAAAATTTATCTTTTTCAAAAACTCGTAAAATAAAAAAAACACACTCTCCCAACCAGAAATATATTCGCCCAGAAATCAAGCTCATCACTTTTATCACTTTTCTAGTCTCATGTTTCTATGAACCCTCATGTACTGAATTCAATATTTTTAGCTGTTAGAAATGTCTACTGTGGTCAGTGCAGAACAGGATGAATCCATTAAGCGTGGCAAATGTTAACTGCGTTTACAGGTATTTACTTTTTAAATACTGTGTTGCTCCTAGTGTCTTCTGTGAATGTTTGACATGTTTCAGAACATTCGTGATGGCAATGTCTCCATTAATTTTACTAAATTGTATTTATTCATTTCTTTATTAATCTGCTTTGTTTTTGGTGTTGTACTGAGCTGTGCTTACATATTTATTTTTTCTTTTGTCCTTCCTGCATTGGTATTTCTAGCCCGTTTCTCAACAGCCCCTGAGGGACTTCTTTATTAATGCTCGGAAGGACCGAGCCGCATCTCTTCTTCAGGGTGTGGAGGCTTGAGGAGCACACGGGCAGCTGCCCATCCACGTGGAGCTGGGAAGTCACCCTGGTGTCCACAGTCAGGGAGGGAGGACGTCACGCGTCCCTGCCTGGTGCTGAGACCTCAGAACCTCCAGAGACAATCAGCCCCAGCCAGGAAGGAGTCACCTGTTTGCATAACAATCTAACACTGTGAGACCCAATGCACACACCAGAGGTGCCCACGCTCTCACACGCACCCAGACGCCCTTGTGCACCCGTGCCCCCACTCTCACACACACTCAGATGCCCTTGCACACTCTTTCATGCCCACGCTCTCACATGCTCACATGCACCCAGATGCCCTCAGACACTCGTGCCCACACTGTTGCACACACCTAGACACCCTCGCATTTTCACGCCCATGCTCTCACACACTCACGCATACCCAGATGCCCTCACACACTGATGCCCACACACACATGCTCACACACAGCCAGGTGCCCTTGCACGCTCGTGCCCACGCTCCCACACTCTCTCCATATACTCTCACATGCACTCACACTAATATAGACACACTTGTTTACATTCATACTCACATGCACACACATACTCATACACACTCATTCACACTAACACACAAATATATACTCATTCACACACACTCACATTCTCACACATGCACACTCCTACACGCATACTCATACACACTCATTCACACCAACACACAAACACATACTCACAGATGCACCTACAGCTAAGGACAGCTCCCACAGTCCTGCACATTTACATGAAATGAACCTTTTCTTGCAAAATTGCCATAGCTTGCCTCGTTTGTGAGAACAAAGTTCCTAAGCAGGAAGGCCAGGCAGCCCCCAGGCTCTGCTTCGAACGCTGCTGTGTCTGCACACTGAGCTTGTTCATGACTTACCCAGGGTCTGAGAAGCAAATGGAAACAGGAGAGAAAATTCCTCCCTGCACTGGGAGCTGCTGGTGGACGCTTTGCTTGCTCGGCGATGAGCTTGGCAGTCGGGGTTTGGTTGTTGACCTGTTAGGATCGATTGCATTCGCAGCACTATTGGATCTTAGTCAGTGATCAGCGCATGGTACCTGGCACTTCTGTTGATACAAATATGACTTTGCTTTTAAACATTTAGGTGCCCTCCTGGAAGCACAGCCTGGCACGGGGTTAGCAACCGGGCAGGTGAGTCATCAGAGTCTGCAGGGAGGGTGTCCTCCTAGAAGCACACCGGACAGGGGGTTAGGAACCCGGCAGGCGAGTTGTCAGGGTCTGCAGGGAGCGTGTCCTCCTGGAAGCACAGCCTGGCACAGGGTTAGGAACCTGACAGGTGAGTCAGGGTCTGCGGGGAGAGTGGCCCAGTGAGGGTACAAGGGACCTGATGCTTCCTACAAATGGTGGAACCTTGAAAGCATCGTGCTAAGTGGAATAAGCCAGTCAC